>NC_092382.1:37910205-38226480 GCF_030028105.1 Mobula birostris | reverse complement strand
GTGGAGTGCCAAAAGGATCGATGCTGGGTGGGTTGTTGTTTGACATCTATATCATTGATCAAGATGGTAATGTGGTTAACTGGATCCGCACATTTGCGGATGACACCAAGATTTGGGGCACAGTGGACAACGAGGAAGACGATTGGAGTCCAGCGGGATCTGGACCAGCTGCAAAAATGGTGGATGGATTTTAGTATAAACAAGTGCGAGGTGCTGTGCTTCAGTAGGAATGCAGGTCCATAATTCATTTAAAGTGGCGGCACAAGTATACAGGGTCCCAAACCTATCTTTCTCCTCCTTCCCTCCACCCTACCGCTTCCCATCCCCAATCTCTCTCTCCTCCCTTTCGGCCTCCTTCAATCTCTCCATTCACAGCAGTCTCTGTCTCATCCACTCACTCTCGCCCCTCCCTCTCTCTCTTCCACTCTCCAATCTCACTATCCATCTCTGTTTCCCCTCTTCCTTTCCAAATCCCTCTCCCCCTCTCTCTCTCCCCCCCTCTCTCTCTCCCCTCCTTCATTTCTCTCTGCATTCACCGCAGTCTATGTTTCCTCCATTCACTCTCTCCGCGCTCCCTCCCTGACAGCCAAGTTAACCGACGTAAAAATTACTAGTTTCTGCGTCTCTCCCTCCCCGACGGCCATTCTAATAACAGTGACGTCGTCCATCTCACGTCTGTGCGTTACTCCTTCAGTAGCGCCCATTTCCAAGCAACCTATCACTCCCTACCTGGGTACAATTTGTGGCCATTTAGAATGGCCGTCGTTTAAGAAAGATACATTTCTCAAATCTTTCTGGCGAAGTGTGAATCAACAACCCGCTGGTCAACTAAGTGCGAAGGTGTTTCTTGTGGCAAGAATTGCCCGGTTGAAATTGCAATAATCAAATGCTGCTAGTGTTAATAAATGAATATTCATAAGCATTCCTGAATCGTACATGGGCGAACGGGTTTGGTTTGTTTTCAGAATGAAATTACGTGTCCCGGAACATAGCGTCATGTGAAACTACAGCTCAGAAACAGGCCCTTCAGCTCATCAATACCAAAGCCAGTTATAAACTGCCGACTCCCATCGCAACCCTCCATACCTACTATCCACGCACCTACCCAAACTTCGACTAAACGTTGAATTCGAGCTTGCCTGAAATACTTACGTTGGCAGCTCATTCCATACTGTCACGACCTTCTGAGTGAAGAAGTTTCCTCTCACGTTGCCCATAAACTTCTCATATTTCACCCTAAACCCATGACCTCTGATTGTAGCCCTACCCAACCTCAATAAAAAAAGCATTTACCCGCATCTATGCCCTTCGTAATTTTGAATACCTCTATGAATCCCATCTCAAACGTCCACGTTCTAAAGAATACAGTCTTACCCTACTCAATCTTTCTCTCTAACCCAGGTCCCCCAGACCCGGCAACATCCTTGTACTTTTCCCTGTACTCCGTCAACCTTGTTTACACCTTTCCTGTAGGTAGGTGACCAAAACTGCGCACAATTCTCCAAATTAGGCTTCAACACCGCATTATACGACTTCAACATAACATCCCATCTCCTGTACTCAATACAACGAATTATGAATGCCAACGTGCCAAAAGCTTTCTTTACGACCCTATGCACCTGTGGCACAACTTACAATGGATTATGGACCTGTGGTCCTAGATCCCTTTGTTTATTCACAATCCTGAGTTGCCCTACCGTTGACTGTGTAAGAACTATCCTGGATTGTCCGACAGAAGCGCAAAACCTTGCACTTGTCTGCATTAAATTCGATTGGCAATTTTCAGCCCATCCTTACAGCTGTTGCAGATCCTTCTGCAAGTCATGATAGTCGTCCTCGCTGTCCACTACACCCGCAAACTTGGTGCTATCCGCAAATCTGCTGATCAGTTAACCACATTATCCTCTAGATCATTGATATAGATGACAATCAACAAATGACCAAGCACCGACCCTGCGGCACCCCACGTCACAGGCTTCCAGACAGAGAGTCAACACTCCACTATCGCTTCTTACAAGCCGAATCCTGAATGCCAAGAAACCGCCTTGACCAGCCTCCCATGCGGGACCTTGTCAATTCCTTTACTAAGGTCCATGTAGACAATATCCACAGCCTTGCCTTCGTCCACTTTGCTGGTAACCTCCTCGAAAAATTCTATAAGATTGGTTAGAAAGGACCTACTGCTAACAAAGCCATACTGACTGTCCTTAACTAGGGTCAATCTACAGATACTGGAAATCCAAATAACACACAAAAAACGCTGGAGAAAATCAGAAGATCGGGCAGCATCGGTGCAAAAGAGTACAGTCGACGTTTCGTGCCGAGGCACTTCATCAGAACTGGTCAGTCCAAGTTTATCCAAAGACGTATATGTCCAGTCGCTCAGAATAACTTTCAGTAACTTTCCCAACACTGATGTCAGACTCACCGGCCTGTAATTTTTTGGTTTGTGTTTACAGCCTTTTTTTTTTAAACAGCGGACAATATTGATTACTCTCCAGTCCCATGGTACCTCACCTACCTGCAATATCTTTGCTAAAGCCCCGTCAATTTCTGCACTTGTCTTCCGCAGGGTCGGAAGAAACATTTTGTTGACCCTGGGGATTATCCACTCTGATTTGCCTGAGGGTCGCAAACACCTACTTCCCTGTAATCTGTACATGGTTCTTGAAATTGATGCCGTTTTGCCTCAGTTCTATAGACTCTGTATCCGTGTCCCGATGAAATGCAGATGCAATGAATTCATTTAAGGTCTTCGCCATCTGTTTTGGCTCCATAGATGGATGATCATTCTGCTCTTCCAGAGGACTAGTTTTATGCTTGCAGTCCTTTTGCTCTGAACATGTCTGTGAAATCGTCAATGACTCTCCTTCACCTTGTCTACTAGAGGAACGTCATGCCTTCCTTTAGCCTCCCTGATTTCTTTCTTGAGCGATTCTTGTACTTGTTAGACTCCATAAAGACCTTATTTCATCCTATTTGCCGTCCGCTGCTAAACACCTCCTTTCTTCTTTCAACCGGCGCCTCAATATCTCTTGCAAATCAACGTTCCTATACTCTTTATCCTTACCTTTTATTCTGATCTGCACTTGCAGACTTCGTAGTCTAAAACTTTTGTTTTTGAAGGCCTCACATCTTCCAAGTGCATTTTTGCCAGAAAGCCGCCTGTCCCAATTCACACTCGCCAGAGACTTTCCGGTACCAGCAGAAGAGCGCTTCCGCTAATTTAGAATCTTTGGCCACGGGTCACACCTAACTTTTTGCATATTACTTTGAAATTATGGTCATCGTGGTCACTGGATGCTAAGTGCTCCCATGCACTAATATCTGTCGCCTACCCTGCCTCTTTCCTTAACAGCAGATTCAGTATCGCACGCTCGTTCTTTGGGACTTCTACATACTGATGCAGAAAACGTTCTTCGACACGCTTAACAAACTCTAACCCGCATTGTTCTTTTATAGTATGGGGTTCCCCGTATATTATGTGGAAAGCTAAAATCACCTACTATAACAACCTTAACGTTCTTGCAACAGTCTACGATCTTTATCGCTAGATATTCCTTTATATCTCTAGGACTGTTGGACGCTCTTCAATATAGTCCCATTAACGTGGCCATATATTTATTACTTCTCAGTTCCACACTTATCGCCTCTCCAGTCGAGTTCTACAGTCAGTCCTGACGGAGCACTGCCATGACATTTTCTCGGACTGGTAACGCAACCCCTCCTACATTAATCCTCCCCGCTCCGTCACGTCTTAAAGAATGGTTCCCCGAAATAGCAGTGACCGGTGTGGAGTGTTCGAGCTGAAACTCGCCCAGCGCCGGAGATCTCAGTTCACACACGGGGTGGAGCCTCAACCCGGTGGAATCAAATTCACAGCCTGGGACTGGCTGAATAAAACGGAGAATCTCCACCCCGCTGGTTGCCCCAGAGGAATAAGGAGGAAAAGAGCGATCGACACGGAAATCCAGACAGAAACTACTTGCGACCGTGAGGGAACGTTCACACAGCCTCTGCAATTCTGTTTGTGTTTGCTGCATTTGTCTTACTCCTCTCTTCTCCCACTGGCCGACATGAACCAGACCGGTGAGGAGGTGTGGGACCAGAACTGCAGACTGGCTCATTAACCCCGGCTCATCCGGACCTGTCTGTCTGTAATGAGCGACTGACGCTCTATAACCGAATAGGGTCGGGAGCGGCAGCCCAGGCTGAATTCCGGTGCCTGGTCGGCACATTTGTCATCCAGGATCGCACTGAGCACCGTCTGATATCAACATCAGAGGTATATGTTGTTTCTGGTTTCTCAAATCAGTGTGCGTTTACAGCGGGGCTCGGCTTTGTATGGATTGGGAGGGAATACAAGGGGAGAAGGCAGCTCTGACAGGTTCAACGAAGTAATTATAGACCAAATGAGTTAAAAGAAGCGACATCTTTACCTTCAGTCAAACACATTTTCTAGGGCGGTTTCTACTGAGGCAGTGCAGATGAAGCTTGCTCACGGATAATAATATGAAACATGTCCCGCGGGGCAGGACAGGGTTTCTTCTCCGATTTCTCTCTCTCTCTCACACACACACACACGCACACACACACAATTAAAACTAACTTCCCAGAATAACAGGGCGACCGGGAGATTTTACTGTTTTACTGTTCGGGACGTGACAGTGGAGAATGCCACAGAACAATTTATTTAATTGAATCGCAAAATACGATATTAAAACTACAAATGATGGAAGTTTGGGGTAAAACTAAATGCTGGAATCTCACAAAGACTGGTAGCAATCGTAACAAGAATTCATTCAGATTGCAGACACTGGGGAGCTTTCTTTTCTATATCGCCGGGTGTTTGTTATTTCTTTTCTGTAACAGAAATAATTAAATACCACATTAAGCCTACTTTGTGCAGAGCTGAATTGGAGTGTCGAACTGGTTTGTTTGGGATCCGCCCGGTGGACAGGCAGCCGCTTGCCCACAGAAAATTCGCGCTGTGAGTCTCACAGAACAGCAACACCGGCCCCTCCCCGGCAGCTACTAAATATCTGCCGCTGGACTGGTTGGAATGAAGTTAGCAGAAAACGACTTGAAAATATATCGACACGGAAACAGAACATACTTGGTGAATTGAGGTGAGACTAATTCAGCTTCTGATATCTATTTCCGATCACTTTTTCCAATCAGCACGTTATGTGATCAGGGAATCATCAGCTCTATTGTAACCCTCCTCTGGTGGTGGTGGTGTTAAGTGATCCTGCAGTTTTCCATCTGCATGTGTGAGATTTTCCACAATTGACGTCAAGGTTAAAAACAGTTCTCGAACCAGGGGTTATGATTTCAAAGCCAGCATGCGAAAAGCTGTTTAGCCAACACGGGTTCGGTTTCCAAACTTGTCTCTGCAGATAAGTGCATGTTCTTTCCTCTTTGTGACTGTGCTTATTGTGAGTGTTTCGAGCTGATCTCCTGAACGTCATGTAGAAGCAAAGACTTTGATTTTGCTTAAGGGCTCGATACATAGAAAACAGTCGGGGGTGGGGAGACAGTTACAGAAAGCGGCAGGTGGTCTTGCAAAACGAAAACCATGATTTCACTGTCTGGGTCAGAAAGTTCGATGGGCTGAGTGGCCAATTTCTGCGTGGTATGTTCACAAGAAAAGCTCTGACGACAGTTAACGTAAATCCATTTAATGCGAACGGACCATAACACATGTAAATTACCTGTCGCCGAGTCAAAGCCGAACATTGCAGTAATTCTATGCCTCTGTCAGACCCAGTTGCAATCACTCCAGGTCTGGTAACGTGCTTCCAGCAGCCCAGCCCTTTAAAACCGCTCCCATTCTGTGGAAGTCGAATCCGGATAAAGTCACTCAGAGACCGTATAAGTACAGACTCGTTTTTCCAAGCACCTGGGGCTTACTCCGTTATTCGCTCAAACAGGAACAGTCTATGACTGTCCTACCCAATCCACTAACTGACTAACAATTCCCCTTACACCACAGGTATATCCGTCCAGATACCCCACACACAAGACAGGCTGGAGCCAAAGTTATTTACTACATGACAGCCCCTAAAGACAAATTACAAAATAGTCATAATGGCTTACACACACGGAACAGACTGAAGCTGTCCTATCTCTATGCATGAGTGCACAGGGAGATAAGCATCCTGAAACCCCAACTAGCTACCCTGAAGAAGAAATATGGCTCAGCATGGCTCAGCACATCTGTTCATCACCAGCAGTTTCTTTCAGAAAAACAGGCTGCTATTGTTTAACAAAGTGTTAACCCTTTTACATACTTTATCATTCCCACTTTACATGATCAACGAAGCAGTAATCTTTTACAGAGAAAGCAAACGAGTACAGCATTGACTTATCAGTGAGTAAAAACAGCAGACATCAGTAATTATAACAATGATATGTACAACTATTAGGCCATAATACAATATCATGCCCCACGTATTACCGAACAGGCCTTCGAAGACCACCATTTCGACCCTTCGGTGAACCCGTGTAAATCCTGCCCTACTTCCTTGATGCTGTCAATCTCCTTGGCAGTGTGCTCGGAGAGGGATGTAATGTTAGAGTCATCAGGGATATAGGTGCAGCATTCTGTGTCAATAACAGCACAGGTTCCCCCTTTTCTCAGCTGGGATAAAATCTAAAGCCATACGATTCTGTGGGACTGTTTGACGGATTGCAATCATTTCAGTGGATATTTCTGTTACTTGGGCCTGTGTTTCTGTCAGGGCCCCTTCAGTATTGTGGCCAGCTCCTCAAGTGCTGTAGCCAAATTGATTATCTCTCATGAATTCCTGGCTACTCCATCGGAGAGAAAAGTGATCATCCAAAATCGCTCAGTCTCAGCTTCTCCGCTGCTGGGCACCTGCAAGTATGGCCAGGATGCATGTTTCCCAGTACAGGAAGTTCTGTTTGAGAGATACCATCCCTCAGAACACTGACAGCCACAGTCATCTCTGACTGGACACAGTCCCTCACCTCACTTCCCCGGGTGATATTTGAGAAAGCCCAGGCTGGGAGTTCCTCAGTCTCACCACTATCAACCAAAACATTTTCCTTTAGTCCGAGAGAGTCCTTCTACTCAGTTCCTTCAGTAACACGTTTGCAGTCTGTTCGATGCATCCACCGAGATTGCCCCTTCAGTTTCACAGCTGTGGGAGTGGTCAGTAACACCTGATATGGTCCTCTCCACCGAGGTCCGAGTTTCCCTCGATCCTAGTTCTTGATCAGGACAAAATTACCAGGTTCTATGGTGGAATAGTCACTCCTCTCTGCAGAGTGGTTCTCTTCCTTGTAAGCCTGTTGTACCTGTGAATGTTATGCTTGGAAAACTTTGGTTAGTTGGCATATATATTTCCCCATCTCTTCCTCCAGGGTATGCATATCCAATTTTGCTGGTAGACTTTCTGGGAACAATGGTACACAAGGTCTTGGTCCCCAGGGTGTCCTCATGGGCCCTCCATAAAAGATTTCAGCTGGTGACAACACTGTTTCCCCCTGTGGGGTAACCCTCATGTGGAATAGGGGTAACGGTAGGACCTTCAACCAAGTGAGTCCAGTCTCCACTGTTAGTTCAGCCAATTTACTCTGCAGAGTGCCATTGGCTCTCTCCACTATGCCAGCGGCCCGTGGGTGGTGTACACAATGGAATTGTTGCTTCATAGCTAGTTCGTTACATACCTGTTCGTTTTCTTTCACCACAAAGTGTGGGCCATTGTCAGAGCTCAGCATCTCTGGCAGGCCGTACCTGGGAATTATTTCCCGTAATAATACCTTAACAACAGTATTATTGGTAGTTGGAATAGCTTCAATCCATCTACTAAACACATCTATAATAACTAAGCAATATCTATAGCAATGTACTGCAGGCAATTCAATAAAATCAGCTTGTAGACATGAATAAGGTTCACCTGTCAAGGGAGTAGTACCCAGTGTGCAGGGTACAGGTTACCAACCATTCCCTCCTTTCCCAGGTGTGTACAATTATGTATTTAATTGACTGATATTGATAAAAACTCTGCAGGAAATTAAATCTGCCCCACTGGGGTGATCCAAGAACCTAGGTCAGGGTCTTTCTGGCACCCATCTGAGAAAACAATTTGTGCTCCTCCTCAGAGGCGTCCCCCTGAAAAGTATGTACCTCCAGCATGTCTGGCAAACTCGTTCTGCTTAAGTCACGAAACGTTGCTTGACGGGAACCCGAGGGCACCACAACTACCGAGGATTGTGCCGCACTTTTCACTGTCTCTTCCACTAAAGCATTGCCTTTAGTGACCTGGTCGGACATGCGTATCTGGGCCGCACATTTAACAATAGCCAAAACTCAAGGTAGCTGTAGAACTGTGAGTAAAATTGTTTACAAAGGTGGCATTACTAATGGGGTGGCCAGAGGAAGTCTGGAATCCCCATGTTCCCAGAGAGCCCCGTAGTCATGTACAACTCCAAATGAATAACAGGAGTCTCTGTAAACGTTCGCACTTTTGTCTGTTGCTAGGATACAGGCACGAGTCAGAGCAAACAGCTCAGCCTTCTGGGCGGAGACAGCTGCTTCAAAAGAGGCCTGCTCAACTATTTCAGTGTCCATCACTATCGCATAGTCAGAATATCATTTTCCTGCTGGATTCACAAAAGAGCTTCCATCCTCATAAAACGTTGCCTGGGGCTTCAGGGGGTATTGCGGAATGGATGGGAGAGTCTGTCCTTCTTTCATGGTGATCCAGACAGGGGGGCAGTTGGTGTAGTCGAATTCATGGCCTGAAGTTGCCCAGAGATGGGGTACAATGTCTTGAGTTCGGTCAATATTAAAAGAATGTCTTACCAGATGTCCCATCTTCACCTCAGACTCCTTCTAGTATCGGAATTGGCCCATGGCCAAGTCTTGCCAGTCTCCTTCGGTGCTGGAGGCTTGTTTCGTTGAGGTGTAGGCAAGGAACCCAGGTTCTTTGGCTTGAACCCAGGGCAAACCCTAACGGTGGTCTGGGGAAACACCAGTCCTGTCTGTTGCCAAAGGAAATCCAGAACTTCGGTCAGTAATGCATTGCCCTCTCTTCCTTTAACCTCTCCAATCACCATGACTGGGAACTTCTGTCCCTCGAGGGGTGCATAATATTGGCTTTCCTCAGTTGAGTACGCCATAGGGTCATAGCACAGAGTCACGGCGGGTGGACCGCTGGCATTGGGGTTTCAAATGAAGTGGAGTCCTGATTAAGTAACCACCAGTTGGGGGGTCGGTAACTGGGGAAGCTGTCGGTTGTTCACTGATCCCAGGGTTCCAGTAATATGTCAAAGCTCGTCGCATTCAATTTCAATCATAGTAAGGCCAATCCATATTATTTGTTTCAATTATGTGGGCGAACCAAACATTCATCTCAGCAGTAATTTCTTACATGGCATTAAAACTGTGATACTTTAAGTTAATAATACATAAAAGAATATCCCAGCTGCACATCAAGGAAGACTATTTGCGTGAGCGTGTTTCAGTTACTGTGGGGCCAGGAACCCATGCAGCTCAGTGGGAACAGGGAATAATACCAATGGAGAGAGTCAAACTGAGCCAGGTCACAGATTGGAGATGGCAGAAATACCCCATTCTTATAGAAACAGGAAGAGCATCAGAGAATTTGATGGTCATTGCAGATACCAGCACTGTGCCCAGATAGAATATGATTTCTCTCTCCAGCTTGGGTTGAACCTCACTTTAACAGTGTGATGTCAGATCACACCTTGGCAAATCAAATGATCTCATCTGAAATGTTGTCCTGCCACACTGATGGATTTTGTAAATCTTTTTACAGGTTAAAAATGAGAAGGAATTTGTCTCCAGGAATCTCAAGCATGGCACGCCAGTTTTGCTGTCTCTGTCTAGATATTTAAGAAGTGGAACAAGGGATTCAATCGACCATCCTTCCTGCTCAGACTGTGCGGAGGGATTCACTTGGTCATCTGATCGAATGGCACACCCGTCATCTTACACAGGGGAGAGGCCATTCATCTGCTCAGACAGTGGGAATGGATTCACTCAGTCATCTCAATTGAAGGTATATCAGCAAGTTCACACTGGGCAAGGCCATTCATCTGTTCTGGGTGTGAGAAAGGATTCAGTCGATCTTCCCACCTGTGGACACACCAGTCAGTACACACCGGGCAAAGGCTGGTCATCTGGTGAATTCGTGGGGAAGGATTCACTCAGTCATCTGACCTAATGGCTCACGAGCGAGTTCACACCGGGGAGCTGCCGTTCAGCTGCTCAGACTGTGGCAAGGGATTCACTTGCTCATCTAAACTGAAGGTGCATCAGCAAGTTCACACTGGAGAGAGGCCGTTCACCTGCTCATTCTGTGAGAAGAGATTCACTCACTCTTCCACCCTACAGAGACACCATCGACTTCACACCGGGGAGAAGCTATTCACCTGCTCAGTCTGTGGGAAAAGATTCACTGATTCATCCACCCTACAGGGTCACCAGCGAGTTCACACTGGGGAGAAGCCGTTCACCTGTTCAGTCTGTAGAAAGGGATTCAGTCATTCATCCCACCTACAGAGTCATCAGCGAGTTCACACTGGAGAGAGGCCGTTCACCTGCTCAGAATGTGGGAAGAGATTCACACTGTCATCCACCCTACAGAATCATCAGCGAGTTCACACTGGGGAGAAGCCATTTACCTGCTTAGAATGTGGGAAGGGATTCACTCAGTCATCCAACCTACAGAGACACCAGCGAGTTCACACTGGGGAGAAGCCATTCACCTGCTCAGTCTGTTGGAAGAGATTCACTCACTCATCCACCCTACAGAGTCATCAGCGAGTTCACACTGGAGAGAGGCCATTCACCTGCTCAGAATGTGGGAAGGGATTCACTCAGTCATCCCACCTACAGAGACACCAGCGAGTTCACACTGGGGAGAAGCTGTTCACCTGCTCAGAATGTGGGAAGGGATACACTAAGTCATCTGAATTATTGGCACACCAGTCAGTTCACAGTGGGGAGTGGCCATTCATCTGCTCAGAATGTGGGAAGAGATTCACTCGGTCATCACAACTACTGGCACACCAGTCAGTTCACACTGGGGAGAAGCCGTTCACCTGCTCAGTCTGTGAGAAGAGATTCACTCAGTCATCCCACCTACAGAGTCATCAGCGAGTTCACACTGGGGAGAGGCCATTCATCTGCTCAGAATGTGGGAAGAGATTCACTTACTCTTACACCCTACAGAGACACCAGCGAGTTCACACTGGGGAGAAGCTGTTCACCTGCTCAGAATGTGGGAAGGGATTCACTCAGTCATCCAACCTACAGAGTCACCAGCGAGTTCACACAGGGGAGAGGCCGTTCTCCTGTTCAGTCTGTGAGAATAGATTCACTCACTTATCCAGCCTACAGAGACACCAGCGAGTTCACACTGGGGAGAAACCATTCACCTGCTCAGAATGTGGGAAAGGATTCACTCGAGCATCCAACCTACAGAGTCATCAGCGAGTTCACACTGGGGAGAAACCGTTCACCTGCTCAGAATGTGGGAAAGGATTCACTCAGTCATCCCATCTACTGGCACACCTCTCAGTTCACAATGAGGAGTGGCCGTTGTTATGAATCCCTAGGTTTCGTTTGCTGTGGACTGTCATTTTAAGAGAGAGAGAGAGAGAGAGAGAGAGAGAGAGAGAGAGAGAGAGAGAGAGAGATTAAGAAGGTGAATCAGTCTGACTTGCAGCTTCTTTACATCGCTCGCAGCTTGTTTAGTTTAAACCGAGGACACAGACACTCAGAGTCAGACAGAGACGAAGGAGGAAAAAATGGAAGGATCGAAACCAGGGAACTAGTGGCCAAGGGTCACTCTTCAGAACTTTCCTATGCCCACAAGGGTGGGTTAATTATCGATTCAGCGAACATCAAATGTATGGATGTCACCTCGTTTGATCCATAGGAGTGGATCTGATTTGAGGTAGCCTGTGAAGACCACTTATGTGTTAACCCTTGCCTGGGTGTGGTGTGGTAATTCACTTGAAGACGATACCCCTTGTGACAAGTCACTTTCAGTGATAATTCGTATGTGGATTTGGAATGATGACAGATAAAATCTGCAGTGACTGTTCTCTTGCTTTACCACCATGGGACCTGTGGAATTCGACATAATTGCCTTCTCTGGAAATTCACCCTGGATTACAAATATCTCTCATCACCTATTCCATGGCTGAACTGAACTTTCATATTTTACCATCTCAAGACTCTAAGCCTTGTTTCCCCCGAGCTCAATAGTTTGGGAGTTATATTTACCCACACATATATACACATAACACTGTTAACTTTTGTTTATCTTGCTTAAGTTACTATATTATGAGTCGATACTAATAAAGATAGTGGTTTTAGCATCAAAGCCAGACTTCAGGTGTAGTCTACTGCTGCTAGTTCATTTCTAAAGCGTTATGGTTTGTAACAAAATTGGGGCCTGCGTCCAGGATATGAACAAATTCGGGGGCGTATTGATTGATTAATTGTCAATTTCATTGGGAAAATCCCTTTTGATTTATTTGTGTGTGGGAAATCAGCAGCAATGAATGCTGATAGATTTCTGCAAGCGCCAACCTTTGAGGCATTAGAGGACGCCAGGATTGAGTTGTTGAGTACTGCTAAAAGGTTAAAACTTGGAAAGGTGAAATTGACAATGAGGAGGTCACAGATGCAGAGGATAATAACTGAGCATTGTGTATCCGAGGGTGTGTTTAAAGTGGAGGAGTTGGAGGTGTTTCCTGAAAGTAAACTGAGTGAACTTGAGCTCCCGTACAAGTTAGAAAAAATAAAGATGGAGGCTGCAGAAAGGCAGAGGCAGTTTGAAGCTAGAGAGGCAGAAAAACAGAAGGAGGAAGCAGAAAGACAGAGGCTGTTTGAGCTGGAAAGATAGAGAGATTGCAGCAAAGTGGTCTAGCATTAGACTCTGGTGATAAGTTTGAGGCCAGTCGGGAAGTTAAATTGGTACCTCCATTTGATGAGGCAGAGGTTGATAAATACTTTCAGCATTTTGCTCAGAGTTTAAAGTGGCCAAAAGAGGGTTGGCCTATTCTCTTACAAAGTGTAATTAAGGGGAAGGCTCAGCAAGCCTATTCTGCTTTGACAGTTGATGAAACAGCTGATTATGACATTGTGAAACAGGCTGTGCTCAAAGCTTATGAGTTGGTCCCAGAAGCATACAGGCAAAAGTTTAGAAATTTGAAGAAATCTCTGAACCAAACTTGTATGGAATTTGCTTATGAGAAGTTTGTGTGTTTTGACCGCTGGCGCACATATAAAATGTAAATGATGACTTTAACAGCTTGAAAGAGTTAGTTTTAATTGAAGAATTCAAAAGATGCGTCCCTAATGACTTAAAGACATATTTAGATGAAAAGGATGCTGCCACTTTGCAGGAGTCTGCTAGATTAGCAGATCAGTTTGCTTTAACTCATACGGTTAAATTTACCCTGAATAAAAGCTACCAAAAGAGTAGCAGGGATAACCAGGGTAAACCAGAAATTAATGCTGGGACTAATAACAAAAGTAAGGATGAAGGGAAGAAGTTGAAGGAGAAATATTCTGGTCTTACTTGTTACTATTGTAAGAAAGCTGGTCATATGATGGCTAATTGTTCCATCCTGAAGAAGAAAAAGGAAAAGGAGGCAGTCCCAGATGCCTGTGATCAGTCTGTTGAAGCACCTACAAACCCACATTTTGTTGAAGCTCAGTTAAGGACTGAGAGGTCTGACCGAGTGAAGAAGGAATTTGATCATTTTATGTCAGATGGGTTTGTATTAGTAAAGGAAGGGTCAACCCCAGTACCAGTGAAAATTCTTCGAGATACTGGGGCTTCTCAGTCACTTATATTAGACAGCGTTCTAAAGTTTGGTGATGAGTCTGACATTGGTGAGGTAAATCTTATTAAAGGCATTGGGGGCAGCATGGTTTCTGTGCCATTGCACAAGGTAACTTTACAGTCAGGGTTGGTTTCGGGACCTGTTAAGATCAGATTATGCTCCGGTTTACAGGTGGACGTTGTTACTTTGCTGTTAGGGAATGTCCTGGCAGATGGTAAAGTTGTTCCTGCAGTGCAGTTGACAACTAAGCCGACCACTGACGACCCACAGATGGATTTTAACATTTATCCTTTCTGCGCAGTAACTCGAAGTATGGCTAAATGTCTGCCAACGCAGACGGTTCTGTGCAGCATGATTCTGATACCCATGACAGCCAAAATCGGGATTCAGGTCATGATGACTTAAAACAGAGATCATCTTCCTCTTTCCCTCCTGCTCCATGGAACCAGACTCAGTGCCAGAGACCGGATCACCGTTGTCGTCCTCTGTCAGGTCATCCCTCTCAACAGCATCCAAAACGAGATAATGATTACTGAGGGGGATGGCCACAGGGGTGCTCTCTACTATCTGAGCTCTTCCCATCACTTCCCTGACAGTCACCCACTTATCTAACTCCTGCAGCCTCAGTGACTAACTCCTTGTAGCTCCTATCTAACTCCTGCTCACGTTCCATTATAAGCTGCAGGTCATCAAGCCGCAGCTCCAGATCCCGAACGCCGTCTCTCAGAAGCTGCACCTTGGTGCACCTGGCACAGATATGGCCATATGGGAGACTGGAAGATTCTCGGGGTTCCCACATATTACTCCCAGAGCAATCTCCTAACCCTGCAGACATGCTCTGGTACACGTTTATATGCTCAGTAAACATGTTCACTGCTTAATCACCTGGAGGAGGGAACGAGATGGGAAATAGTCATAGTCATACTTTATTGATCCCGGGGGAAATTGGTTAAATTGGTTATCTAACTATGCTGAGAACACAGAAGCAAAGGAAGAAAATCCAATGATGACATTCTGTTTCTGCATCAAGTAGTTCAAAAGGCAGATTGTATTTTGGCCTTCACCGCACAGGGAGTGGAGTTAATGTAATGGGCCAGTGTAGCTACCATTGTACAGGGTGTCAGTGAAGCTACATCTGGAATTCTATGCATGGCTTTAACCCGCAAGCAGAAAGAAATCTTAAGAGTAACTATGGAGTCAGCCAGAACAGTTTTACCAGTGTAATAAATGGGATGATTTACCAGCAGAGGTGAGATGATTTGGCCCTGAATTTAGAACATATTCACAAACAATAGGTTATTTGTGAAGCATCTTGAAGTATCTCTCCTCGTCAGTCAGAGAGCCACAGAGAAGGGTCGATGAGAGATGCTCATTTCAAATGGAGATGTGTGAAAATTCCTGGAAATTTATATTTTCTATTTAATTTCGCTTTGTGATCAATGAGCTATCTATCTATTTGAGTGTACACTCTTTGGGATTCACTGCCCTGAGGGTGTGAAGGCCGGTTGGCTGGGTATTTTTGAGGTGGACATATATAATTAATTAAGGGGAGCAAGGGGAATGGACACAGGAGCTTAGATCATACACAGTTGTGTTGAATAATCATGAGATCATAAGACACAGTGGGAGAATTTTTCATCTTCTCTGTTCTAAATGGAGGTCCCACTATTCTGAGGGTGTGTTCCCCTGGTCCCCGACTGCAGGAAAAATCCTCTCCACATGCACTCTTTCTCTGCTTTTCGGCATTCGACAGCCTCCCTCATTTTTTTTTTCTAAATGCTATAGGATACAGGCCCAGAGACATCAAATGCTCCTCATGCGTTAAACTTGTCAGCCTCGGAATCATTTTCATGAACCTCCTCCGGACTCTGTCCAATTTTTCCCGAGATCAGTCCCTACACTATTCATAATAGTCCGCGTGGTTTAACCGTTGCCTGATAATATCTCAACATAGTATCCTTATGAATAGTCCTCTCGTAATGAATGGTAGCTTCATATTTACATAACTTTACTGGTGAATGCCCAGAGTGAAGAATAGAAGGAAAGGCGATGGGCAGTGATTTTTTTTTTCAACTGGAAGGAGAAATCGATACTCATGCCTTCAGGTTTGAGCTACACAGGTGGAGTATGATGTGTTTTTCTTCAACCCTGATGCTGTCAAGTTGAGCAACTCCAGCCATTACTGTTCTGCCATCATCCCTGCTAGTGTCCCCTTCCAATCAACTTTGGTGAGCTCTTCTCCCATGCCTCCATATTTCCCCTCACTCCACTAATAATGACACATCTTGTTGTACCTTTCCCCACTCAAAGTGCAGGGTGAATTCTAACATGTTATGATCACTGCATCCACACGCTTCCTTTACCATAAGCTCCCTAATCAAATTTGGTTCCTTACACAACACCCAATCCAGAATTAACTTTTCCCTAGTGGGCACAATTACAAGCTGTTCTAAAAGGCATCTCATTGGTATTTTCCAAATTCTTTCTCTTGAGATCAAGCACAAACCTGATTCTCATAATCTCCCTCCACCCATCTGGCTCACGGACTGTTTGCCCCACTCCCATTGGGGGGCAGACTACGCAGCATCCTCACCAGGACTACCAGCCTCTGGGACAGCTACTTTTCCCAAACAGGAAGGCTGTTAAATAACTCTACCCACTAACCCACCCTTCCACACCATCAGACCCCTCTACTTGTCTGTCATCTTATGTGCAGACATCCTATGCCAAGCGTCACTTTAAGGACATACAATCAATCCGTACACAATATATAAGCTGTGGATGTATGTTTTCACTATTGTGTTTTTGTGCTGCATTGGAGCCAGAGTAAGAATTACTTCGACCTCATTTACACTTGTCTGCTGGAAATGGAATGAAACAACCTTGAATCTTGAATAAACATTTCAGCAGGTTGCAGCGTCACGTTTCTGTCTCAACATTATTGTGGCAGAGCGCCACCTGGTGACAATAGTGTCCACAAATCAGGGGGTCCTGTTATGGCAATTCACCACCAAGTGGCAGTGTTGTCCACAAAAGGGAGAGGCTTGCAGCGATAACGAGAGGTGCAGGGGGCTGGAAGCCAACTGCAAGTGGAAGAATTGCCAGACCTGCTCCAAACCGCTCTCCTCACCACTAGTCAAGGTCCCAAACAGTCCTTCCGTATGAGGCAACTCTTCAACATCGTGACTGTTGGGGTCATCTACTATTTCCAGTTTTCCCAGTATGGCCTCCTTGACATTAGTGAGACCCGATGAAGTGTCTGCATTCTGCACGCTGTCCCGATGAGATTCTGCAGATCTTGCAGATGCAGAGTAACATACACAAAATGCTGGAGGAAGTCAGCAGACCAGGTAGCTTCTATAGAGGGGGATAAAGCAAAACAGAGATTTCCTGCCGAGACCCTTCATCGGGACTGGAAGTGTGGAGAAGCCAGAACAAGATGGTGCGGGGAGTGGAAAGAGTCCAAGCTGGTCTGGTCCAAGGTGAAGTCAGATAAGAGTGACGGTGAGTGGGTGGGGGAGGTGGGAGATGAAGTGAGACGGTGTGAGGTGGGAGGTGGAAAATGCAAAGGGCTGAAAAGAGGGAATCTGATAGGATAGGAGAGCGGAAAATGGGAAAAAGAAGGAAGTAAAAGAAGAACCAGAGGGAGACAATCTGCAGTGGAGAAGAGAGAAGTGGGAAGACGGAATGGAGGAGACGGACATGTGGGTTGATGAAAAGAAAAGGTGGAGGTTCAAGTTGAATACTTCGATGTTCATATCATGAGTAGTAAACTGCCGGAATGTAATATGAGGTGTTGCTCCTCCAGCCTGAGAGTGCACTCATCGTGTTAGTTAAACAATGAACCAGAAAGGAGTGGATTAGTAATTTTCCCCTGGGATCCCTATTACATCAATCCTCTCTCACCTCAAACTGGTGCCCTCTGTTTGTTGATTCCACAAAAGCGGGGAAAGGGACTGCTCTGTACACTCATGGTTTGGAAATCCTGCACAAGGTCAGCCTCAATCTCCTGCACTTCAAGGTGTGAAGTCCCAACCTGCCCAACCTCTCTCCAGAACTCAGTCCCTCGAGTACCGGCACCATTCTCGTAAATCTTCTCTGCACTCATTGTAGCTTCACGTCATCTCTCCTATAGCAGAACGACCAAAACTGAATACAGTAATCCAGGCACGGATACCCAAACAATACCCTAACCCTAATGCAACCTCACTAGCCTGTTCTTCAGGCCATGAGCCATGAGGTATGAGACAGGGGCTGCTCAGCCAATCAAGTCTGCTCCACCATTCCTTCGTGTCCAATTGGTTATCTCTCTCAACTCCATTCTCCTGCCTTCTCCCCATAATCTTTGAACATCCATTTAAAATACACTCACTGACTTGGTGTTTACTCTGTCCATGGCAATGAATTCCAAAGATATACCAATCTCTGCTAAAGAAATTCCTCCTCATCTCTGCTTTCAATCGATGCCCTATATTATTGAGGCCGTGGCCTCTGGTCCCAAACTCACACAGTATAAGGTGCATCTTCCTTATAGGCAGTCTATTGAGGTCTTTCAATATTTAATAAGTTTCAATGAGATCCCCTCTCTTTCTTATGGACCAGCGAGTACAGGTCAAAGCCGTCTAATACTCCTCACACGTTAACCCTTTCATTCCTGGAATCATTCTCATGAACCTTCTCCGGACCCGTTCCAATACGATCACATCTTTTCTCAGATAGGAGGTCGGAAAGTGCTCACAATACAAGAAGAGAGAACAGAAGGAAATCTGCAGATGCTGGAATTTGAAGCAACACACGTAAAAGTTGCTGGTGAACGCAGCAGGCCAGGCAGCATCTCTAGGAAGAGGTACAGTCGACGTTTTTGGCCAGACCCTTCGTCAGGTCTCCTGATGAAGGGTCTCGGCCTGAAGCGTCCACTGTACTTTTTCCTAGGGATGCTGCCTGGCCTGCTGCGTTCACCAGCAACTTTTATGTGTGTTACACCAAGAGCGATCTGACAAATGTGTTATTAAGCTACAGTATCACATCCTTGCTCTGAAATGCTAACATTACAGTTGTTATCCTTTATCAACTCAATCTGCAAGCAAAGCTTTTGGGACCTCTGCTCAAGGACCCCCAAGTACCTATGCACCTCTGATTTTTGAATTTTCTCCCATTTATTTATTTTTTTCTTCGCCCTTATTCCTTCTACCAATTGTACGTGACCGTACACTTACATACACTGTATTTCATCTCATACTTCGTTGCCTGTTCTCCAAACCTATCGAGCTCCTTCCTGATCTTGCAGCGGCTATCTCAGATGCAGGCCACTATTCCTGAACGAAGGTTCAATAAGGTCGATCCTTTATAAAACCGCCGAACGACACCAACTTTACTCAATCCTTCGTGTTCTCGTATTTCAGTAAGGTCTTCACTCTCCTATACTAGACTGTAAAGGTAAATCAGAGGTGCAACACACAAAACTGGCAGCGATTGGTGAAACTGCCGGCACAACGATATCACCTTACAATAGAATGTATAACTCCACTTTAAAATGAAACCTCAGCATGAGACGAATACGCAGCAGGTCGAAGTAACTGACGAATTAAACAATGAATCAACTGCGACACAACAGGGGTTTCCCCTTTTATATACCTGTAGGGAACATGTCATCACGTGACGTCATACTAGCGGGAAAACTACATCACCCCACCATCACAAGACCATTACATCATGCTCACAAAACACTCAATTACATCATCATCATAAGACAGTCACAAGATACCCACGAGGTATGTAGCACCTTCCTGCAAAATGGAAAATTGTGGTCTTTGATGAGAAAAATTTAACAACTATTTACAGAAAAAAAATTACAAATCTATAAAATCTACAACATACACAATGTACACAGTGTAATCATACAGCACCTTACAAACTAATATACAGTAGGACTATTAGAAATGTTAAAATACCTTTACAGGAAATACATTACCACGCCATAAAAAATACATTGTACATTCAACATCTAGATAGACAGTCAGCAATCACGTTATCTTTGCCTTTAATATGAGTTATCAAAATATTATACTCCTGCAACATCAAACTCCAATTCAGTAACCTTCTAATTTTGTTTTTCATCTTACTCAATATCACTAACAGATTATGATCGGTGTAAACTATGAGTGGTTTCTGAGTTGTACCAACATACACATCAAAATGTTGTAAAGTCAAAACGAGAGATAATAATTCCTTTTCTATGGTTGAATAATTTCTTTGATGCTGATTAAATTCCTTAGAAAAGTAAGCTATTGGACAATCAGCCTGATTACCATCATCCCTTTGAAGTAACACTGCTCCTGCTGCCTCATCACTAGCATCTACAGCTAATGAAAATGTGCTTTCAAAGTAAGGTGACCTGAGCACCGGTTTGTGACATAGCAGAGTTTTCAAGTTATCAAAGGCCTCTTAACAAGGCTTTGTCCAAACAAACTTTTCACTTTTCTTCAAGAGATTAGTTAACGGTAATTTACGGTAATATCCTACCATTCCCAAGAATCTTCTGAGAGTCTTTTTAGCAGTTGGAATTGGTACCTCTAAAACTGCCCGAACTTTTGCCTGAATAGGAGCTAACTTACCCTGACCCACAACATAACCAAGGTAGGTCACAGTGACATGACCAAATTCACTTTTAGCTAAGTTAATAGTTAAGTTAGTTTTTGAAAGCCTTTCAAATAGTTTCTCCACCTCAGTAATATGGGCTTCCGAAGTATCATTTCCTGTAACTAAATCATCAATATAGGCATCTGTATCTTTTAACCCATGAATCACAGAATTAATCATCCACTGGAAAGTACGTGGTGCATTCTTCATCCCAAAGGGAAGAACATTATATTCATATAACACAGATGGGGTTACAAATGCAGAAATCTCTCTACCTGTATCCGTCAATGGAACACACCAATAACCTTTTACCAAATCAATCTTTGTAAGGAATTTCGCTTTTCCAACTTTGCCCACACAATTACCCACTCTAGGGATAATACGCATCAGTTTTTGTCACAGCATTCACCTTCCTGGAATCCGTACAAAACCGAATACTACTGTCTGGTTTAGGCACCATAACACAAGATGAACTCCAATTCGAATTAGAAGGTCTAATAATATTATTCTCCAACATATACTTAATTTCATGTTCAGCAAGTTCACATTTTTACATCTTTATCTGATATGGATGTTGCTTTATGGGTTTGGTATCTCCAACATCTACATCATGTGAAGCTACTGTGGTTCTTTTAGGAATGTCTGGAAATAAATCCGTAAATTTAAGAATTAATTGCTTCATCTACTGCCTCTGCTCCGGCTGTAAATGGACTAATTTCTCATCAATATTTTCCAGAATTGTTGAGTTTGGTTATCTGGCATAAATAATGTTGGGTTTAAAATGAGTTACAGATGAATCAACCATTAAGTTCCTCATGGGATCAGACTCACTATTATTGACCACAACAGTCATACTAGCGGTTAGTTTCTCATAATATCGTTTTATCACATTTATATGACAAAGCTGTGTTGGCCTTCTTCGATCTGGTGTTTTTAAATCACATAATCCACATCACTAACTTTAGATATAACCTCATAAGGACCATGAAATTTAGCTTGTAAAGGGGTTATTTGCACCGGGAAAGGAACCAACACCTTATCTCCAGGCTTAATTCTAGCTTCCTTATCATACCAAGGTTTCATTTTTTTCCTGGGCCGATTTTAAATTTTCCCTAGCTAAGCTATAAACTTTATGTAATCTTTCTTTAAATTTTAAAACATAATGCAGCAAATTAGTATGTACCCCATTTATTAATCCACTGTTCTTTTAACAAGGCCAAATGTCCTCTAACTCTTCGCCCAGTCACAATTTCAATAGGACTAAAACCTAGGGATTCCTGCACTGACTTCATACCTTGATGGCCACCCAAGGGCATACTATGATCCAAAGTTAAAATCTCATTCCGATAACCTTTAGGAACTACTACCTGGTAAACAACCTCCCATTCTTCACTTGCGGGAATCGTTGGTGATCCACTTCCTCATTAATACTCCCTCCTCAAAATAATATCCCACTGGCACCTTCTCAATTTCACGACCTGGAAGAAGTTGTTCCTTTAATTTGATAATCTCAGGATCTTTAATCTGCTCTGCTACCATCTCCGTCCGAGACAGAGAAAAATCTTCATGGTCAGCCCTCCTACAAGAATCTTGATCAAACAATGAATGTAAGAATGTTTCTGACACATCCTCAAAATTCGAACCCCGAGGTGATCAGTCATGGTAGCAGACCAATTCTGCACATCAATCTTTTTGGCCATAGCTCGGATTACAACATGAGAAGAATCCGTGTTAGAATCCACCTTTGGTTCCTCAGAGATGGGCTTTATTGTCAAATGCACTTCAGGAAAAACTTGTCCATCTGCTAAATCATTTCCTAACAACAGAGAAACACCATTCACGGGTAAACTGGGTTGTGGTCCTACTTTAACAGGTCCTTTAACTAACCCTGACCTTAAATCTACTTTATGCAAATGTACAGGCATAAGGGCACTCCCAACACCTCGTGTATAGTTCACCTCACCAATGTCAGACTCATCACTAAACGTAGAACACCGTCCAACATAAGTGACTGAGAAGCTTCAGTATCCCTAAGGATTTTTATTAGCATTGGAGTGGATTCCTCTTTCAAGGATACAAATCCTTCGGTTATAAAATGATCATATCCCCTCTTAACTTGGTCAGACTCTAACAAAGCTTCATTTGAATTGTTCGAACCCTGTGGATTTACAGGTGTTTCAATATGTTGCACACAAACATCTGGGACCGCCTCCTTCTCCTTCTTCTTCAATCAGAAACAGTTAGCTATTACGTGACCAGGTTTCTTACAATAATTACAAATAGGACCAAGATGTCTTTCCTTCACATGTTTCCATTCATCCTTACGGTTCTCACCAACTTCTGATTTAATTTCTGGTTTACCTTGACTCTCTGTGCTATTTTTCCTTTTGAAAGTTCTACCCGGAGGAAATTTACACTTGTGGATTAGAACATACTCATCTGCTAATTTAGCAGACTCCTGCAATGTAGCAGTGTCCCTCTCATTTAAGTATGTCCTTACTTCAACAGGGATGCTCCTTTTAAATTCCTCCATTAAAATAAACTCTTTTAAGTCATTATACTCTTCATTCACATTTTTAGAGGAAACCCATTACTCGAAACACACAGATTTATCGTAGGCAAATTCCACGTAAGTTTTTTTTTCTTCTACAGGTTTCTTCAAATTTCTGCATCTTTCTCTATAAGCTCTTGGAACCAGTTCATGCACTTCCAGTATATGATGCTTCACAATATCATAATCAAGTGTTTGCTCAGCAGTTAAAGCTGTATAAACTTTTTGAGCTTTAACTTTAATTACACTTTGTAACATCACAAGCCATTTATCTTTCGGCCACCCTGAAATCAGAGCTTCAGTTTCAAAGTGTTGGAAATATTTATCCACTTCTGTTTCATTAAATGGAGGAACTAATATAACTTCCCGACTAGCAACAAACGGGGTTCCTAGGACCAGAGGATTGATTCTCCATCTTTAATTTCTCCATGGCTAGCTCAAATTCCCCCCGTTTATCTGTTTCTCTTTCTCCAAATTCGCTTTTCCTATAAGCTTCTCTTTCGGGCACCTCCGCTTTAAATAATTCCAATTTTATCTGTTCAATATGTAATTGCATCTCTAGATTACTCATCGGAGACATATCTAACACTTCTTTATCAAAATCACCCGAATTTATACAATATTCCGCTATTTCCCTTTGAATTACTGGCTTTGTTGTAACCTTCGAAATACCTTTAAGGTCCAGCCTTCTAGAAATCTCGGATACATCATCCCTTTTGGCCTTCGCTTATAGCTCCGGGTTTGGGGATGCCATAAACTCGTCAATATTCATTGCTGCCGAATACCACCCACAGACCAATCAAACAAAAGAATCAGGTATTTCCCTTTTCCACATCAGGTTGATAATTAAAGAAACACTTAGCCTCAAAATCGGAACATATCACAGACGAGCCCCAATTTTGTCACCTGTCCAGCAACACTGAATATAGAATTTAGTCAAGTTTTACAAACAAACACAAACATTTATTAAACTCTGCTGAACAATAGCGAAAAGTATTCAAACGACTAACTTAACCAGAAGTTAACCATTGTACAGCAACTCTGGAACAGTTCTTAAAGTGGTAAATTCAAAAGTTCAAGTGATTTATACAGTCGGTACGGAGAGACTTCTCTGGAAACGGAATTCATCCAGGCGTGACGTTTCTGCTGATCCCGTCCAAAGGATTCACAACGAAGGAAATAAAATGGCTTAAAGGAACTGACCTTTTGAATGCTGCATAAACCTTCCTGATCCTTCAGGGGCTCTCTCAGATGCAGGCCACTATTCCTGAATGAAGATTCAATAAGGTCGATCCTTTATAAAACCGCTGAACGACACCAACTTTACTCAATCCTTCGTGATCCCGTACTTCAGTAAGGTCTTCACTCTCCAATACTAGACTGCAAAGGTAAATCAAAGGTGCAACACACAAAACGTGCAGTGATTGGTGAAACTGCTGGCACAACGATATCACCTTACAACAGAATGTATAACTCCACTTTAAAACGAAACTGCGTCATGAGACGAATACGCAGCATATCGGAGTAACTGATGAATTAAACAATGAATCAACTGCAACACAATAGGGGTTTCCACTTTTATATACCTGTAGGGAACATATCATCACGTGACGTCACACTGGCGGGAAATTTACATCACCCCACCATCACAAGACCATTACATCATGCTCACAAGATACTCAATTACATCATCGTCATAAGGCAGTCAGAAAATACCCACGAGGTATGTAACAATGGATACAGTCTTACGATGCTGGGTAAATGAAATCAGCTCAGTTCGTGTGATTGAGTTGAGCAGTGATGGAGAGAGAGAGGTGTGGTGGTTATATCAGTAAGCCGATGCCGTCGACCCTCCGTTGTCCTCCGAAATGACCTTTAAGTCACCGAATGTGACCACACAAAGGAGACCAACTTCTGTAGTTATTAACCCAGGCAAGGATTGGATACACTGATATCTTCCCACCGGTCAGCCCTTTTCCACACTGCGAGAACCACTGATCAATCCTCCAAAAACCCACCTTTCTGTGGGGACTACAAAGCTCATCCAGTGTGCTAAACCATGTGTGTGTCTAACAACCAGCTGACCTTGTATTTATCTCAGCATGCTGAACACCAGCTGTCCATCACATAACGCCGCCCTCGGTCACCATGACGACTCACGAGCTGCTCGTTGCTCTCTCTCTCTAAATCAGCTGAACCCTCTCTCTCTCTTTAAAGGTACAGTCCATAAGGGATCATTCAGGATATCGTCACACCTACTTACCTTTTGGAAAAATTGTGATCAAAGAGCAAAATTTTTAACTGTGCATTACAAAATATAAAGCAATGCGGATGTGATTATCATGTAGCACATGACAGAATCGTATACAAATACTAGTTTCTATATCACTTTTAAAATTAACATTCAGATAGTCAATCTACCATGATATCGTCTTTCTCTTTCACATGCTTTGTTACAAAAAAAGTCAAATTCCTGCAGAACCAGATCCTGGTATATTCAAACTGGCGTTTCATCACCCATTGTCCCTTTTCCACTTCACCAGAACAATTAACCATCACGTGATCAGCTCGCATAACTGCCTGAACTTCATGCTGCACAGGTAACACCTTATCACCAGTGTTTCCCAAACTAAGCCCATTTGGTGAACTTCCAAACAAGTTGTTAATTCCAAACAAGTAATTACTTTTATCTCCAACATATTTAGTTCCACAGGTTTCCATAGTAACACACACAGATGGTCCCTCCTGGTCAAAACAACACTTCAAGTTTTGTCTCTCCACACCACAAACTTCAGTTTGTTTATTTCTAAAGTCCAAAACAAACGGTAACAGACTAGCAGGCACCTTGTTACCAAACCACCATCCCTTCAGCAAGGTCAACGGTCCTGAAACCAATCCAGACTTTAAATTTACCTTATTCAAAGGTTCAGAAACAACACTTCTTTCTTTATCTTCAATAACATTTACCTCACCAATTTTCATCTCATCTCCAACTTTTAGAACACTGTCTAATACAAGTGACCGAGAATCCTCAATTTCCACTGGTACCAAGGTTAACCCCTTATTCACTGAACCAAGTCCATCTTACACTAAAGGACTGCATTCCTTTTCAACCAAGTCAGACACCTCAGACCTTAACTGAGTTTCAACACAAGGTTCAGTACCCTGTGAATCCACAGGTACTTCAACAACCTGAATACAGGCAATCGGGACGGCTGCCTGTTCAGGCCTTCATCACTGGTCCCAGTTTCACATTGCAGGTTACCCTGATCCTGCCAGCTACTCTCTGGGAAACTCTCATCCGGAGTAAACTCAACCTCGTGGGTTAAAACAACCTCGCCGCTGACTTAGCAGACTCTGAAAGGGTCTCAGCCTCTTTCTCATCCTCCTTCTTTAATATTTCTAACCGAAGCTGATCCTCAGCCTCAGTAGGTTTACTTTCAACAAACATTTCCCACATATCCTCTTCAAAGGTTCCCTTGGATATATAATGCTGTGCTATTAACGCCTGTATTAACACCTTCCTCATTCTAGTGGTCACAATAAGGTTTAACATGTCAGCAATTCCCAACAGCAGAGCCCTCTTAGCATCATCCAAGTCTTCAGGGGTTTGTTCTGCCATAAATCTTTCAATACTAGCCTCCATTTCTGCTGTTTTGTTTTCCTGTTTTCCCACACAAACAAATCTTCCCCAATCACATCGAAATTTAAAGAACCAGTTGCTAAACTGGAGATCCCAGCGGTGCCTCCAATTTTGTTACGAACCCCATAAAGGGTTTAAAGAACCAGCAGTAATGGAACATACCTGGAGTCTGGTTTTTCTGTTAACTATTTCTATTTTTATGAGTAACTATGCAAAACAGTAACATAAAATCAGATAAATAAAACAGGTTAGCAAAGTTTATGCATATATAAGTGTGGAAATATATAAAAGCCAAGCTTCTTCAAGCTTAGGAAGTAAATGGATACAGTCTAACGATGATGGGTAAATGAAATCAGTTCAGTTTGTGTTACTGATTTGAGTAGTGATGGAGAGACAGAGGTGTGGTGGTTGTTCGAGTAAACCAATGCCGTCGATCCTCCATTCCCTTCCGAAATCCCTGAATGTGACCACGAAAAGGAGACCGTCTTCTGTGCTTAAGTTATCAACCGAGGCCAGGGTTGGACACATTGCTAACTTCCCACCGGTCACCCCTTTTCCACACTGATCGATGCTCCAAAGACCCACCTTTCTGTGGGCACAACAAAGCTCATCCAGTGTCCAGAACCATGTGTGTGTCTAACAACCAGCTGACCTTGTGTTTATCTCAGCATGCTGAACACCAGCTGTCCATCACATAACACCGCCCTCCGTCACCATGACGACTCACGAGCTGCTCGTTGCTCTCTCTCTCTAAATCAGCTGTACCCTCTCTCTCTTTTTAAAGGTACAGTCCATAAGGGATAATTCAGGATATTGTCACACAATACTGACTCCTATGGAGTACCATTAGTTACCGTCAGCGAAACAGAATTCTCCACATTATTCTGACTCTTTCTCCCTTGTCAGTCAGCCAATCTTCGATCCATGCAAGTATCTTTCCTGTAATTCCATGAGCTATGATCTTGTTAAGCAGCCTCAGAAACAGAGAAACATAGAAAACCTGCAACAAAATACAGGCCCTTCGGCAAATTTACTAACCTATCCCTCCACTTCGTATCCAGGTCATTTATAAAATCACGAAGCGTAGGGGTCCCAGAACAGATCCCTGAGGCACCCCACTGCTCACAGACCTCCATGCGGAATATGACCCATCTACAACCACTCCTTGCCTTCTGTGGGCAAGCCAGTTCTGGATCCACAAAGCAATGTCCCCTTGAATCCCATGCCTCCTTACTTTCTCAATAAGCCTTGCATGGGGTACCTTGTTAAAGATCATCTTAAAATCCAAGCTGACAACACCCAGTGCCTCTGCTTATCTGTCCCTCCTGTTATTTCCTCAAAGTATTCCAAGAGATTTGTCAGACATAATTTCCTCCAAAGGAGTCCTGCTGAGTTTGGCCTACTTCATCATGCGTCGCCAATTACAGTACCCAAAAAAACTCACTCTTAATACACTCTAACATCTTCCTGACCACTGAGGTCAGACAAACTGTCCTATAATTTCCTTTCTTCTGCCTCCTTCTCTTGTTAAAGAGTGGAGTGACATTTGCAACTTTCTAGTCCGCCAGAACTGTTCCAAAATCCAGTGATTCGTGATAGGTCATTACTCATTACTTTCAGAGAAAACTAAGGGGGGTTTTCTTCACTCACAGGCAGGGAGAGTGTGCAACGAGCTGCCAGAGCAAGTGGCAGGGACGATTTCAATCTTTAAGTGGAGTTTGCTTAGGTCCATGGATGAGAAGGATATGGAGGGCTATGGTCCAGGTGGAAGTTGTTGGAACTCAGCAGATTAATGCTTTGGCACGGACTAGATTGGCCGAATGGCATTTTCCTGTGTTGTGGTGTTCTATAACTCTAATGCCTTCCCAATCTCTTCAGCTATCTCTTTCTGAATCGTGGGGTGTTCACCTTCTGGTCCAGGAGCCTTATCTACCTTCAAAATTTTCAACTTCCAAAACATCTTCCCTCCTTGGTAAAAGCATGTAACCTCACTTCTGACCTAGATACTCCTGAATGTTTGGCATTTATGTAATAAATTCAATGACACAATTGTAGTGGGTGACTTCAATCTGCAGGAGAATTGGGAAAGTCAGCTTTTTGTGAGATTGCAAGAGAGGGAATGTATTGAATGCATACGAAATGACTTCTTAGAGCAGCTGATGGTTGAGGCTGCCCAGGGAACTGCTATCTTAGATTTGGTGTTCTGTAATAACCCAGGTCTTATTAGGGAAGATAATTAAAAAAAAAAAAAAAGATTAGAAGGCAGTGATCATAATATGATTGAATTGAATTTCTACTGCAATTTGTGAGGGGGAAGCATAGGTCACATGCACAGTATTGCAATGGAAATGGAATAAAGGGAATTACAGAGGCAGGAGACAGGTGGTTCCCCAGGTGGCTGACGTTTCTGAGAATAGTTCATAATGTACAGGATAGATATGTCCCGCAGAAGTAGTTCCCAAACAGCGGGGCTAGGCTACCGTGGCTGACAAAGGAAGTTAAGGACTGTATAAAAGTGAAGGAAAGTGCTTATAAGGTAGCAAAAGTAAGCAGGAAATTAGATAATTGGGCAGCTTTTAAAATCGAACAACAGGCAACTAAAAAAAAAACTATATGAAAGGAAAATGTGAAATATGAGAGCCAACTAGACAACAATATAAACAATCATAAAAATGCGAAAGGGAGGCAACAGTTGACATTGGACTGCTGGAAAATGATGCTCATGAGGTAGAAATGGGGAAGAGATGGTAGATGAACTTGATAGGGACTTTGCATCATCTTCTCTGTGGAAGACACTAGCAGTGTGCCAGAGATCCGTGAGTGTCAGGGAGCAGGAGTGAGTGCCATTGCTATTACAAAGGAAAACGTGCTAGGCACACTCAGTTTCTTAAAGTTGAAAAGTCACCTGGACCAGATGGACTACATCCCAGAGTCCTGAGGGAGGTTGCTGAAGAGGTAATAGATGCAATAGTCGTGGCCCGTTCAGAATCACTTGATTCTGGCATGGTCCTGTAGGACAGGAAGATTGCAAATGTCACTCCAGCGTTTGAGAAGGGAGGAAGGTATAAAAAAAGCAAATTATAGTCCAGTTAGCCCAACCTCAGCGGCTGGGAAAGCGTTTGAGTCTAATATAACAGATGAGGTTTTGGGCTACTAGGAGACGAAAGATAAAATAAGTCAAAGCTTCTCTACAGGGAAATCTTGCCTGACAAATCTGTTAGAGTTCTTCGAGGAAGTCATAAGCAGGATGGACTAACGAGAGGCAGTGGATATCATTTAATTGGACTTTCAGAAGGTGTCACACATGAGACTGCTTGACAGGATAAAAATCAGAAGAAACACTGGCATGGACAGAGGAATGGCTGACAGCCAAGAGGCAGCGAGTGGGAATAAAAGGAGCCTTTTCTGGTAGGCTAGCAGTGACTGGTGGACTTCAGGGGTCAGTATTCAGTCCGCTACTTTTCACATTGTTTGTCAATGATTTAGATAATGGAATTGATGGCGTTTTGGCAAGGTTTGTGGATGATACAGAGATAGGTGGAGACATTGGTAGTACTGAGGAAACAATGTGATTGCAGCAGAACACAGACAATTTTGAAGAATGGGCAAAAAAGTGGCAGATGAAATACAATATTTTGAAATGTACGATAATGCATTTGGGCAAAGGTAACAACAGTGAACTATTATCTGATTAGGGAGAAGTTTCAAACAACAGAAGTATAGCAGGAAATATGGGTCCTTGGGCAAGACTCACAGTAGGTTAGTTTACAGGTGGAGCCTGTGGTAAGGAAGACAAATGCAATGCTGGCATTTATTCAAAGTGAAGTGGAATTGATAAGCAAGGAGATAATGCTGATACTTTATAAAACACTACTTAGGCCACAGTTAGAGTATTTGGGACCCATATCTCGGAAAAGGTGTGTTGTCGTTGGAGAGAGACCAGAGGATGTTCAAGAAGATGATACCGGGAATGAAGGAGTTAAGATACGAGGAGCATTTGCCAGCCTTGGACCTGTATTCCTTCACTGACTTATGTTTAATAAATGCAGGTGATGGGTAGTAAATCTCACTAAAACCCACCGAATTTGGGAAGGTCGAGATAGTGTGGAGGAGGAGAGAACTTTTCTTATGGTGGGGGTAGCCATGACAGAGGGCATGGCCTCAAAAATGAGGAGAGACCTTTTAGAGTAGTTAAGGAGGATTTTAATTTGTCAGAGAGCAGTGAATCTGTGGAATTCTCTGACACAGATGGCAATAGGGGCCAGGTCTCTGGGTACATTTAAAGCAGAAGCTAGTAGTTTGTTGATCAGTCAGGGCATTACAGGATATGCCAAGGAGGCAGGTGCATGAGGTTGAGTGAGAACCGGGATCAGCCGTGATAGAACGGCGGAGCAGACTCGGTGGGGCTGAATGGCCTAATTCTGCTCCTATGTCTTATAGTCTTATACTGCTAGTGTCTTACGCAGTGAAAATTGACACAAAATATTTATTACATTTGGCCGCTATTTCTTTACTAACTCACCAGCATCATCTTCCAGCTGTACAATATCAACTTTTGTCTCTCTTTTGCTCTTTGTATATCTGACCAACTTTTGATAGTTGATATTATTGGCTCACTTACTTTAATTTTTCATCTTGTCTCTCCTGAGTGTTTTTTTCTTTAGTTGTCTCCTGTTGGTTATGTAAAGCTTTCCAATCCTCGAACATCCCACCATTTTCTTGCTATATTATATGACCCCACTTTTGCTTTCATCAAAAACAGGAGAAAATCTGTGGATGCTGGAAATCCAAACAACACATACACAAAATGCAGGAGGAACCTAGGAAGCCATTAATAATATTACAGGATAAACAAGCAGGAACAACTCCCTCAATAGATAAAACCAACCCAACACACACATGTTCCTCGACCAGTGGAGCACCTCACAACAGGTATTATTTGTGTCATCAGTCAGACAACCGGAAGATTTTTTCTGTCAATCAGCTTCCAAATGTTGCTACTCTGTCATTCGTTGCCACGCCCCGCTGTTGATTCCCTTCTCCTCATCATATGTTCTTACCCTGACCATCGTCCAGAGCCCCAAACTCTGCCCTGTGCAGACCTGCCTCTGGTTTCTGACCCTGCTTCACTGAACATCCAACTGATGGTTTCCCATTCTGCTTTCAGTCTTTACAGGACAGTGATGTTTTCTAACAACCCTTTAGAAGCAGGGAAAATGACCCATAATGTGGAAATCAATCATGATTAAGGAGGTTAACTACCAATGTCATTCTTCCTCAGCCCAGAGATTGGAGGGGCAAAGAACATCTCAGACAGAACTGCAGTCAGCTCGACTTCTTCAGTCTGCAGAAAATTCAAGGGAAACCACTTCACCCACAGAGATGTGACTGTTTGGAACCCATGACCACAGGGAGACCGAGAGGGGAACAACAAGGGAGGATTTAAAAGGACTGTCGTGCAACCGAAACACTGGCAGTGTCCAGCTCGCCTGAGTTGACTCTCTACTGTACAGTAGTTGTGTTATAAATTCACTGAGTACCAGAGACAGAATTTAAAATAGAACTGATTTATTTGTCACAGATCCAGAATATTAAACTCCGGTCCCATTAAAGGTGAATATGCAGCAGAAGAAACTCCTCCCATGCCCAGTGACCAGGGTGCAGAACTGGTGTGGTGAGCAGCAGCAATAATTGCAGAGTTCAGCACCAACAGTCACTCTCAGAATTGGATTCAGCAATGGTGATGGACAAATATCCAGCAAGCAGCTGATTGAAACTTTCTCCCCAGTGTGAAAACGGTAGTGTGTCACAAGGTTAGGTTACTGAGTAGATTAGATTCAACTTTATTGTCATTGTGCCGAATACAGATACAAAGACAATGAAATGCAGTTAGCATCTGTCCAGAAATGCAAAGAACAGTGTTATTTACAAAATAACTGCGAATAAAAAGTAAGTGCTACAGCACACAAATATAAAAGTACTGTGACAGTACAATATGGATGCAATACTGCTTAGCGCTGTGATGTCAGGTTCAGCAGGGTCACAGCCTCAGGGAAGAAGCTCTTCTTGTGCCTGCTGGTGCGGGAGCGGAGGCTCCTGTAGTGTCTACTGGATGGGAGGAGAGTAAAAAGTCCATGGTTAGGGTGAGATGCATCCTTGATAATGCTTTTCGCTCTGCCCAGTTAGTCTTTTGGTAGATGTTCCCAATGGTGGGCAATCAGGTGCCAATAATCCGCTGGGCAGTTTTCACAACACGCTGGAGTGCTTTGCGATCCGATACAGGACAATTGCCATACCACACTGAGATGCAGTTGGTGAGTATGCTCTCAATGGTATAGCAGGAAGAGGTGAGCTTTTTTGATGCTCCACAGGAAATAAAAGCGCTCTTGTGCCTTTTTGATCAGGATGGAGGAGTTCAGGGACCAGGTGGGATCCTCAGAAATGTGGACACGAAGGAATTTGAAGCTTGATACACGCTCCACTACAGCTCTGTTGATGTAGATGGGGATGTTAGTGTGGCTCATAGCATGCCAGAAGTCCACAATACTCTCCTTGGTCTTCTGGGTGTTAAGGGCCAGACTGTGCTGGTCATTATCGCTGTTGGCTTCCCACATTCAAAACAGGTGAACGACCTCTCCCCAGTGTGAACTCAATGAAGCACATTTGGTGCAGATGGCTGAGAGAATCTCTTCCAAATGTCTGAGCAGGTGATCAGTCTCTACCCAGTGTGAACTCGCTGGTGTTTCAGTCGATGAGATGATCGAGTAAATCCCTTCCCACAGTCTGAGCAGGTGAATGGCTTCTCCCCAGTGTGAACTCGCTGGTGTCTCTGTAGGTTGGATGACTGAGTGAATCCCTTCCCACAGTTTGAGCAGGTGAACGGCTTCTCCCCAGTGTGAACCCGCTGGTGTCTCTGTAGGTTGGATGACTGAGTGAATCCCTTCCCACAGTCTGAGCAGGAGAACATCCTCGCCCCAGTGTGAACTGATTTGTGTGCCAATAGGGAGGACGACAGAGTGAATCCTTTTCCACAGTCTGAGCAGGTGAACGGCCTCTCCCCAGTGTGAACCTGCTGGTGTGTCTGTAGATGAGATGACTGAGCAAAGCCCTTCCCACAGTCTGAGCATTTAAATGGCCTCTCCCCAGTGTGAACTCGCTGGTGTATCTGTAGATGAGATGATTGGGTGAATCCTTTCCCACATTCACAGGTGAACGGCCTCTCCCCACTGTGAACTGACTGGTGTGCCAATAGGGTGGATGATCGAGTGTATCCCTTCCCGCATTCTGAGCAGGTGAACAGCTTCTCCCCAGTGTGAACTCGCTGGTGTCTCTGTAGGGTGGAAGAGTGAGGGAATTTATTCCCACAATCTGAGCTGGTGAAATCCCTCTCTGCAGTGTGAACAGACTGGTGTTTTAGTAGGTGAGATGCCTGAGTGAATCCCTTCCCACAATCTGAGCAGGTGAACGGCTGCCCCCCGGTGTGAACTCGCTGGTGAGCCATTTGGTCAGATGACCGAGTGAATCCTTCCCCACAAATTCAGCAGGTGACCAGCCTCTGCCCAGTGTGAACTGACTGGTGTGTCCACAGGTGGGAAGACAGACTGAATCTCTTCTCACACACAGAACAGAAGAATTGCCTTGCTCAGTGTGAACTTGCTGATGTACCTTCTGTTAAGATGACTGAGTGAATTCATTCCCACTGTCTGAGCAACTGACTGGCCTCTCCCCTGTGTAAAATGATGGGTCTGCCAGTCGGTCAGATGATCGAGTGAATCCCTCCCCACAGTCTGTGCAGGAAGGATGGTTGATTGAATCCCTTGTTCCACTTCTTAAGTATCTAGACAGAGACAGCAATACTGGTGTGTTGTGGTCAAGATTCCCGTAGACAAATTCCTTGTCATTTTTAACCTGTAAAAAGATTTACAAAATCCATCAATTGGGGAAGGACAATATTTCAGATGAGATCACTTTAGTTGCCACAGTGTGATCTGGCATCACACTGCTACAGTGAGGGTCAACCCAAGATGGAGAGAGAGATCATCTTCTAACTGGGCACAGTGCTGGTATCTGGAATGACCATCAAACTCTCTGATGCTCTTCCTGTCTCTATGAGAATGGGGCATTTCTGCCATCTCCAATCTGTGACCTGGCTCAGTTTGACTCTCTCCATTAGTATTATTCCCTGTTCCCACTGAGCTGCAGAAACACTGTCACGCAAATAGCCTTTGTTAACATGCAACTGGGATTTTCTTTTATACACTGCTAATTTAAAGTGCCACAGTTTTAACGCCATGTAAATATCTCCAACTCAGATGTCTGGTTGGTCTGCACAGCTGTTAAAAGGAATTTGAGTGAATATTAGTATTATTTAAGGTTCTTGTCTCAGTCATAGAAAAGTACAACACAGAAACAGACTCTTTGGCCCATCTGGTTGGTGCTGAGCTAATTAAACTTTCTACTCCCATACCCCTATATTCCAGGTACCTATACAAATCTGTAACATGTTGAAATTGAGCTCGCATTCACCACTTGTGCTGCTTGCTCATTCCACACCCAGATGACCGTCTGTGTGAAGAAGTTTCCCTTCATGTTCCCTTAACGTCTCACCTTTCACCCTTTACCACCCCATCTCAATGGTAAATGCCAGCTTGCATTTACCCTGTCTGTACCCCTCATTATTGTGTTTTACCTCCATCAAATCTCCCCTCAATCTTCTACGTTCCAAGGAATAAAGCCCTGACCTCTTCAATTTCTGCTTATAACCCAAGGCCTACAGACCTGACAACATACTTGTGAATTTTCTCTGAACTCTTTCAACCACCAATGTCTTCTGCAAGTCAACATAACATCCATCTCCTGCACTCAGTTCCTTGGTTCATGAAGGCCAATATGCCAAAATCTTTCTTTCTGTCCCCATCTAACTGTGATACCACTTTCAGCGAAATATAGGCTTGTATTCCCCGATCCCTTTCTTCAACAGCACTCCTCCATGCCCTACCAGTCACTGTGTAAGACCAAAATGCAACATCTTTCACTTGTCTACATTAAATTCCATTTTCCACTTCTCAAACTATTTTTCCAGCTGGTCCAGTTCGCACTGCAAGCCATAACAGTCTTCTCGCAGTCCGCTAAACCCCGAGTCTTGGTTTCATCCACAAATTTGCTGATTCAGCCAACCACATTATCATCCAGATTACTGTGTGACAAAAGACCAAGTTATCAGAAGATTGATGCTGATAAGAGAGACAAAGAGAGAAACATTCCAAATATTAATAAGAGAGAGGACAGAGATTAACGAAAAGAGACATAGTTCTGAGTATTGTCAGACCGGTTGCTTTGAACCTGAACTGTTTGAAGTTTGATGGACAGGCGATACCCCAGCAGGGGGATAAAAGGAACAGGTTCCCTAAGGCACGACACACACCACGAAACCACGTGATAACGAGACCCTGGAAGTGCGTTGTGCCCCCCCCCCCCCACAAGTTGGTGGAAGTTTTGGAGGTCTGACCGACCATAGACGCACAGGGTGGAAAGGTACGATCGGCGGGAACCTGGTGTGTGTCTCCGTCCTTGCCTGAGTGCCGGGTTCACCGCGATCCTATCTGGAACAGAGGGGTCACAGTCGGTGACCTCAGAAGATATTACAAAGGGCTCGCCCGAAAGCTAACTGCGAGGAATATCAAAGGTCTGTTTGAAACCGTTTTGAATATCATCATTCGCTCTCTCTCTCTCTCCCCAACGGCACAACAGCGATTACTGCCAACTGAACTAAACTGAACTGAACTCTGCGTCACATGAGACTGATCATTTTACCCCTAGACTGCGATAGAGCTTGATTGATCCTATTATCCTAGTTCTGTGTACATGTGTGTTTTATCATTGCTAACCTGTTGCATTTATATCCTTATTATTAGAGTACTATGCTACTTATTTCTTTAATAAAACTTTCTTAGTTCCAGTAATCCAGACTCCAACTAAGTGATCCATTTCTGCTGGTTTGGCAACCCAGTTACGGGGTACGTAACATAAATGGGGTTCTCGTCCGCGATTTTGAACGCTAAATTTGGGACGGGGTAAATTGATTGGGTTAAAATTCCCGAAAGAAAGAAAAGGCAAACAGCAGAAATGGAGATTGAGGAATTTCTAAAGGCGCCGACCTTGGAGGCATTAGAGGATGCCAGGAAAGCAGAATTGGCAACTGTTGCCAAACAGTTGAATCTTTTTAAGGGGAAGTCGACAATGAGGAGAGAGGAGATGCACAGAGCTATCATAGAGCATTATGTGTCTAAAGGTGTGTTTCCCCAAGGGGAGCTGGAGATGATATCTATTGGAAAACCTGGTGGAGATGCAGTACAGGTGCAGATTGAAAAATTGAGACTCGGCATGAGTTCCAGGTAAGGCAGCTAGAACACGAAGAGAAACATTTAGAATGGCAAGAGAGAGAGAGAGGCAGTTGGAGCGAGAAGAGAGGCAGTTGGAGAAACAGAGGGAAAGGGAATTTGAGCTGGAGAGGTTAAAGATGACGGCAGCGCAGGGGCCCATGCCGAACCAAGGTGGAGGGTTCAGGGCGACCCAGGAGGTTAGGCTGGTTCCCCCATTTGACGAGACCGATGTTGACGGTACTTTCTCCATTTTGAAAAAGTTGCTACAAGTCAGGACTGGCTGAGGGATAGGTGGGCTGTTTTGCTTCAGAGCGTACTTAAAGGAAAAGCCCAACAAGCTTACTCGGCTTTGTCCGCAGAAGATGCCCAGAGGTATGAGGTGATGAAAGAGACCATACTCAGGATTTATGAGTTGGTCCCGGAGGCATACCGGCAGAAGTTCCGGAATGTGAGGAAGCAGTGGGACCGCATGTATTTAGAGTTTGTCCGTGAGATGAAGACATAATGTGAGCGTTGGTGCGCCTCGAAAGGGGTGGATGGGGATTATGACAGACTGCTACAGCTCATCCTGATTGAGCAGTTTAAAGGTTGTGTCCCTGAAGGTATGAGACCCTGCCTAGATGAGAAAGAGGCAGCCACGTTAGCCGCAACTGCTAAGTTAGCGGATGAGTACGCGTTGACACATAAAATGAAGTTTGCCCCTAGTAAAGGCTACCAGAAGGGTAGTCGGGACGGCGGGGAGAGTCCGCCAGAAAAGTCAGAAGGTAAACCAGGGACTAGTGAGAAGGATAAGGTAGACTGGGAGCAGTTTGGTAGGAAGTCTCCTGGGGTCATATGCTATAATTCTGGGAACGTCGGACACTTTGCGTCCAGGTGCTTTGCCCCAAAGGAGATGGGAAAAGGGAAAATTACGGTTCCGACTGGCTGTATTGAGCTGGTAAGCAAACCGCTGGGAGAGAAGAGGTCTGATAAAGTTCAGGAAGGGCGCGAGAAGTTTATCTCGGCCGGATTGGTGTCGGTGAAGGAGGGTTTAAACCCAGTTCCAGTATGGATCTGGAGAGACACTAGAGCTTGTCAGTCATTGATATTAAAGAGTGTGTTAGACTTTAGTTCAGAGACCCAGACTGGGGAGGTCAGGGTCATAAAAGGCATTGGGAAAGGGACTGAAGCAGTACCTTTGCACCAGATACACCTAAAAAGCGACTTGGTCTCTGGACCAGTCACGATCGGGGTGAGGCCCGAACTACCAATGAAAGATGTGGAGGTCTTACTCGGTAATGACCTCGCCGGCGGAGAGGTGTACCCAGCAGTAAGAGTGACAAGCCAGCCTGCCAGCATTGAGGCCCCGCACATGGACTCACAGGTTTATCCCGTTTGCGCAGTGACTCGGGGCATGTCTAGAAAGGCTGCCGAAGTAAATATAGAATTGGCTGAGACATTTTTACCAGCCTTGTATCAGAAGGGGTTAGAAAGTGAGGAGCAGTGTAGTGAAACGGAAATTAAGGTAGATTTATCATTAGCAAGGAGGGAATTTGTACAGGCACAGGAGCGAGATGAGGAGCTGATGGTTTCGGCAGAGACAGCTCTCTCTGAAGCAGAATTAAAAAGGGAGCCAGTGGGCTATTGTGTGGAGGAGGAAGTACGAAGGAAGAAATGGAGACCAAGTACCGTGCCCGCAGATGAGGAATGGGGGCTGGTGCCAAAAATTTATGGGGATGAGATTCTTAACCTGGCCCACCAGATACCCCTCGGTGGACATTTTGGGGGGAGGAAAACAGTCGGAGGAATCATGAAAGAGTTCTACTGGTCACACAGGAGGAAGGATGTTATTGACTATTGTAGACATGAGTTAACACAGTTACAGGCTTTTGATATGCTAACAGCTAGCCACGATAGGCGAACAAACCTAGTCGGTGCTATCATGAAAATTAATGAGGCTAGTGTGCCACCTGATAAGGGGAAAACCCATTTTGAAAAGATAAGTATGGTGCCGACCAGATGGGAGAAGTCTATTGTTTTGGCCAGCTATGCTGATAAGCTCTCTCCATTAATTCCCGAACAAAGCGACCCGCTAAGAGAGCTAATTAAACGGCATGCACACATATGTCCAGATGTCCCGAGGCGACGCAAAGAGCTGGGACATGGTGTTGTCGTCACATCAGGTCAGCGTAGTGAGCATCACCCCTATAGGATGATTAATTCAGTGACAAAAGGGCTAAAGAACACAGAAGCGTATATTGGCGATGTAGTGGTCTGGAGTGACACATGGGAGGAGCACAGTGTGGCACTGTTTAAACGGCTGTTTGAAGCCAGCCTGACAGTAAACCTTGCAAAAAGTGAGTTCGGCCACGCGAAGGTCACTTATCTGGGATTTGTGGTAGGACAGGGGCAGCTGGCTCCGATGCAAGCTAAGGTACGGGCTATCTCTGAAGTCCCCACCTCGACAGACAAGAGAGCCCTGAGAAGGTTCTTGGAGATGGTGAGGTACTATTGGAAGTTTTGCAAAAAAAAACTTCGTGGATATTACCCACCCTCTTACTAAGCCCTTGCCAAAGAATGCTAAGTTGGTGTGAGACGACCCTTGTTATCTGTGTCCGGGATGAAAACCGCTGAGAAGTTACACTGATCACAACTCATTAGTGTTTTTGGCCACTATGAAATATGCTAAGTTGGAGCCTGATCTTAGAGGATTATTAAAATAACACATATAAGAGGAACGAAAAATGTGATTGCTGACTGTCTGTCAAGGTGTTGACAACTTAAAGTTCTCTGTATTAGCCAAATAGCTGATGGACATGTATATTTGTGTGTATCTAATAGTGTATTCATGCCTATAATTTTTACCCCAGTAAAAATCCTTTGAAGGGTAGGGGTGTGACACCTGAACTGTTTGAAGTTTGATGGACAGGTGATACCCCAGCAGGGGGATAAAAGGAACAGGTTCACTCAGGCACGACACACACCACGACACCACGAGATAACGAGACCCTGGAAGTGCGTTGTGCCCCCCCCCCCACACAAGTTGGTGGAAGTTTTGGAGGTCTGGTCGCGGGACCGACCATAGACGCACAGGATGGAAAGGTACAATTGGCGGGAACCTGGTGTGTGTGTCCGCCCTTGCCTGGGTGCCGGGTTCACCGCAGAAGAACGATCGTATCCAGAATGGAGGGGTCACAGTCGGTGACCTCAGAAGACATTACAAAGGGCTCGCCCGAAAGCTAACTGCGAGGAATATCAAAGGTCTGTTTGAATCCCATTTGAATATCATCATTCTCTCTCTCTCTCTCTCTCTCTCCCCCCCCCCCAATGGCACAACAGTGATTACTGCCAACTGAACTAAACTGAACTGAACTCTGCATCACTTGAGACTGATCATTTTAACCCTAGACTGCGATAGAACTTGATTGATCCTATTATCCTAGTTCTGTGTTCATGTGTGTTTTATCATTGCTAACCTGTTGCATTTATATCCTTACTATTAGAGTACTGTGTTACTTATTTCTTTAATAAAACTTTCTTAGTTCCAGTAATCCAGACTCCAACTAAGTGGTCCATTTCTGCTGGTTTGGCAACCCAGTTACGGGGTACGTAACACTGATATAGATGACAAACAACAACAGATTCAGCACTGATCCCTGTGGCACACCACTAGTCACAGGCCTCCAGTCAGAGAGGCAAACATCTGCTACCACAGTCTGGCTACTCATCAAATTTACTATCTCATCTTGAATGTTGAGTGACTAAAACTTCTTGACCAACCTCCCATATGTGCCTTGTTCAAGTCCGTGTAGACAACACCCACTGCATTGCCTTCATCCACTTTTCTGGTAACATCAACAAAAAACTCTTTAAGATTGGTTAGACATGACCTAACATGCACAAACCCATGCTGCCTATACTTAATCAGTCCACATCTATCCAAATACTTATATATCTGGCTCCTGCACATACATTCTAATAACTTTCCCATAACTGATGTCAAGCTCACCAGTGTATAATTTCTTAGCTTATTTTTAAAGCCTTTCTTGAACAGCGTAACAACATTGGCTGTCCTCCAATCCTCCAGTACCTCACCTGTCACTAAGGATGATTTAAATATCTGTGCTTGGGCCCCGGCAATTTCTGTACTTGTCTTCCGCAGAGTCCTAGGGAGAAACTTGTCAGGCCCTGGGGATTTATCCATGGTAATTTGCCCTAAGACAGCAAACACCTCCACCTCTGTAATCTGTACAGGGTCCATTAACTTGATGCTGCTTTGCCTCACTTCAATAGACTCTGTGTCCATCTCCTGTGTGAATACAGATACAAACATATTACTTAAAATCTCCCCCGTCTACTTTGTCTCCTCATATAGATTACCATTCTGATCTTCCAGAGTGGGCATGTTTCTGTACTGACCTTCTCCATGTTTCTGTGACAGAGAAGCTGGCCAAACTTGATTAGAATCGGAAACTGGCAGGAATGACGACAGAGCAGTAATGGCTGGAGTTTCTGGGAGCAATTCCGGACGTGCATGGTAGATACATCCCAAAGAACTGGAAGCATTGTAAAGGCAGGACACAGCCATGGCTGAAATGAGAAGCCAAAGCCATCATAAAAGCCAAAGAGAGGGCAAACAAAAGAGCAAAGACTATTGGGAAGCTTTTAGAAATGAAGACAAGACAACTGAAAAAAATTGTTGGATGAGCTAAGGGCATGGAATTATGATATTGTAGTCATTAATGAGTCTTGGTAGCACCCAACAGTCTGAGGCATTTAGAGGAACAAAATATCCGGGGCCTCGATAGCTCTTGAAAACCAAGGTTCCCTGCCCCAGTTACCTTTCAACTTTTATTTTGGTGGGCACATTCAAAATCTACATCCTCAAAATTTCACTTCTGAAGGCCTCCGACTCACCAAGTACTCAATTGCCAGAAAACAGCTTGTCCCAATCCACACTTATCAGATCCTTTCTGATGGCATCAAAATTGACCTTTCTCCAATTTAGAATCTCAACCTGTGGTCCAGACCTCTCTTTTTCTGTGTTTACTTGGAATGTCATAGCATTATGATCACTAATTTCTGTCACCAGCCCTGGATCATTTCCTCACAGCTTATTGTACACTTCTATGTGCTGATTAAGGGCACATTTGACAAACTCTACCCCATCTAGTCCTTTTACAGTATGGTAGTTGGGTCAATATATGGAAAATTAAAATCACTTAATATATCAACCTTTGTTTCTTGGCATCATCTGCGATCACTAGAGAAAAAATTGTTCTTCTAAATGCTTCAGACTGTTGGGTGCGACAGTCCCAGTCATGGCTATAATATCATAATTCCTCTCCCTGAGGTCTGAACAACATCTGTGTTGTGTCTAGATAACAATTTCTCCATCATTGTCACAAAAAACAAAGGAGCTGATTGTGGACGGCAGGAGGAATGGAGACAGGCTAACCCCTATGGACATCAATGGATCTGGGGTTAAGAGCATGAACAGCTTTAAGTTTGTGGCATACACATCACCGAAGATCTCACGTGGTCCATACATACTGGCTGTGTGGTCAAAAAAGCACAACAGTGCTTCTTTCACCTCAGACCATTGAAACGTTTGAAATGGGGACCTAAATCCAAAGAACTTTCTACAGGGTCACAATTGAGAGTATCCTGACTGGCTGTGTCACAGCCTGGTATGGGAACTGTACTTCCTTCAATCGCAGGAATCTGCAGAGAGTGGTGCGGACAGACCAGCACATCTGTACACGTGAACTTCCCACTATTCAGGGCTGTAAAGAGGTCCTGAAGGATCACTGGGGATCCCAGTCAACCGAACCACCAACTGTTTCAGCTGCTACTATCTGGGAAATGGTACCACAGCATAAACACCAGGACCAGCAGGCTCTGGGACAGCTTCTTCCACCAGGCCGTCAAACTGATTAATTCATGCTGATACAATTGTATTTCTATGTTATGTTGACTGTCTGTTGCACATACTGTTTATTATAAATTACCATAAATTGCACATTGCACATTTAGAGACGTAATATAAATATTTCTACTCCTCATGTATGTGAAGTCAATTCAATTCAATTCACCCTCTCCTTTATCTGTTCTGTCATTCTGGCTCCCACCCTCCCTGCAACTTCAGTATAACTCCCCCACTAGCACTAGCAAGCCTTACCACTAGGATATTAGTCCCCTTCTAGTTTTGTTCCCCTAACTATCGAATCCCGTATCACCCCTTTGACTTTCCTCTGCCAGGTAATCCCCCTAACAGTTTCTAAAGTGGTCTACCTGTTATTGTGTGGGATGGCCACAAGAGTACTCTGCGATGGCTATTGAACCTCATTCTCCTTCCTGACTCTCACCCAGTTTCCTGCGTCCTGCACCTCGGTGTAACACACCTCTCTTTATGTCATATCTATCACCCCCTCCAACTGCTGAACGATCCAGAATTCATCCATTTGAAGTTCCAACTCCGTAATGTTGAAGCTGGATGCACATCTTGTATGTGAGGCTGTCGGACACTGGAGGTCTCCCTGCCTTCCCACCAATATCCCCTGTAATTTGTAATGACCAGTGTGCACAAAAATCTTGTGCTGTGCAATTTTTTGCCCAGTGACAACAACATGTGAACACTGAATTTTATGTAGAGAGGTAGTCATTTCAACTGCCAGCAAATGACTGTCAATAAGAACTTTGATCTCCTCTGGGTTTGATCAAGTTCATCTGCACTCTCACACAACCTATGTAACAGGCCTGTAGCGGTACTGAAGGATTTTCTCACCAGTGCTTTTGCACACTGTATATACATTGGCAGGCAAAAGTTTGGGCAGCTCGGTCAAAATTTCTGTTACTCTGAATAGTAAAGCAAGTGGAAGATGAACTGATCTCCAAAAGTCATAAAATTAAAGATGAAACATTCTTTTCAACATTTTAAGCAAGATTAGTGTAGTATTTTTGTTTTGTACAATTTCAAAGTGAAAAAAAGGAAAGGAGCACCATGCAAAAGTTTGGGCACCCCAAGAGTTTTGAGCTCTCAGATAATTTTTACCAACATCTCAGACCTTGATTAGCTTGTTAGGGCTATGGCTTGTTCACAATCTTCGCTAGGAAAGGCCAGGTGTTACAAATTTCAAAGCTTTATAAATACCCTGACTCCTCAAACCTAGTCCCAACAATCAGCAGCCATGGACTGCTGCCTCTAAGCCCCTGCCTAGCACTCTGAAAATTAAAATACATGATGTCCACAAAGCAGGTGAAGGCTATAAGAAGACAGCAAAGCGTTTTCAGGTAGCTGTTTCCTCAGTTCGTAAAGTAACTACGAAATGGCAGTTAACAGGAATGGTTGAGGTCAAGTTGAGGTCTAGAAGGCCAAGAAATCTTTCAGAGAGAACTGTTCATAGGATTGCTAGAAAGGCAAATCAAAATCCCCGTTTGACTGCAAAAGACCTTCAGGAAGATTTAGCAGACTCTGGAGTGGTGGTGCACTGTTCTACTTTGCAGTGGGGCCTGCGCAAATATGACCTTCATGGAAGAGTCATCAGAAGAAAACTTTTCCTGCATCCTCACCACCAAATGCAGCATCAGAAGTTTGCAAAGGAACATCTATACAAGCCTCATGCATTTTGGAATCAAGTCCTGTGACTGATGAAGTTAAAATAAAACTTTTTGGCCGCAATGAGCAAAGGTATGTTTGGAGAAAAAAGGGGACAGAATTTCATGAAAAGAACACCTCTCCAACTGTTAAGCACGGGTGTGGATCGATCATGCTTTGGGCTTGTGTTGCAGCCAGTGGCACGGGGAACATTTACTGGTAGAGGGAGGAAAAAATTCAATTAACTACCAGCAAATTCTGGAAGTAAACATCACACCGTCTGCAAAAAAAGCTGAAGATGAAAACAGAATGGCTTCTACAACAGGATAATGATCCTAAACACACCTCAAAATCCACAATGGACTACCTCAGGAGTCGCAAGCTGAAGGTTTTGCCATGGCCCTCACAGACCCCCGACCTAAACATCATTGAAAATCTGTGCATAGACCTCAAAACAGCAGTGCATCAAGACGGCCCAAGAATCTCACAGAACTAGAAGCCTTTTGCAAGGAAGAATGGGCAAAAATCCCCAAACAAGAATTGAAAGTCTCTTAGCTGGCTACAGAAAGCGTTTACAAGCTGTGATACTTGCCAAATGGGTTGTTACTAAGTACTGACCATGCAGGGTGCCCAAACTTTTGCTTCAGACCCTTTTCCTTTTTTTGTTATTTTGAAACTGTAAACGATGGAAAAATGTAATCTTGCATAAAATATTAAAGAATGTGTAATCTTTAACTTTATGCCGTTTGGAAATCAAGTCATCTTTTACTCGCTTAGCTATTCACAGTAACAGAAAATTTGACCAGGGATGCCCAAACTTTTGCATGTCATTGTATGTGATTTTCTTGCTAAATGACGCTTTAAAAAGTCGGATTTCCAAATATCACTCCCCTTCTTCCCACTTGCAAATTCTCCAGCAACTTTTGCATCACCACAATACACACAGTTTTTGTATTTCACATAAATTCTTCCCGTGAACACTCCCCCAGGTGACTGACGGTAGGATGAACTCAGTGATGGCAATGCCAATGAATATGAAGGGAAGGGCAGTAGTCTGTCTCATTGGAGTCTGGCACATTTATGATGAGAAAACTACTTGTCGCCCAGGGCAGAGGTGTTTGATATTATTATGTACCCAGAGAGAATGGGTCAAAACATGTTCTCACCGGAAAAAAAAAACTCCAGAACAAGAGCAGGCAGAACAAGCAACGCACACAAAATGCTGGAGGAACTCAGCAGGCCAGGCAGCATCTATAGAAAAGAGTACTAATGCTGAGTTCCTCCAGCAATTCGTGTGTGTTGCTTGGATTTTCAGCATCTGCAGAATTTCTCTTGCTGCGGTTACAGGTTGAACGAAGGTGATTTTCTCAACAGCTGATAGAAAGATTTTGTTCTCTTTCTCCGAGTTCCTAATCCTTGCATTTAGATAGCTGGAGCTCAGCTCTGTCTGTGAGATCTATCTGCTCCCATTCCCTGACGTGCAGGAAGCTCCTCGGGGCCCGTGTACGAATCGTGGGACAGAGAGAGAGGAAAAAGACCTGCCCTGTCCCGAGTTTGCGGCCACGGTGTCCGGAGCTCACAGCAATTGAACTCAATTAGAGTCGAAACGGCCCTTATCTGTTCCGATGGTGCTGAGGCCGAATGAGTACTGCGCGCATGCGCAATTATCGGAGACTGCGGCAACCATGACGCCTGCGCATTTGATCGGTGCTGCAAGTGACAGCGAAATTTTAAACGCAAGGCTTTATGGGTAATCAAGCTGCCATTAAAGGTTTCTGCAAACACTGGTTCCATGTCCATACCTCAGTTTTTTTTGTGTGTAGAAAACTCAGCAGCTGTTTTAACGCAGAAAGCGGCTCCCATAAACAATACACTAAATATCAACAGGCATTTCGTGTATCTAGTGCCAAAGTACAGTCCTCTTACAAATGCAGATATGAAACACAAGAGATTCTGCTGTTGCTGGAAACACAGTGACGCACACACACAATGCTGAACGAGCTCTGCAGTTCAGGCAGCAACTAAGAAGAGGAGTACACGGTCTAGGCATGCTGAAGGGGGTCGGCTTAAATGCTGTCTACTTATTCCTCTCCACATTTGCTGTCTGATCTGCTGATTACCTGCAATATTTTGTAGAAATTAACCATTTTGTTTTTCAATTAACCAGGTTCCTAATGTTTCTCATTTTTCATTCATGGCCACATCCTGCTGGTCTGGCTCCTCTTCCTCCTCCTGCTCGTAACCTCCAGACCCCATCTCTTTCTGGAGCCCCAAAGCCCTGATTCATGCTGGCAACTCGTTTGTTTCTGACCCTGCTCCATCGAATATTCACTCGCCAGTCTGTTGTCAGACGTTAGAGGTGCATCGCACCAAACCAGCTGTCTGAGGCACAGTCATTTAAATGAGTGAAAATGACCCAAAATGTTGAAAATAGCAGGGACGAAGGAGCTGAACCAACTTAGTCCAGCTCTGGGGAAGCTCAAGTACTCAATGAGCTCATTCGTCTTCTTTCTGGAGAAAATCATGCAGGAAATTCATGCAGGTGTATAAGATGATGAGAGGTATTGATCGTGTGAATAGTCAGAGGCTTTTTCGCAGGACTGAGATGGCTAACACGAAGGGGCAGAGTTTAAGGTGCTTGGAAGTAGATCAAGGGAGATGTCAGAGGTATTTTTTTACATAGAGAGTGGTGGCTGTGTGGAATGCACTGCCAGCAACGGTGGTAGAGGCAGATACAATAGGGCCTTTTTAAGAGAATCTTAGATAGGCACATGGAGCTTAGAAAATTAGAGGGTTCTGAAGTAGGGTAATTATAGGATAAATGGGCGGCACAACACTGTGGGCCGAAGGAAGGGCCTGTAATGTGCTGTAGATTTCTGTGATTCTGTGAAATTGAAGGGACATCTCTTCTCCCACGAAGTGATGATTAGTTGCAACCTGTTATCACAGGGAGAGAGAGAGAGAGAGAGGTGAACGGCAGCGATAGATTGTAAAATACTGATATGGAACACAACCATGGGCAGGGACCAGATGGGCCGAGTGGCCTCTCTGGTTTACATTATGAGTGTGGTAGAGACAGGGAGTACCCGAGACACGGGATTTGATACAGAACTGATTTACCTTTCACAGACCCACAATATTAAACACCAGTCTAGTTTAAGGCTAACATCAGCAGAACAGACTGCTCCAATGCTCAGTGACTAGGGTTCAGTCCTGGGTGCGATGAGCAGCCGCAATAACTGCAGAATCTGACAGTAACAATCCCTCATGAACCTGCAGCTGCCTTCAGTCACCGCGATGGTTAAATATTTAACACAGAACTTATTTGAACTTCCTCCCTGATGTGAAGTTGCTGGTGTTGCAGCAGCTGGGATGATTGTGTAAAACTCTTTGCTCACTCCGGACAGAAATGTGACCTCTATTTATTGTGAACTCACTGGAGCATCACAAGGTGGGTTAACTGAATGACTCTCTTCGCACACACGGAGCAAGTGAACGGCCGCTTCCCAGTGCGAAGCTGTTGGTGTATCTGCGATGGCCGACTGAATCCCTTCCAAAATGAGAGCCAGTGAATGACATCACACTGCTATCAACGTCATGGCAATGTATCCAATCAGATGACGGACATGGACACGTGATCGGGCTCTCCTTGTAGCGAGTGGGGCGCTGTCTTCTCCAGCATCTCCGCCTCCACATTCAAGGATCGGCGGCATTCAAGCACTGGTGAACTGACAGATACAGCGGAACTAACGTGATGTTGTGTTTGTGATTCCTATACACAAATCCTTGCCCTTTTCTGTTAAAAGTTTGCAAAACACGCTTGATGGACAGCATTTCAAATTAGTTAATTTTAGTCTCCATGGTGACGTCGAGATTGTTACAGCGAGACTCAATTTAGTTTAAAGGAACAAAACCTCATTTTCTAACTGGCCACAGTTCAGGCATTCAGGCACAATATCAAACTCTCTGCTTTCCTTTCTGTATCAGAATGGATCATTTCTGGCCTTCATCAGTCTGTGACTTGGCTCAGTTTCTCTCTCTCCTTCACGTTCTGAGCATGCGCCACACCTACTAAGATCACATTTTATTTACGCGGCTGCTTCTGGAAACTCTCCGTCCATCCTGGCATTGAATTCAGAGTCAGCAATGTTATTGAATCTCAGGAGTAGGTGATTAGGCTTTCTCATTGGAGATTGATAAACCGGCGGTAGTGTGTGTCTGGACCGGACCACAGTTGTTCACTGTTTTATGGCCTGACGGAAGCAGCGAGACGTGAAATGTCCCAGTCTATTGATGACGCAGAGAGAGTGGAGCTGGGGGAGGGGAGGCTATTCACATGCAATTTCGTAGCTTTGCAATCAGTTCATAGTGCACTGTGGTGCTGCACTGGCGGGGTCCCATTACTGGGATCAGGGCAAAGTCACTGTGGCTATCAGGATTTTGTGAATAAAGCGCCACTCTCCAACTTAGCAACTCGGGCCGCGGAGCAGGCCTATCGTTGGTATAATTACAGTGCAATTCATGGCATCGTGATAACTAAATACTGTAGCCAACCACGGCCACTCTATCCAGGCCTTTCAATATTCGATAGCACTCGTAAATTTGGCCACACGGCCATCAATGCTGTCATCCGATGCATTCACTTAGAACGCGAATAGAAACGTTACCAACACAGACTCCTGTGGAGCAACACGAATCACCGACAGCCAATCAGACAAGGCTCCCTTTATCCCCACCCTTTCTGACAGGTAACAGGTGACAGATGTGTGACAGTCTCGGCCCGAAACGTCGACGCTTTACTCCTCCTCGGAGAGGGTCATTGTCCTGATGAGTTTACCCAGCATTTTGATTGTTACGCCGGATTTCCAGCATCTCCAGGATCTCTGTATTTGGACTTGAACGTGCACATGACACAAATGCATATTCACATCGCTTATACTTTATTGAACGGGACTAGCAAAAAAAAAGATCGACAAAACAGTTGCAGATAAATTAAAATAAATTAAATAGCGGGAGGTTTGCTCTGTGATATAATCGAGTTTAAGCGGGAGTGAGCGTGATGGGGGGGGTGATGATGTCCGCGGGTGGAACGCCCTCTTGAACAGTCCCGTATCTCTATTGGTTGGTGCTCTAGATTGACATTATCTGCTACCAATGGAAACAAAATATCGCGCGTCATATTACGACAGGTTCTTGTTGTCTGGGAGATGACAGGAGCACGGGTTGCCAGCTCGAGCCCCGGACCGCGGTGCTGACGAAGCTCTGTGAGAGGGCGCGTGGTGCAGTGGCCGGGACCGTGTAATGGCGCAAGAGAGCGATGGGGAGTCTGCAGGATGAGTGAAAGGGAACGGGAAGCTCGTCTTCTCTTCCGGACCGTGCTGCCTTGCAACCGTTTGATTCCGCAACCCCTGCTGGGGTCCGGAATTCTCACTGAAAATGGAATATAAATTCATATTTAGAGCAATATTAATGTTATGTACGGGAAACTAAAAGTTCACACATGCCTTCGCAAACACTCATTCGATTGGTTTACTCCAAATCAGTTGCAAACAATTCTCTTGTGAACAGAGCAATGTGCATACGTAGGCCATTCAGCCCCTGAAAACGGCTACTTCACGCAGTAATAAGGTCCAATAAGAATAATTCAAGTACAAGCGGGACGGCCATTCTTTTTGCTTGTGTCACTGTTTAGACTGGCTTTGGCTCATCGGGCTTAGGGGAGATCAGGTTTGGGTGATACATTGTCTTGTAAGTTACTCTCTCTCTGTCCTCACTTGTTCATTCCTCATTTGTTATGGCAGAGCAGATTAGTGTGAATGGCTCCTGGGCAGGGTTCTGTACTATGTGTGGGATGTGGGAAGTCTGGCAGACCTCCAGATCAACACATCTGCGCCAGGTACACCGAGTAGCGCCTCCCGAGAGAAGGTGTTAAGGAACTGGAGCTGCAGCTCGATGACCTTCGACTCACACGGGATAATGAGGAGGTGACAGACAGGAGCTAAAGTGGGGTAGGACTCTTAGGTTGCAGGAGACAGGTAACTGGGTGGCTGTCAGGAGAAGGTGGGGAAATGCACAGCCACTGTGACCGTTCCCTCATGAATAGTACACAAGTTTAGATGCTATTGAGGGCGACGACGTACCCGGGAGGAGCCGCAGTGACCGGCTGTCCGGCACTGAGTCGGGTGTTGTGGCTCAGAATAACCGAGAGATGAAGACAATTGCAGTGTTGATAGGAGATTCCTCAGTCAGAGGGAAAGCGACGATGTTCTGTGGGGGCGATAGAGAGATTCACATGGTATGTTGCCTCCCTGGGGCCAGGATCATGGGTATCTCGGATCGGGTCCGTGGTATTCTCAAGGGCGAGGGTGAGCAGCCCGAAGTCTGGTGAGCATTGGCAGCAATGACATCGGTAGACAAGGTGATAAGATCCTGAAAAGAGGTTTTAGGGAGATAGTTAAAGAGTTGAGAAACAACACTTCCAGGGTAGTAATCTCTGGATTGCTGCCTATGCCACGTGATGGAATGATTTAACAGGTGATGGCGAGACCTCACTTGGAGCATTGGGAGCAGATTCGTCTCCCTTGTCGTAGAAAGGATGCGCTGAAACTGGAGAGGGTTCAAAGGAGGTTCACAAAAATTATTCTTGGTTTGAAAGGCTTGTCTTAAGAGGAGCGTTTCGTGGCTCTGGGCCAGTATTCACTGGAATTCAGAACAATAAGGGGTGAAATTCTTGATAGAGTGGATGTGACGAGGATATTTCCTATGGTGGGAGAGTCTAAGACCAGTTGACACAGCGTCACACATTGACTGGGTCTCCCATACTCAAAAGGCCTAGATTCGATAGTGTTTGTTAAGTGTGTTCAGAAAAGTTTCCTTCATCGGTACATGGAGCTCCCAATGAGAGAGAGCGCGATACTTGATTCCCTGTTAGATACTGAGACACGGCTGGTGACAGATGATTGTGTCTGCGAATTCTTTACATCCAGCGATCACAACGACATTAGTTTAAAAGTAAGTATAGACCAGGTACGGTCTGCCCCGCGGACTGAAATTCTAAATTGGAGAAAGGCCAATTTCGATGATATCTGAAAGGATATGAGAATTGTTCATTGGGACACGCTATTGTCAGGCAAAGGTGTAATTTTGAGAGTAGCAAGCTTGTATGTGCCTGTCAGAATGAAAGGTAAATATAACAGATTTAGAGAATTTTGGATTCCCAGAGATATTAAGGCATTAATTAAGAAAAAAAATGGAGTTGGTTAGCAGGTGTCGGCAGGTAGGGAGAACTGAGGTACTTCTGTGATACGGGAGATGCAAGAGAATGCTTAAGACAAGATCAGGAACGTTAAAGAAGACATGAGGTTTCCCAAGGAGACAATGTGATCTGGGATCCCAAGGAGATTCTACAGAAATGCAAAGAGGAAAAGGAATTGCAAGGGACAAAATTGGTCCTCTGGAAGACCAGAATGTTAATCAATGCGTGAAGCCAGTTGAGGTGGGGGAAATCATACAGATTTTGTTCTGCATCTGTATATATTAGGGAGACGGATGCAGAACCTGCACAGAATGTATAGAAGTGGGGCGAAGCAGATCATGGACCACATAGGTATTAAAGAGGCGGACATGTTGCTGCATTGAGGTAAACTCGGTGGAGAGACTCCCAGGGCCTGCCGAGGTGTTCCTTCCGAACTTGTAGGTGGCAAGTGCAGACATTGCTCGGATTCCAGCAGAGATACTTAAATCATCCTTAGCAACCGGCGAGGCACCGGTGAATTGGAGGATGGCGAATGAGACCTTAAGATATAGGAGCAGAATTGGGGAAATTGGACCAGTGAGTCGGCTCCGCCATTTCATTCTGGGTCATCTAATTTCCCTCTCTGAGCGAGTTCACACAACCATAAAATAAAGGATCAGAATTAGGTCACTTGCCCCATCAAGTGCATGGGTAATGTGTACTGTTGTTCCGCTGTTTAGGAAAGGCTCTCTGCTGACGTCAGTCGTGGGAAGAATATTGGACAGTAAGGGACAGGGTCTCTGAGTATTTGGACGGGCAGGGACTGATTGGGGATAATCTTTACAGGTCGTGTCCGACGAATATGATAGGGGTTCAAGGGGAATTTGCTGAGAACGTTGATGAAGGCAAGGAAATGGATGTTGTGTGTACAGACATTAGCAAGATATTTGACAAGGTCCCGCATCGGATGCTGGTCAAGAAAGTTCAGACACTTGGCATTCAATGAGCGGTAGTAAATTGTATTAAGTATTGGCTTTGCGAGAGAAGCGTGGTAGCAATTGCCTGTCTGACTGGAGACCTCTGACTGGTGGAGTGCCAAATGGATCCTCCGTTGTTTGCCATCTCCACCATTGATCTAAGTAATAATGTGGTGAACTCGATCCGCACATTTGCGGATGACACCATGATTGGGAGCACAGTGGAAATCGAGGAAGTCTACTGGATTCCTGCAGGATCTGAATCAGCTGTAAAAATGGTAGAAGGATTTTAATACAGACAAGTGCGAGGTGCTGCACTTCAGAAGGACCAACCAGGGTAAGATTTACACAGTGAATGGTACACTGGGGTGTGCTGTAGAACAAAAGGATCTGTGAATACAGACGCATAATTCATTTAAAGTGGCGCACAGGTATATAGGGGTTGAAATGAAAGCATTTGGCAGGCTGGTTTTCATAAATCAAAGTAGTGATCACAGGAGGTAGAATGTAGTGTTGAAGTTGTAAAAGACGCTGTTGAGGCCTAACTGGGAGTATTGTGTACAGGTTTAGTCATCTACTAGGAAGAAAACTATGAATAGGGTTGAAGCAGTCCGGAGGAAATTTACAGGGATCTTCTCGGATCTGGAGAACCTGAGTTAAAATGAAAGATTGGACCGGTTCACACTTTATTACTTGGAGCGTAGAAGATGGAGGGGGATTTGACAGAGGCATAATAAATAATGAGGAGTACATATAGGGTAAATGCACGCAGGCTTTTTCTACGGAGCAACACACACACACAACGCTGGAGGAACTCAGGAGGCCAGAGAGCATCTATAGAAAAGTGTAAACAGTCGACATTTCGGGTCGAGACTCTTCATCTGAACTGAACGTGAAATGTTTCTTTCTTTCTCTCTCTCTCTCTCTCTCTCTCTCTCTCTCTCTCTCTCTCTCTCCCTTTCTCTCTGTCTCTCTCTGTCTCTCTGTCTCTCTGTCTCTCTCTCTCTCTCTCTCTCTCTCTCTCTCTCTCTGGTAGACTATAGCCTGTCAGTTTGTGAATGTGATCTGCGTGCTGGTCTGTACTCCTGTGAACATATTAAAATTGGGAATCATTCCCTTCCTGGCTCCCATTTTCACTACCACACAACTCCCTGGCTGGTTATAATTTTCAATCAATACGTCACTCCCTCCCTGTCAGCCAAGTTAACCGCGGTGTAATATATAAGTTTCTGCGTCTGCCCCTCCCCGACGGCCATTCCAACAACAGTGCATCTCAAGTTCGCGCGTCAGTCCTTCGATAGCGCCCATTTCCAAACAACCTATCACTCCCCACATGGGTACAATTTCTCGCCATTTGGAATGGGCGTCTTTTCAGAAAGATGCATTTCACAAATATTTCAGGCGCCGTGTTAATCAACAACCCGCTGATTAACCAATGGCGAAGGGGTTTCTTGTTGCAAGAATTGCCCGGATGGAAATACAATATTCAGTTGATGCTAATGTCAATAAATGAATAGTTATAAACCTCTCTGAATCGTACATGGGCGAATGGGTTTGGTTTGTTTTCAAGATGAAATTACGTGCCTCAGAACAGAGAGTCATATGAAACTACAGCAAAAAAAAAAAAAACAGGCCCTTCGGCCCGTCTAGTCAAACCCGAAAACAGTTAAACTGCCTACTCTCACCGACCTGCACCGTGACCATAATCCTCCATATCCCTGCTATCCATGTACCTACCTAAGCTTCGATTGAACGTTGAAATTGAGCTCGCATGCACCACTTGCTGTCACGACCCTCTGAGTGAAAAAGCACCCCAACCCCTGGTTCCCCGTAAACTTTTCATTTTTCAGCTTCAACCCATGCCTTCTGATTGTAGTCTATCCAACCTCAATAGAAAGAGCCTGCTTGCATTTACCCGCAGCTATACCCCTCATAATTTTGTATACCACTATTAATCCTCTCTCAATCTTCCACGTTCTAAAGAATACAATTTTACCCTGCTCAATCTTTCCCTATAACTCAGGTCCCCCAGACCCGACAACATTCTTGTTTTTTTTTTTCTGTTTTCTTTCAACCTTGTTTACAGCTTTTCTGTGGGTAGGTGACCAAAACTACACACAATTCTCCAAATTTTACTTCGCCACTGTGTTATTCAACTTCAACATAATATCCCATCTCCTGGACTCAGTACGTCGATTTATTAAATACCAACGTACCAAAAACTTTCTTTACGATCCTCTCTTCCTGTGGCACAACTTTCAATAGATTATGGACCTGACCTCCCAGATCCCTTTGTTCCATGACAGTCCTTAGTGCCCTACCGTTCACTAAGAGCTTTCCTGATTGGTCGGACAGAAGTGCAAATCATTGCACTTGTCTGCATTAAATTCGATCGGTCATTTTTCAGCCCATCTTTACAGCTGATGCAGATTCTTCTACAAGCCACGTTGTCCACTATACCCTCAAATTTGGGGCTATCCGCAAATCTGCCGATCAGTTAAGCACATCATTCCAACTCATTGATATAGATGACAAACAACAAATGCCAAGCACTGATTTCTGAGGCACACCACTAGTCACAGGCCTCCGGGCAGAGAGTCAACCCTCCACTAGCACTCTTCCAAAGCGGAATCCTGAATACCGAGCGACTGAACGTTCTCGACCAGCCGCCCATGCTGGACTTTGTCAAAGTCTTGTCGGCAACATTTCTTTCATTCACTTTCCTGGTAGCTTCCTGGAAAAACCCTGTAAGATTAGTTAGACATAACCTACCACGCACGAAGCCATCCTTATGAAGATACAATCAGCAGATATTGGAAATCCAAACAACACATACAAAATGCTGGAGAAACTCAAAATATCGGAGAGCATCTGTACAAAAGAGGACAATCGGCGTTTCGTGCCGAGACACTTCATCGGGACTGGACAGTGCAAGTTTGTCCAAATACATATATATCCAGTCCCGTAGAATAGCTTCCAATAATTTTCACACACTGATGTCAGACTCACCGACCAGTAATTTTCTGGTTTGTGTTTACAGCACTTTGTAAACAGTAGAACAATATCCTCCAATCTCCTGGTACCTCACCTGTCGTTAAGGATGTTTTGAATATCTCCGCAAGGGCCCCATCAATTTCTGCACTTGTCTTCCGCAGGGTCCGAGGAAACATCTTGTTTGATCCTGGAGATTTATCCTTTCTGATTTGCCTCAAGGTGGCAAACGCTTCCTCCTCTGTAATCTGTTCATGGTTCATGAAATTGATACCGCTTTGCCTCGCTTCCATAGGCTCTGCTTCCGTGCCCCGATGAAATGCAGATGCAAATAATTCATTTTAGGTGTTCGACAACTCTTTTGGCTCCACAGATGGATTATCACTCTGGTCTTCAAGAGGTCCAATTTTATCCCTTGCGATCCGTTTGCTCTGAACATGCCTGTCGATTCCTCAGTGATTCTCCTTCATCTTATCTACTAGAGGAACTTCTGCCTTCTTGCAGCCTCCCGGATTTCTTTCTTGAGCTTTCTCTTGCACTTGTACTTTCTCTTGCACTACATAAGGACCGCATGTGATCCTACTTGCCATTATCTGCTTTCTTCTTTTAACCTGCGCCTCAATATCTCTTGAAAATCAGGGTTCCTGCACATGTTATCCTTACCTTTTATTCTGATCTGCACTTGCATGTTTGTAGTGTAAACATGTCGTTTTCGAAGGTCTCACAGCTTCCAATTATATTTTTGCCAGAAAGCCACCTGTCGCAATCCATACCTGCCAGATTCTTTCCGATACCATCAAAATTGTTTTTTTTTTTTCAATTTAGAATCTCAAGCCACCTGTCGGATCTAACATTTTACATACTTACTTTGAAATTATGGGCATCATTGTCACTGGCTGCAGAGTGTTCCTATACACAATCTTCTGTCCCCTGCGCTGCCTCATTCTTTAATAGCAGATTCAATATCGCAGGCTCGCTTATTGGAACCTCTGTGTACTGATGAAGGAAACGTTCTTCGACGCGCTTGACAAACTCTATCCCACCTAGTCCATTTACAGTGTGGGATTCCCAGTAATTATTTGGAAGTTACAATCACCTACTATAACAAATTTAAGTTTCTTGCAAAGGTCTGCAATCTTACAAATGTGTTCCTCTAAATCCCTAAGACTGTTGGGACGTTTGTATTAGAGCCCTGTTAACATGACCACCTTTCTTATTACTGAGTTCCACACATAACCTCCAGGCTGAGTCGCTGGTGAAGAAGGCGAATGCAATGTTGGCTTCATTTCTAGAGGAATAGAGTATAGCAGCAGGGATGTGATGTTGAGGCTCTATAAGGCGCTGGTGAGACCTCACTTGGAGTACTGTGGGCAGTTTTGGTCTCCTTATTTAAGAAAGGATGTGCTGACGTTGGAGAGGGTACAGAGAAGATTCACTAGAATGATTCCGGGAATGAGAGGGTTAACATATGAGGAACGTTTGTCCGCTCTTGGACTGTATTCCTTGGAGTTTAGAGGAATGAGGGGAGACCTCAGAGAAACATTTCGAATGTTGAAAGGCATGGACAGAGTGGATGTGGCAAAGTTGTTTCCCATGATGGGGGAGTCTAGTACGAGAGGGCATGACTTAAGGATTGAAGGGCGCCCATTCAGAACAGAAATGCGAAGAAATTATTTTAGCCAGAGGGTGGTGAATCTATGGAATTTGTTGCCACGGGCGGCAGTGGAGGCCAAGTCATTGGGTGTATTTAAGGCAGAGATTGATAGGTATCTGAGTAGCCAGGGCATCAACGGTTATGGTGAGAAGGCGGAGGAGTGGGACCAAATGGGAGAATGGATCAGCTCATGACAAAATGGCGAAGCAGACTCGATGGACCGAATGACCGACTTCTGCTCCTTTGTCTTATGGTCTTATGGTCTTACAACGCCTCACTAGTGAAGTTCTACAGTCTGTCCTGGCGGAGCACTGCCATGACATTTTCTCGTACTGGTAACGCTGCCCCTCCTATATTAACCCCTCCCGATCTGTCACGTCTTAAATAATTTGATCCCGAAGTAGGTGTAGCTTATTTGATCAAAGTGTTTGAGCTGAAACTCGCCCTGAGCCGGACAGCCCCGTTCATACACAGGGTGGAGCCCTCAACCCGGCTGGATCAAATTCACAGCCTGGGACTGGCTGAATAAAACGGAGAAGCTTCGCCCCGCTGGTTGCGTCAGAAAAATAAGGAGGAAAAGTGAGATCTACACGGAAATCCAGACAGAAACTATTTGGGAACGCGAGGGAACATTCATACAGCCTCTGTAATTCAGTCTGTGTTTGCTGCATTTGTCTTAGTCCTCTCTCCTCTCTCCCGCTGACCGACCTGTACCAGGCTGGGGAGGAGGTGTGGGACCAGAACTGCGGACTGCCTCATTAACCACGGCTCATCCGGACCTGTCTGTCTGTAATGAGCGACGGACACTCTATAACCGAATAGGGTCGGGAGCAGCAGCGCAGACTGAATTCCGGCGCAGGGTCGGCGCATTTCTCATCCGGGACCGCACTGAACTCCCTCCGGTTTCAACATCAGAGGTACTGCAAATGTTGTCTCCGATTCTGCAAATCCGTGAGCGTGTACAGCGGGGTTCGGCTTTTGTCGGGAGCGGGAGGGAATACAAGGGGAGAAGGGAGCTCTGACACCTTCAGCCAATTAATTGTTGACCAACTGCGTTAAAAGAAACTCGCGCACGGATAGTGATATCTAAAATGTCCCACGGGCCAGGGCAGGATCCCTTCTCCTATTTCTCCCTCTCCCTCTCCCCCCACCCCCCCTCTCTCTCTCTCTCTCTCTCTCACACACACACACACACACACACACAGTAGGACCCGATGACAACTACAACAGAAGAGCTGAAGGGGACTCAGAATACCAGAGGGACCGTGACATTTTACTGTTTTACTGATCGAGACGTCGCAGTGGAGAATGCCGCTGATCGATTTATTTAATTAAATCCTAACAATGATATTTAAACTGCAAATATGGGAGTTTGAAGTAAAATTAAGTACTGGAATCTCACAAAGTCTGCTAGCAGTTGTAACAAGTAGTCATTCAGATTGTAGACATTGGGGAACTTTCTTTTCTATATCATAGGGAGATCATTTTTTTTCCGTAACAGAAATGCTTAAATACAATATTAAACGAGTTTTGTGCACAGTTGAAGTGGAATGTAGAACTAGTTTGTTTGGTTTCAGCAGAGAAGCCGCTCCCTGCTCCGAGGAATGTCTGCGTGACGGAATCCGCCCTGCGGATAGGGAGCAGTTGGCAAACAGAGAAATCGCGCTGTCAGTCTCACAGAACAGCAACACCGGCCCCTCCCCCACAGCTACTAAATATCCTTCGCTTGGTTTTCTGGTAAGAAATTGGAAGAAAAATATATCCAGACGGAGACAGAACATTCTTGGTGAATTGAGGTGAGACTAATTCAGCTTCTGATCTTTATTTCCGATCAGCACGTTATCTGTGTTTCGGATCAGTGAATAAGAAGTCATCAGATCCATTGTAACGCTCCTCTGGTGGTGGCGGTGTTAGTGATCCTGCAGTTTTCCGTCTGTACGTGTCAGATTTTCCACAGTTTATATCAAGATTAAAAACTCTTCTGCAACCAGCGGTTACAATTTCAAAGCAAGCGTGTGAAAAGCTGTTTAGCCAACACGAGTTCCGTTTCCAAAACTTGTCATTTCAAATGAATTTATGTTGTATTCTCTTTGAAACTGTTTATTGTAGCTGTATCGAGCTGATCTAATCAATGCCATGTAGAAGCAAAGTCTTTGATTCTGTTCAAGGCTTCGATACATGGAGGAATATGTTCAAACAGTAGAGTAGCAGACGGAATTAGGAGTCCTCGTGCAGGACTCCCAAAACATTAATTTCCAGGTCGAGTAAAGAAGGGAAATGCAATGTTGGCATTTATTTCAGGGGGAATAGAATATAAAAGCAAGGAGTTAAAACTGAGCCTTTATAAGACACTAGGCTGGCCGCACTTGGAGTAATGTCAACAGTTTTGGGCCGAATATATTAGAAAGGATGTTTTGTCATTGGAGAGGGTTGACGAGGATGATTCCTGCAATGGCGCTGTTAACATTTAAGCAGCGTTTGGCAGCTATGCACTTGTAGTCACTGGAGTTTATAGCAACGCGTGGAGAATCTTATTGAAACCCACCAAATGTTGAAAGGACTAGACAGGGTGGATGTCTCTTATGGTGGGGTATCCAGAACTAGCAGGCACACCCGCAAAATTGAGGAGTGACTTTTTAGAGCAGAGGTAAGGATGATTTTTATTGAGCCAGAGAGTAGCGAGTCTACTGCGGTGGAGGCCAAGTACGTGGATATATTCTGTACCGGTCCCACCTTTCCTGGAAGAGAGCCCAATGATCGAATCATCTTATGCCCTCCCTCCCACACGAACTCCTTTGCCATGTATTAAACTGTATAATCTTCCTACTCCTGGCCTCACTGTCACGTGGCACAGGTAGAAATCCCGAAGTCACAACCCTGGAGCTCCTGACCTTTAACTTAAGCAACGAACTCCTCACTTGAGAAAATGGCTTATCACCATTGCATAGGAAACCACAACACAGACGCTGTCCCTGTCTGACTTACTCACATCCGCGTACCCTCCGGGCTCACGCTCTTCCTGAACAGCCCTCTTTCTTCAGTCAGTATCTGCAAGATCATAAAATAAACAACTGAAATGATCTGCTAAAGAGTTCCAGTACTGGTGACTATGTTTTCCCAGTTTAAACACTCTCTTCTTATTCCCTACCTGTTAAAAGGGGGACGTTGACGGCGGAAGCGGAGATAAATGCAAGACACAAACAATGAAGTAACAGGACTAGGTTAATCGAGATAGCAAGGTGAGTCAGGAAGAAACGACGCTGGACATTGACACAGGCGCTGGACGAGACTAGGATTCGGGCCCTGGGCTAGGACGTGGACTAGAAACATGGGACCCGGATGGGAAAATAAGAACGAGGAGCCTGGCATAGGAACACGGAACTCCGAAACCAGAGCATGGACAAGGACATGGAATCTGGGTCTTGACTCAGAACCGGAACCCGGGTCCAGGCTAGGACTCGGGACTAGGATCTTGGAAATGACAGGACGTGGCTACAGGACAGGACGTGGTACTCCAGCACAGGACGAGTTACCACAGCAGCGGGCTGGGCGAGGAACTCCTGGGTGGGGCGAGGAAGCGGAACTAGATGAGGACACGAACCTCAGATTTGGACAGGGTTGGAACACGACGTCTGGAATTGGTCTTGGAACACAGGAACACAGAGCCTTAGTCTTAAACTGAACGCTCAGAGCCTTGGATGTGGACTGGACACTCAGAGCCTTGGATGTGGACTGGATGAAGTATTTTTGGGCAGGCCGAGGTACTCCAGGGAAGGACGTGGATCTTGGGCTAGGTTTGGCTCGGTTCTTGGATTCGGCTTGTTGGGTGCAGAGCCGGGACTCCTCCTTGGAGCGCAAGGCCGGGACTCTTTCTAGGACGTAGGGCCGGGATGCTTTCTAGGACGCGAGGCCAGGATGACGGCCGAGGCCACTTGCCCAGGGAACTGCTGAGGTACTCCTGGACTGGACGAGAGACTCCTGGACTGGACGAGAACACAAAGCCTTGACTTGGACAGGACTGGAACATGGCACCTGGGACGTGGAACACAGGAACACAGAACACAGAGCCGGGACCCCTCCTTGGGAACAGGACATAAGGCCGAGACTCGTACACAGAACACAGAGCCGGGACCCCTCCTTGGAAACAGGACTTAGGGCCAGGGCCTTACACAGTGTCAGGATCCCTCCTTAGGAACAGGACCTAGGGCTAGGACTCTTCTTTGACATGGACACTGAAAACGGGGACACAAAGAGATAGTTCCAAACTCAACGGTAGATAGTTTCTTATCTTGGCGTGGCAAGGCTCCTGTCTCACTCCGGCAGTTGAACTTGACAGGCATGCAGGCGAGGCTGCAGAAGGAAGAGGAAGGGAACAGTCCAGCAGGGAAACTTGGTTTGAGAGGTATTTATGTGCCAGCCCAAAACGGGAATCAGGTGCCTCAATTAAGGCACCCAAAGGAACAAGAGAACACAGGGAAACCCAGAATAAGGAATCGAAAGACCGGACCGTGAACCGGAATGCAGACTTCTTGGACCGGACCATGACACTACCCTGCTCACGTTCACTTTGCCAACTCCAGATATTCCGCCAGATCCGAACCCACTGTGAGGACATTTACATCTCACAGGACGCTGTTCAAATCCCTGTCCCACTCTAATGCAGAGGTCACTTATACCCCACCCCACTTCCTAATCTGCAGTCGCAGCCCATGACGGTTACAGCTGTTTCGAGACCTGAGATTCTGGGGCTCTGTAACAAACACAATGTTAATAACAAGATGCGACAGTAATTAAGGTGAAAAGTGAATTGTTGGTTCCTGAAAGGACACATATCCCGTCTGATCCAATGGACTAGATCCTCCCTAGTTTACAACTTAATTTTCCCTAGGTGATGGAACTACCAATCAACTCACATTCTCCCCACCAAAGTCTACAGTCCCACGCCCTTCCCCCAACTTACCTAACACCCAGAAATCCACCCATAACTTCTACCCACACACAGGCAGATCCCCTTCACCCCAAACCACCACCCAGCTCTGGGAACCGCAAGTAACCGATCCCACAGCTCGGGCTCCGTTGCAAAGCTAAAACCGGCCTCTGAACCGGAGAGGCCGGAGCCTAGAGCCTAGAGCCGGTAAATTTGCTGTTGACACAAAGGTTGGGGATGTTGTGGATAGTGTGGAGGGCTATCAGAGGTTACAGTGGGTCATCGATAGGTTGCAAAACTGGGCTGAGAAGTGGCAGATGGCGTTCAACCCAGAGAAGTGTGAGGTACTTCATTTTGGTAGGTGAAATATGATGGCAGAATATAGTATTAATGGTAAGACTCTTGGCAGTGTGGAAGTTCAGAGAGATTTATCTAATAAGACCCCGGACTGGTCCATTCTTGCCCCCCCGCCCAACACCACACCTATCCTCAATTTGTCTGGACCATTGACCCCATCTCCAGCTCAACAGTCTGTCGGTGTTTGCCCCCAATGTGGTGAATCCCTCTGCTCGCCACCACCGTGGGCTCAGACATTTCCACAAATGAGCCCCTCCTGTTCCCACCGTGAGAAACATCCTGTCCGCTCCCTCTCACATCACCGTTATCCTTTCAATAAAATCCACCCCACCCCCCTCTGCTGGGAATCCTCCCTCCCCGGGAAACTGGCATCAATCCAACGGGCGGAGCGGTCTCCTCCTACCTCTCAGCTATACATCATTCTCCGGCCACAGAGACTCATCACAAACGCCCCTAATTTCTCTCAGGGGAAATTGAAATAAATCAAATACCGTGACATTTGCTCTGTGTTTTGTTCCGCTTTAAGGGGGATTTTGGAGCCGAAGCGGGAGACATCGTCAGTGGTGGTAACGCCCTCTCGACTGGCCCACCTCCGCTATTAGGGGTAAAGAAGTGATTGACTTCTATTTGCATCACTGGGAATAACGTAGCTCGTAAATACTCTGTTGACAGCGGCGGAGGGACTGAGCTAAATTGAGTACAGTAGTACAAACCATTAAACCCGTCTGAGCGCGGGCCGGGCAGCGCGTTTATGACGTAAAATACCGGACTAGTGACGTCAAATCCCGATGTGCGTCCGGGCCTCCACGTCCTCATCCAGGTCATTTATAAATATCACGAAGAGCTGGGACCCAGAACAGATTGATGAGGCACACCACTGGTCACGGACCTCCATGCAGAATATGACACGTTTGCAACCACTCTTTGCCTTCTGTGGGAAAGCTAGTTCTGAATCCACAAAACAATATCCTCTTGGATTCCATGCCTCCTTACTTTCTCAATAAGACTTGCATGGGGTACCTTATCTGATGCCTTGCTGAAATCCATTTACACTATATCTACTTCTCTACCTTCATCAATGTGTTTAGTCACATCCTCAAAAAAAAAAATCAATCAGGCCCTAAGGCACGACCTGCCTTTCACAAAACCATGCTGACTATTCCTAATCATATTATGCCTTTCCAAATGTTCTAAGTCCTACTTCTCAGGATCGGTTCCATCAACTTACCAACTACTGGAGTAAGACTCACTGGTTTGTAATTTCCTGGGCTATCTAATATTCAATGACAGGACCGGCTGGAGGGGCCGAGTGGCCTGCTCCTGTTCCTGTTATCTGTGTGTTTAAAGAAGAGGAATAACGGGCCCCTTCTTCGGCCTGCAGGATTTCCCAGCGGGTGTTGTAACCATCGGTGTTTGAGGCCAATTGTTCCCAAACGGTCATCAATTTAGCTGAGAGGGCAAATTCAACATATCCAAGTCTGTTATCGACAAATAATGTAGAATTATGTATCGTTAATGACACAAAACCGATATTTTAATATTGTTGCTGACAGAGAATTTTATAATTGATGTTCCATGTGTTATCTGAATGCACGTGTCTGTGATGCTGCTGCAAGTCAGTGTTTCTCTGTACCTGTACCTTCCCGTACTTGTGCACTTGGCAATAAATTCAACAGGACCTGAGAAAACGTGGATACATAGAAACATAGAAAAGCATACAGCACAATACAGGCCCTTCGGCCCACAAAGCTGTGCCAATCATGTTCCTATCTTAGAAGTACCTAGACTTTACACATAGCCCTCTATTTTCCTCAGCTCCATGCAGCCATCCAGGAGTCTCTTAAAGGACCCTATCGTTTCCGCCTCCACCACCGCCGCCGGCAGCCCATTCCACACATCTCAGTGAGATCTGAGTAGTGATGATCATCTTGGGACCTCGGTAGTTTGAAAAAAATGCAAGACCCTTTGGAGTGTCGATGAGCACGGGGATCTTGGAGCCCCAGTTCATTGTTCCCTGGAAGTGACTACACATATTGACTTTATTATTTACTACGCATGCTTAATTTTATTATTCGAGGCATTGAGTTCAGAAGTCAGGAAGTTGTGTTGCAAATTTATAAAATTCTAGTTAGACCACATCTGGAGTATATCATACAGTTCTGGTCGACCCATTCTGGGAAGCATTTTGAGGCTTTGGAGAGGGTGCAGAAGAGGTTTACCAGGATATTGCCTGGATTAGATGACATGTTCCTATCTCTCAACATTAGCAGAGATAGGAACAGACAAGTTAGAAACGCGTTTAAGTGGAGTACGGGGAGTATGGGTATAGCATGAGGTGGAGGATAAATCCTGGCTGAGGGATTGGAGCAGGGGGCAGGGTTTCAGATTTCTGGATCATTGGGACCTCTTTTGGTGCAGCTGTGACCTGTACAAAAAGAATGGGTTGCACTTTAATTCCAGTGGTCCAATATCCTGGAGGGGAGGTTTGCTAAGGATACTGAGGAGAGTTTAAACTAGAATTGTTGGGGGGGGGGGCGAGACCGAACTGAAGAGACTGGGGAAGAGGCGGTTGGCTCACAAATGGAGAAAGCTTGGAGACAGTGTGTGAGGGAGGATAGGCAGGTGATAGAGAAGGGACGTGCTCAGACCGATGGTTTGAGATGTATCTATTTTAACGCAAGGAGAATTGTGAACAAAACGGATGAGCTTAGCGCGTGGATCAGTACTTGGAAATATGACGTGGTGACCATTACAGAGATTTGGATGGCTCAGGGACAGGAATGGTTACTTCAAGTGCCGGGTTTTAGATGCTTCAGAAAGGACAGGGAAGGAGGCAAAAGAGGTGGGGACGTGGGACTGTTGATTAGAGATAGTGTCACGGCTGCAGAAAAGGTGGAGAAGTTGGTAAAAGAGGGATTGTCTACGGAGTCTCTGTTGGTGGAGGTTAGGAACAGGAAGAGGTCAATAACTTGACTGGGTGTTTTTAATAAACCGCCCAATAGTAACAGGGATATCGAGGAGCAGATAGGGAAGCAGATCTTGGAAACGTGTAATAATAACAGAGTTGTCGTGATGGGAGAGTATAATTTTCCAAATACCCATTGGCATCTCCCTAGAGCAAGGGGTTTAGATGGGGTAGAGTTTGTTAGGTGTATCCAGGAAGGTTTCGTGACACAATATGTAGAAAAGCCTACAAGAGGAGAGACTGTACTTGATTTGGTATTGGGAAATGAACCTGGTCAGGTGTCAGATCTCTCAGTGGGAGAGCATTTTGGAGATAGTGATCATAATTCTATCTCCTTTACAATAGCATTGGAGAGAGATAGGAACAGACAAGTTATAAAGGCGTTTAATTGGAGTAAGGAGAATTGTGAGGCTATCAGGCAGGAAATTGGAAGCTTAAATTGGGAACAGATGTTCTCAGGGAAAAGTGCGGAAGAAATGTGGCAAATGTTCAGGGGATACAGTAGTTGTGTGGAATTCTGCACAGGTACGCTCCAATGAGACAGGGAAGTTATGTTAGGGTACAGGAACCGTGGTGTACAAAGGCTGTAATAAATCTAGTCAAGAAGAAAAGAAAAGCTGACAAAAGGTTCAGAGACCTATGTACTGTTAGGAATCTAGAAGATTATAAGGCTAACAGGAAGGAGCTTAAGAAGGAAATTAGAGAGCCAGAAGGGGCCATGAGAAGGCCTTGGTGGGCAGGATTAAAGAAAACCGAAAGGCATTCTACAAGTATGTGAAGAGCAAGAGGACAAGACATGAAAGAATAGGACCTATCAACTGTGACAGTGGGAAAGTATGTATGGAACCGGAAGAAATAGCAAAGGTACTTTATGAATACCTTCAGTATTCACTATGGAAAAGGATCTTTGTGATTGTAGTGATGACTTGCAGCAGACTGAAAAACTTGAGCATGTAGATATTAAGAAGGAAGATGTGTTGGAGCTTTTGGTAAGCATCAATAGACAATAGGTGCAGGAGTAGGCCATTCGGCCCTTCGAGCCAGCACCGCTATTCATTGTGATCATGGCTGATCATCCACAATCAGTACCCAGCCCCTGCCTTCTTGCCAAATCCCTTGACTCCACTATCATTAACAGCTCCATCTAACTCTTTCTTGAAAGCATCCAGAGAATTGGCCTCCACTGCTTTCTGAGGCAGAGCATTCCACAGATCCACAGATCTCTGGGTGAAAAAAAAGTTTTCCTCAACTCCGTTCTAAATTGTCTACTCCTTATTCTCAAACTGTGCCATTTGGTTCTGGACTCCCGCAACATCGGGAACATGCTTCCTGCCTCCAGCGTGTCCAAATCCCTTAATAATCTTACATGTTTCAATCAGATCCCCTCTTATCCTTCTACATTCCAGTGTATACAAGCCCAGTCGATCCAATCTTTCAACATATGAAAGTCCCGCCATCCAGGGAATTACACTTGATAACCTACGCTGCAGTCCCTCAGTAACAAGAATGTCCTTCCTCAAATTCGGAGACCGAAACTGTACACAGTACTCCAGGTGTGGTCTCACCAGGGCGCTGTACAACAACAAGAGGATCTCTTCGCTCCTACACAACTCCCCTCGTTATGAAGGCCAAGATGCCATTAGCTTTTTTCACAGTAAGCTGTATCTGCATGCTTACTTTCAGTGACTGATGAACAAGGACACTTAGATCTCGTTATGCTTCCCCTTTTTCTAACTTGACACCATTCAGATAGTAATCTGCCTTCCTGTTCTTGCCACCAAAGTGGATAACCTCACATTTATCCATATTAAACTGCATCTGCCTTACATCTGCCCACTCACTTAACCTATCATAACCTCCCCCGCACATTCCACACTGCCACCCAGATTTGTGTTATTTGCAAATTTGCTAATGTTACTTTTAATCCCTTCATCTAAATCATTAATATATATTGTAAATAGCTGCGGTCCCAGCACCAAGACTTGCAGTACCCCACTAGTCACCGCCTGCCATTCTGAAAGGGACCTGTTAATCCCTACTCTTTGTTTCCTGTTAGCCAACCAATTTTCTATCCATGTCAGTAGTCTACACCCAAAACCATGTGATCTAATTTTGCCCACTAATCCCCTATGTGGGACCTTATCAAAGGCTTTCTGAAAGTCCAGGTACTTTACGTCCACTGGCTCTCCCGTGTCCATTTTCACAGTTACATCGTCAGAAAATTCCAGAAGATTAGTGAAGCATAATTTCCCCTTCATAAATCCCTGCCGACTCGGATCGATCCTGTTACCGCTATCCAAATGTGCATAATGCAATGAGATTACACATAAATATGGAAAAGGAGAGCTCTGGACCACGGGGTGAGATTATAAATTGGAAAAAGGTCAATTTGATGGTATCGGAAAGCATCTGACAAGTGTGGATTGGGACAGGCTGTTTTCTGGCAAAGGAGTACTTGGTAAGTGGGAGGTCTTCAGAAGTGAAATTCTGAGGGTGTCAAGTTTGTATGTGCCTGCCAAAATAAAAGTTGAAAGGTAACTGGTGCAGGGAACATTGGTTTTCAAGAGATATTGAGGCCCCGGATATTTTGTTCCTCTAAATGTGTCACAGTTGGGAACAGACCCAAATGCAAGACACAGACGTTGAAGTACAAGGAACAGCACTTGACTAGAGTAGGGACGTGACAGGATACAGGCAAGGAGCAGGGACAAGAATGCAGACTTGGGTTTGGACCCCGAGCCAGAGACTGTACAAGGACCCAGAACCTGGGTCGTGCCTCGGGCTCGGGCCCCAGAACCAGGCATGGACATGACATGACTGCAGGACTGGAGGCTGGGGTCTTGAAACCTGAGGCTTGAAGACAGGCTTGGGGACTTGAGGCTTGAGGCTTGGATACAGGCTTGGGGACTTGAGGCTTGAGGCTTGGAGACAGGCTTGATGTCTTGAGGCTTGAACCTGGAGACAGGCTTAGGGTCTTGTGGCTTGAGGCTGGAGTCTTGGTCTTGAGGCTTGAGGCTGGGGTCTTGCTCTTGAGGCTAGGGTACTTCGAGGCTTGGGTATCAACTCCGAGCCAGAGACCGAGCAAGGACCCAGAACCTGGGATTTGACTCAGGCTCGGACTCCAGAACTAGGCGAAGACAAGACGAGGCTACAGGACTGGACATGGCTTGGGTGAGGAACTCCTGGGTAGGGCGAGACACAAGGACAGGTAAAGGCACATGGACAGGACTCGGATAGGACTGGACTAGGCACGCACTGGACGAGGACATTCAGGAGCATGGAGCCTTGGACTAAAAGAGATGGGAGCATGGAGCCTTGGACTAGGGGAGACGAGAGCATGGAACACAGAGCCGGGATCCCTCCTTGGGAACAGGACGAAGGGCTGGGACTCATACACATAACACTGAACACTGAAACAGATTTCCACACAAATTGGCAGCAAATAGCCGGACCCACCTAGCGAAGGCGAGGACACAGAGACAGTTGTCAACACTAAGTAGCGGCAAACGACCGGACCTACCTAGCGAAGGCGTGGACACAGAGAAACATTTCCACACAACGAAATAAAGTGCCTTATCTTGACTTAACAAGGCTCTGGTCTTGTTCCGGCGGTAAAACTTCAGCGATACAGGCGGGGTCTCCAGGCTTGGTGAGCAGGCAGAGAGTCAGGCGAGTTATCCAAGCAGAGAGTCAGGTGAGGTATCCAGGCAGAGAGTCAGGCGAGGAGGGAAAGTCAAGGAGGGGAACAGAACAGTCCAGCAGGGAATTCCTGTTTTGCAGAGGTATTTATGTCTCACTCCCAAAATGAGAATCATGTGCCCACAGCAGGAACTGGGGAAAACCGGAAACCCCGGAACAAGGAACCATAGACCAGACCATGAACCGGAACACGGACTTTATGGACTGGACTATGAGAAAATGCCTCAGTCTGTTGGGTGCAACCAAGACACATTAATGACTACAATATCATAATTCTAAGCTTGAGCTCATCCGACATTTTTAGTTGTCTTCCATTGGTTCCGAAAAGCTTCCAAATGTTTTTTGCTCTTTTATTTGTCCTCTCTTTAGCTTTTATGTTGGCTTTGGCTTCTCATTTTAGCCACAGCTATGTCCTCCTGCCTTTCCAAATCTTCCACCCCTTTGGGATGTATCTATCACTCACTTCCCGCATTGTTCCCAGAAACTCCAGCCATTGCTGCTCCATTGTATTCGTACAAGTTTCCCCTTCCAATCAAGTTTTGGGCAGCTTCTCTGCAATAGAAATATGGAGAAGATCATTACAGAAATATGCCCACTCTGGAAGATCAAAATGGTAATCTATACGAGGAGGCAAGAGAGATGGGAGATATTTTAAATATTACTTTTGCACCTGTATTTACTCAGGAGACGGTTACAGAGTCTATAGAAGTGAGGCAAAGCAGCATCAACTTCATGGACCCTGTACAGATTACAGAGGTGGAGGTGTTTGCTGTCTTAAGGCAAATTAGCGTGGATAAATCCCCAGAGCCTGACAAGTTGTTCCCTGGGACCCTGCAGAAGACAAGTGCAGAAATTTATGGAGACCAAGCACAGATAATTAAATCAAACTTAGTGACAGGCGAGGGACTGGAGGATTGGAGGATAGCCAATGTTGTTCCGTTGTTCAAGAAACGTTCTAAAAATAAACTACGAAATAGTACATCGGTGAGCTTGACATCAGTAGTTGGAAAGTTATTGGAACATATGAGCAGGAACCGGATATGTAAGTATTTGGATAGATGTGGACTGATTAAGGATAGGCAACATGTCTTTGTGCATGGTAGGTCATGTCTAACCAACTTTATAGAGGTTATCGAGGAAATTATCAGGAAAGTGGATGAAGGCAAGGCAGTTGATGTTTTCTACATGGACTTTAGCAAGGCACTTGGCAAAGTCTCATATGGAAGGTGGGTCAAGAAGGTTCAGTCATTCAGCATTCAAGATGAAATATTAAATTGGGTGAGACACTGAATTTGTGAGAAGCTAGAGTGTGGTTGCAGATGGTTGCCTCTCTGACTGGAGGCCTGTGACTAGTGATGTGACATAGGGATCAGTGCTGTATCTGTTGTTGTTTGTCATCTATGTCAGTAATCTGGTTGATAACATGGTTAACTGGATCAGCAAATTTGTGGGTGAAACCAAGAATGGGGGTTTAGCGTACTGCGAGAAGACTATCTTAACTTGCAGTGCGAACTGGACCAGCTGGAAAAATGGCTTGAGAAATGGAAAATGGAATTTAATGCTTACTAGTGCGAGTTGTTGAACTTTGGTAGGACCTACTAGTGTAGGTCTTACACAGTGATTGGTAGGGCACTGAGGAGTGTTGTTGAAGGAAGAGATCTGGGAATACAGACCTGACGAAGGGTCTCGGCCTGAAACGTCGACTCTATCTCTTCCTAGAGATGCTCCCTGGCCTGCTGCGTTACCCAGTAACTTTGATGTGTGTTGCTTGAATTTCCAGCATCTGCAAAATTCCTCATGTTTACGTCTGGGAATACAGGTCTATATTTCACTCAAAGTGGTATCACAGGTAGATAGAGATGGGAAGAAAGATTTTGGCACATTGGCCTTCATAAACCAAAGTACTAAGTACAGGAGATGGATTTATGTTGATATTGTACAAAACACTGGTGAGGCCTAATTTGTAGTATTGGGTGCAGTTTTGGTCACCAACAAACAGGAAGATGTAAAAGCAGTTGAAAGAGTTCAGAGAAAATTCACAAGGATTTTGCTTTGGTGTGGATACGGAGTGATGCACCCCAGTACAAGCCAACAACACAAAATATCAAACAATGCACAATGTGCGAGTAAATGATTGGACTCTATAGTTATTTCTTAGTGGTGGGTTAGTAGAAACAGATAAAATAAAGGCACCAAATCTGTACATTTATCAGTTTTGTGCCCAAAAGATTTTAATACGGTGGAGCTCACACCACCGGTTCCATCCACAATGACCATCCGAGCCTCCGGCCACCATCTGAAACGCCGAACCCCGATAGCCGCCGTCCTGGGATGCCAGCCGCTGTGCATACATCCGTCCTCTTTGCTCGCCTCCCGAAAAGACCGCGAACTAGCTCAGCTCACACATACAAGATAATATAACAAACACTCTATTGGTTAGTATCCCCCTTATCTGCAGTTATAACGCAAGCATTTCAGTTGCAGTGACCCATTACATCACTAGGTAACATTACAAAGAAGCTATTTCATCACAACGCTACAGAGACGCCATTTTGTCAGCCTTAATTGTTAACATTACAGTTAATAACCCTACATAAGTATTTAGATAGATGTGGACTGATTAAGTTGGCAGCATGGGCTTGTGCATGGTAGTCATGTCTAATCAAACATCGAGTCTCACGAGGACGTTATCAGGAAAGTGGAAGAAGGCAAGTCAGCGGATGTTGTCTACAAGGACTTCAGCAAGGCACTTGACAAAGTCTCATATGGGAGGTCAAGAAGGTTCAGTCACTCAGCATTCAAAATGAGATAGTAAATTGGATGAGTCAGAGGTTTTGGGAGAAGTCGATGCTTGCCTCTCTGACTGGAGACCTGTGACTAGTGGTGTACCACAGGGATCGGTGCTGGATCTGTTGCTGTTTGTCATCTATGTCAGATATCTGGATGATAACATGGTTAACTAGATCAGCACACTTGTGGATGACACCAAGATTGGGGGTGTAGTGGGCAGTGAGGATGACTATCATGGCTTGCAGTGTGATCTGGACCAGCTGGTAAAATGGCCTGAGAAATGGAAGATGGAATTTAAAGCAGACAAGTTCGAGGTTTTGCACATTGCTAGGACCTACCAGTGTAAGTCTAACTCAGTGACTGATAGGGCATGGAGGAGTGTTGTTGAAGAAAGAGATCTGGTAATACATGTCTATAATTCACTCAAAGTAGTGTCACAGTTCGATAGGGACGGCCAGAAAGATTTTGGCACATTGGCCTTCATAAACCAGAGTACTGAGTAAAGGAGATGGATGTTATGTTGACGTTGTACAAGACATTGTTGAGGCCTAATTTGGAGTATTGTGTGCAGTTTTGGTCACGAACCTACAGGAAAGATGTAAAAGAGGTTGAAAGAGTTCAGAAAGAAATTTGCAAGGATTTTGCCAGGTCTGGACTTGAGTTATAAGGAGAGATTGAACTGGACTTTATTCCTCAGACGTAAAAGATTGAGGGGAGATTTGATAGAGGTGTACCAAAATTATGAGGGTTATAGATGAGGTAAATGCAAGCTGGCTTTTACCACAGAGATTGGATGGGACTACAAACAGAGACTATGGGTTAAGAATGAAATGTGAAACGTTGAGGGGAACGTGAGGGGAAGCTTCATCACACAGACGGTCGTGCGAGTGTGGAATGAGCAGCCAGATCAAGTGGTGCATGCGAGCTCGATTTCAATGTTAAGGGTATGTATAGGTACCTGGATGGTAGGGGTCTGGGAGTGGACAGTTTAAATAGTTCAGCACAAACTAGACAGGACAAATTCTGTGACAAGAACCTGAAATAATAGAAATATTCATTCTATTTCCTTTTAACAGCTATGCGGACCAACCATTCATCTCAGCAGGAAATCTTTACATGGCTTTAATATGTGGCATTTTAAATGAACAGTATATAAAAGAAAATCGCAGCTGTAGATTAACAAAGGGTATTTGTGTGAGACTGTGTCAGTTACCGTGGGGCCAGACACCCATGCATCTTAGTGGGGACAGGGAATAATACCAATGGAGAGAGTCAAACTGAGCCAGGTCACAGATTGGAGACGGCAGAAACATAGAAAAGTATCCTACAGCACAAACAGGCCCCTCGGCCCATAAAGCTGTGCCGAACATGTTCTTACCTGAGAAATTACCTGGGGTTACCCATAGCCGTCTAATTTTCTGAGCTCCATATACCTGCCCAGGAGTCTCTTAAAATATCCGATAGCATACACCTCCACCAATATCACCGGTAGCCCATTCCACGCACTCACCACTCTGCGTTAAAAAAAAACTTACCCCTGATACCTCCTCTGCACCCATTCTCACAGAGACAGGAACAGCATCAGAGAAGTTGATGTCCATTCCAGATACCAGCACTATGTCCAGTTAGAAGATAATTTTTCTCTCCAACTTGGGTTGACCCTCGCTGTAACAGTGCGATGTCAGATCACACTTTGGCGATTAAAGTGATCGCATCTGAAATGTTATCCTTCACCCATTGACGGACTTTGTAATTTTTTTTCCAGGTTAAAAACGACAAGCAATTTGTCTACGGGAATCTCGAACACAACACACCAGTTTTGCTGTGTCTGCCCAGATATTTAAAAAGTGGAACGTTGTATTCATGCATTCGTCCTTCCTGCTCAGACTGTGAGGAGGGATTTATTTGTCGATCCTTCTTGTTTAGACTGGGAAGGGACACGCTCGGTCATCTGACCTACTGGCATACTCGTCATTTTACACAGGGTTCATCTGCTCCGACTGTGGGGACAGATTCACTTGGTCATCTCAACTGAAGGTACATCAGCGAGTTCACACTGGGACAAGGCCATTCACCTGTTCTGTGTGTGGGAAGGGATTCACTTGGTCATCCCACTTATGGACACACCAGTAAGGAGAGTCCAGTCACTCTGCTCAATTTGTGGGGCAGCTCATCTGACCTAATGGCACATCAGCGAGTTCACACTGGGGAGAGGCCACTCACCTGCTCAGACTGTGGGAAGAGATTCACTTACTCTTCCAGCCTACAGAGACACCAGTCACTTCACAATGGAATGTGGCCATTCGCCTGCTCAGGCTGTGGGAAGGGATTCACTCGATCATCTCAAATGAAGGAACATCAGAGAGTTCACACTGGGGAGAGACAGTTCACCTGCTCACACTGTGGGAAGGGATTCACTTCGTTCTTTCAGCTGAAAGCACATCAGAGACTTCACACTGGGGAGAGGGTATTCATCTGTTTGTTGTGTGGGAAGGGATTCACTCAGTTATCTAACCTAAAAGCACACAAGTCAGTTCACACCAGGGAGAGGCCTTTCACCTGTTCAGACTATGGGAAGAGATTCACTCGATCATCTCAACTGAAGGTACTTCAGAGAGTTCACACCAAGGGGAAGTTATCCACCTGCTCAGACTGTGGGAAGAGATTCACTCGATCATCTCAACTGAAGGTACATCAGAGAGTTCACACCAAGAAGTCGTTCACTAACCTACCGGGTTCACTCAGTCATCCCACCTACTGAAACACCAGTCAGTTCATGCTGGGGAGAAGCTGTTCACTTGTTCAGTCTGTGGGAAGAGATTCACTCACTCTTCCAGCCTACAGAGACACCAGTCAGTTCACACTGGAAAGAGGCCGTTCACCTGTTCAGACTGTGGGAAGGGATTCACTGGGTCCTTTCAGCTGAAGGCACATCAGAGAATTCACACTGGGGAGAGACCATTCATCTGTTTGTTGTGTGGGAAGGGATTCACTCGGTTATCTAACCTAAAAGCACACATGTCAGTTCACACAGGGGAGAGGCCGTTTACCTGCTCAGACTGTGGGAAGGGATTCACTCGATCATCTCATCTGAAGGAACATCAGAGAATTCACACTGGGGAGAAGCCGTTCACCTGCTCAGAATGTGGGAAGGGATTTACTCAATCATCATACCTGCAGAGACACAAGCTAGTTCACAGTGGGGAGAGGCTGTTCATCTGTTCCGACTGTGGCAAAGGATTCAATCGATTATACCACTTACAGATGCACCAGCGAATTCACACAGGGGAGAGGCCGTTCAGCTGCTCAGTCTGTGGGAAGGAATTCCATCGATCATCCGACCTTCGGAGACACCAGCGAATTCACACTGGGGAGAGGCCATTCACCTGCTCAGTCTGTGGGAAAGGATTCACTTTGTCATCTCACCTACTGACACACCAGTCAGTTCACACTGGTGAGAGGCCGTTCACCTGCTCAGTCTGTGGGAAGAGATTCACTCAGTCATCCAACCTACTGAGACACCAGAGAGTTCACACTGGGGAGAAGTCATTCACTTGCTCAGACTGTGGAAAAGGTTTCATTCGGTCATCCGAACTGCTGGCACACCAGCGAGTTCACACTGGGAAGAAGCCGTTCACCTGCTCAGCCTGTGGGAAGGGATTCACTCGGTCATCCACCCTACTGGCACACCAGTCAGTTCATACTGGGGGAGGCCGATCATCTGCTCAAACCGTGGGAAGAGATTCTCAGTCAAATCAACTGAATGTGCATCAGCGAGTTGACAATGGGGAGAGGCCGTTCACCTGCTGAGAATGTGGGAAGGGATTCACTCGGACAACTAACCTACCGGGTTCACACTGGGGAGAAAATTTAAATAAGCTGCATGCTGGATATTTGTCCATCACCGTTGCTGAACGCAATTTTGAGAGTGACTGTCAGTGCTGAACTCTGCAATTATTGCTGCTGCTCACCACACCCAGTCCTGCACCCTGGTCACTGGGCATGGGAGGAGTTTCTTCTGCTGCATATTCACCTTTAATGGGACTGGAGTTTAATATTATGGATCTGAGACAAATAAATCAGTTCTATTTTAAACCATCTCAGATACTTAGTGAATTTATAACACACTTAGTGTATAGTCGACAGTCAACTCAGGCCGCCTGGACCCTGCCAGTGATTCTGTTCTACGACAGTCCTTTTAAAGCCTCCCCTGTTGTTCATCTCTCGCTCTCCCTGTGGTGATGGGTTCCAAACAGTCACTACTCTGTGGGTGAAGAGGTATCCCTCGAATTTACTGCAGACAGAAGAAGACGAGCTGACCACAGTTCTGTCTGACATGTTCTTTGCTCCTCAAATCTCTGAGCTGAGGAAGAATGACATTGGTAGTTAAACTCTTTATTCAGGGTTCATTTCCACATTATTGATCATTTCCCCTGCTTCTAAATGGCTGTAAGAAAACATCACTATCCTCTGAAGACTGAAAGCAGAATGGGAAACCATTAGTTGGATGTTCAACGGAGCTGGGTCAGAAACCACAGGCGGGTCCTCACAGGGCAGAGTTTGGGGCTCTGGACGGTGGTCAGGGTAAAAACGTATGATGAGGAGAAGGGAATCAGCGGCAGGGCGTGACAACGGATGACAGAGTAGCAACATTCGGTTGCTGATTGACAGAGAAAAGAATTCGGTTGCCTGACAGATGAGAAACAAACAATGCCTGTTGTGTTGGGAATAGGTATATCTGTTGAGGGAGCTGTTCCTGCTTGTTTATCCTGTAATATTATATCCGGATGGTTATTATGGATTGTCCTATTAGTAGTAATGTATTTTTATATAGGCATCCATTAGTCTCATGTGACTATGGATGTGCGCCTTGGAAAGTTTCCAGGACGCAGACATGGGCAAGGTTGTATGGTAGACCAGCGGTTGCCCATGGTGCAAGTCTCCTGTCTCCACGCCACCGATGTTGTTCAAAGGAGGGGCATTAGGACCCATACAGCTTGGCACCAGTGTTGTCGCAGAGCAATATGCGTTTAAGTGCCTTGCTCAAGGTCACGTACGCTGCCTCAGCCAAGGATCGAGCTAGCGACCTTCAAATCACTAGACGAACGCCTTAACCATTTGGTGACGTGCCAACATATTTTTCTAATTTTTCTAATGTATTGATTATCATATAATTTGTAAGATCTTGACTGTAAAACTGGATCAGGCTTAAATTTATGCTGTCTTTATGAAGTTACGGTGGTCATTCATGAGTTGGTATTTTAAAACAAGATTTTGGTGTATGATATTTGCCAATTGAGTAATCCTCTTTCAAGTATCACTAGATTTGGGAATGTTTATGGTGAACTAGAAATTTGCAAATGCCACTCCATTCTTTAAGAGAGGAGAGCAGCATAAGAAAGGAAATTATAGGACAGTTAGTCTGACCTCAGTAGGTGGGAAGATGTTGGAGTCCATTAACGATGAGGTTTCAGGGTACTTGGAGTGCATGATAAAGTACGGCCAAAGTTGGCATGGTTTTCCTCAGGAGAAATCTTGCCTGACAAATCTATTGGAATTCTTTGATGAAATAACAGGCGGAATAGACAAAGGAGAGGCAGTGGATGCTGTTCGTTTGGATTTTCAGATGGTTATTAACAAGGCGCTCAAGAGCACAGCTCATGGTATTTTATGTCTCTGTGCCTGTTCCCGCTGGAGAGTAGAATGATGTGGGGGGGGGGGGGGTGTGTGGTGGGGAGGGGAATTTCCGAAAACTGAAAACCAGAGACAGAGTGGATGTGGAGAGGATGTTTCCCACAGTGCAGAGCCCAGGACCGGAGGCACACCATCAGACTACAGGGAAATCAATTTAGAAGAGAGATGAGGAGGAAATCTTATGATACTATGTTTATTCAACACGTCCGTGTCTGATCTATGCTTTAGTGCCCAGCCCCTCTATCTCCACGTCAAATGTATCCATCCATCCGCCTTCACGCCCTCGGGGCAGCGAACCTAAAAACAAATGTACACTCAGTTAGACAGATAGATAAACACTTCACTGATCCTAAATTAATTTACATGGAAGATTTAGAATTCCAGAAATTTCCATACGACTCTACAGTATTTAAAATAAGTTGCCTTTTACAATCCGTGTCCGTTTCTCTCTCACTGATCGACGGAGATATCAAAGAGCCCGTCCCTTACCCTCGTTTATCTTCCCGCCAAAATCCCTGGTTTCTATCCCAGTTTACCTCCCCATATATTGTCCCTCCCCTATTCCCTCCAATCTCTCTCCTCGGTCATTCTCTCCCACGCCTCTTTCTTCCCCCTCACTCGCTCCCGTTTATTTCTCACCTAAGTCCATCTCATTTCCCGCCATTTTTTCCTCTCAAGCAACAAACATAAAAGTTGCTGATGAACGCAGCAGGTCAGGCAGCATCCACAGGAAGAGGCACAGTCGACGCTTCGGGCCGAGATCCTTCGTCAGGACCCTTTTCTCCTCTCACTGGTTGTCGCCCCCGTCTCGCTCCCCTCTGTTTCAGGCCTCCGCTGCTTACCTCCCATCTCTCCGCAGTCTGTCTCGCTAAAACTCCAACAGCCTCTTCTTGCTCTCTCTAACTCAGTTTCTCTCTCCCTCTCTTTCACTACCACCACTCAGCCTGTTCTCTCTGTCTCTTTCTCCCTCCCCTCTCCTTCCTCCCTCTCCCTCCCTCCTCCTGCCCTCTCCCACTTCTCCTTCTCTCCTGATCCATCTTCCTCTACCTCTGTCTCTTTCTCTCCCTTCTCTGCTTCATCCGACTCCAAATGCCAGTAAGATCAGATGTCCAAACAAAACAAGGCTACTTATCTTGCGGATGTCATCATCGCACATTGAAAGGGACGGGGTGCTGTCCTGGAATGAACACGGACGGAGATTCAGTGTCGGCGTGGGGGGTGTGGTTTCTAGACAGAAACAGGAGAAGGGAAGTGAGAGTGAGAGAAAGTTGGAGTGACTGGATTAAGAGAGGGAGGTGAGGTAGTGGGAAGGGATGTATTAGGATAAGAGTGGAGAGGAGGAGAGGAGGAAAGGGAGAGAAAGAGGAGGAAGAAATAGAGTGGAAATTGATGTCATGGTCCGGTCCACGAAGTCCACATTCCCATTCACAGTCTGGTCCGTCGATTCCTTATTCCGGGTTTTCCTGTTTTCCCTTGTTCCATTGGGTGCCTTAATTGAGGTAACTGATTCTCGTTTTGGAGTGGCACATGAATACCTCTCAAACCAAGGATTCCCTACTGGACTCTTCCCTTCCCCTTCTGCATGAAGCCTCGCCTGATCCCCGTCAAGTTCAGCCGCCGGAGTGAGACAGGAACCTCACCACGCCAAGATAAGGAACTATCTACCATTGAGTTTGGAACTATCTCTTTGTGTCCCCGTGTTTAGTGTCCGTGTCAAAGATTAGTCCCGGTCCTAGGTCCTGTTCCCAAGGAAGGGTCCTGACTCTATGTAATGCCCCGGACCTAAGTCCTTTTCCCAAGGAGGGGTCTTTGTTCTGTGTTCTTGTGTTCCAAGTTCCAGGCACCGCCTTCCAGTCCTGTCCAAGTCAAGGCTTCGTGTTCTCACCCAGCCCGGTGCTGGAGATTCCTCGTCTGTGCTGGATAGTCCCCATCCGAATCCTCGACAGTTTACCTCAGCAGTCATCCCGGCCCTGCGTTCTAGAAAGGGTCCTGGCCCTGCGCCCCAAGGAGGAGTCCCTGATCCGTACCCTAGATCCTAACCAAGCCGAGTCCAAGAGCCGAGCCAAGCCTAGTCCAAGAACGTCGTCCTGTCCAAGTCAAGGCTTTGTGTTCTCGTCCTGTGCAGGAGTTCCACGTTCAGTCCTGTAGCCATGTCTGGTCCTCGCCTAGATCCGGGTTGCAATCCCGAGTCAAGCCGCAAATTCCGGGTCACTGTCCAGTCTTTTGCTCGGAATCCTAGCCCAGGCTCTTAGTTCCAAGTTCATTGTCCAGTTCCCGCTTTCCTAGTCTTAGTCCTAGCCCAGTCTCGGTGTCCTTGTCTCATCCAGGGCCTGTGTCCATGTCCAGTGACGTATCTTCCTGACTCCCCTTGCTTTCTTGATAAACCTTGTCCTGTTCTTAGTACTTCAGTGTCTGTGTCTTGCATTTGGGTCCGTTCCCAATGCCTCCATTATGAGAGTTGAGGAGCGAGGAGGGTGAAGAGTGGGGAGAAATGGAGTGACAGATAAAGTGAGTCCACTATGGAGAGAGGAGGGAGCAAGATGTTGAGGAAGTTGCACACACTCACAGTGTTGAGGGAGGTCCATTCCCTCTGTCCCACTCACAGTAACTCTTCTAAGGATGTATTTGCATCAACGAAAACAGGATTCAACACGTTGTGACCGTATACTATTCCGAGCTGAAAAGAATGTTCAACCCAGAAAGATGAAGAAATTATCACAATAGAACAGTTATTCTCTCTAGGGGCGGTTACTTAGTCTTAGGTTCTCAGTCATACTTTATTAATCCCGGGGGAAATTGGTTTTCGTTATAATTGCTCCATAAATAATAAATAGTAATAGAACCATAAATAGTTAAATAGTAATATGTAAATTATGCCAGTAAATTATGAAATAAGTCCAGGACCAGCCTATTGGCTCAGGATGTCTGACCCTCCAAGGGAGGAGTTGTAAAGTTTGATGGCCACAGGCAGGTATGACTTCCTATGACGCTCTGTGCTGCATCTCAGAGGAATGAGTCTCTGGCTGAATGTACTCCTGTGCCCAACCAGTACATTATGTAGTGGATGGGAGACATTGTCCAAGATGGTATGCAACTTAGACAGCATCCTCTTTTGAGACACCACCGTGAGAGAGTCCAGTTCCATCCCCACACCATCACTGGCCTTACGAGTCCTAAAATGGCCTTAGGAGCAAATGACACTCACCAGGGGGCGGTCAGGATTCTTGGTGGGGCGGTAACTTGAGGCACCAGACCTGACCGACCGTTAGTAGAGCAGGCACTTCCAGAAAAGGGTGTGGCACTGAAACACAGGAAGAACCATAGCTCTGCAGGCTTTGTGCATTCGTCATCACATCGCGTCTGACACTCGGCAATCTCGTCTGACCATACCAACGTAACAGACGTTGCTGGGGATGCATAAATGAGCAACCAGGGTGCTCGGCATTTCAGCCTGACTCGCGGCACTAAAAGGGCTAAAATAGGTTGGGAAACTCTGCTGTAGAAGAAAGAGTTAACCACTGGATCAGCATAATTGTCCATGGATGGGATCCCCAGGATCTGAACAGAGAGGTGTCAACATAAAGCGTCTGACGCCAGGCTAAAGGTTCGAAATCTCTTCCTAGATACTGAGAGGTTCTTTGTGTTAATACAGGACCAGGTGGTTGACACAAAAATAACAGAAATGCACATTAAAAGAGTAACAAATTCAATACGAAGTGTTATGCCTCTCTCAGGCTCTAAAGCAGAATATGCAATTTGAATGCTTACACAGGCGCCATCAAGTGGAAATAATCATTCACCAAAATCTTGCTTTAAGATACAATCATGAAAGATACTACAGATTACTATAAATACAAATCTGATCCAGTTTTAGAGTCGGAGTCAAACAATTATATTACGACCGATCGGTTACTAGAGATAGGACGATACAAGATTCACGTCCGGATATATTATCACAGGATAAACATGCAAATTACATTTACTGACTAGATATGGGCATTCCGACACACACAACACGCAGAAGCCAAAAAGTGAAAAACACCTGAAATATACTGACGTGGAAGAGGAAAATAAAAGTCTGCGATACATGAACAGGGTATACATTGTCCCAATTGTAATATATACGGCTGCTATCATCCCAAAGTGACTACACGATAACATTAAACAATTAAACCTGCAGGGCAATAATGAAGATCACTGCAATAGTCCAAAAAAATTCGTCGTAGTTCAGAAATCAGTTCTTTGCCCATGTCTGTTCCTCAAGTTTTACCGGTTCTACCTGAGAAAAAAGAAAGTAATATTAAACATGCGATTGTACTGCGCTGAATACAGGAGAGATTCATCGTGCAGTTTGCTCGGAAGGAAATTTTTGATAAATCAGAAAGCGAAGTGACATTTGTCCTTGAAGCAGAGTAGGAATTTTGGTGCTCCATGGAATATTGCACAATCCAGGAGTTCTCTAGTGCTAAACATTTCTCCATTACAGGTTTATCGAATACCAAGGATAAGTGCGTGGTTTACTGTGAACTCGTATAGACTGTTGACTCTCTTTTTCATTTCATTCTGATGCAAAAGATTAAAATAACAAATAAGATGCAATTTTGCTGATTAGGACTTGAATGTCCGCGGATCCTCTCCCGCTTTATCATTACCGAAAGGGTTGTGGCAGTGACAGGGGCTGGAATATGATGGGAAATAAACAGAAAATATAGGGCGAGTTTAATAATTGACAGGAGGTGGATGTCGCGGGCTGAAGGTGTGAATGTGTGTTTGCCTGTGCTGTGTTTCTCTCGGGCTCTAAACCAGTTTTATTCTCCCCGCTACCATGTTCTCCGATTACCGTCTGTCTGCAGTGTCCGGATGGAAATCACTAAAACCACCTCTGAGAAGAGGTTATATATTTTGTTTGTTAATTAGTTGAGTAATTGCCGTGAGCGGATATTTCGCTGCGCGGACGAACTGCTCTCTGAACTTGCTCTGAGTTACCCCATAAATAAACGTGTTTGTGCAGCAAATTAATATCATCAGCGTGTATCCGGTGTGTTGAAAAATGTATGCCGAATCGTTCTAATAATTCGGATCCAATCCAGAAATGGCGTCATAAAGGAATTCGGCAACACTCACCGACCACAGGAGGTTGAAGCTGCCGGAGATGGTGAGAAGTAAGATCACAGACCTCCTCCTGCTCTCCATCTCCGGGTCACTGCGGTTCTCCGCCTTGCTCTGACCCCTCAGCCCCTTACGGACACGACTAGTCACTAAAATGTGTCTGACCGTTAGGACATTGAGCAGTCGTATTAACACGAACGGGAGTAACGGCGTTAGAACGGTAGTAAAAATGTCATATCCCACCCACCCGGGATCCGTCCAGTGTCCCGGCTTTGGAATGCAATCTCAGGGTATATTGTCAACCACTTTCACAAGTTGCAATATGAAGAAGTAAGGCACATTATTTAAACAGAACACAACGCCGGTTGTTGTCAGAACCACAGACGCAGTTTTCCCGGTACAATACTTTGTTTTCCATTTCTGACAACAAATGGTGACAAACCGATCAAACGTAAAGCTGACGGTGAACCAGACAGAACAGTCTGTGACTGCCTCTCCCAGGGCAGAGATCACACTGCACACGACGGTGATGTTCAGGAAAGCCCCAGGGAAGTAATAATAACTGACCCGCCACAATATCACCGCAAACACGATGGTCAGTAGATCCGCCGTTCCCACGGCCACCAGGTAGCGAGTGGTGCGGATGGAGAGGCCGCACTTTCCCCGGGACAGGATCACCATCGACACTAAATTCACTGGGGGGGGGGGGGGGGAGGAGAGTAGAAAGATTGAATGAATTATTCTCTCACCGCTCTGTGGGTCTCTGTGCCAAGATCAGCTGTAAAGGCCGAACAATTAAACTTTGCGGGCGCTCATTACTGGAGGTTTAAAACGTGTAAATCGGGTTTCGCAGACGCCTCAAAGGCGCGCAAGCTGGGAGAAAGGTTGCATGCTCGGTACTGCACGAGGAGCGGGATTTGGGAAGGAGGCATTGTCAACTGATAGCAAAGGGCAATTTTCGGCCGATGTGTAAAGTTTGAATACCTCGGCAACTTTCACCGCGATAGTGATTCCCGCGATCCCATCACCTATCTTCTGTCTCTCTTCGCATGTCGCCCAGCCCCGCTGCCTCGGACTTTGTCCGTTTCCTATGTTCAAATTTCGAAGCAGGTTACTTCCCCTGTTCGCAAGCATTCATCTCCTCCTCGACTTCCCGTTCTGACACCTCCTTATTTTCCCGAAATTATGTTCATGAATTCCCTGATGCTCACCCATTTATCTGTATATTCATTGGTCAGCTTCTCGTTCAATAATTGACTGACACCCGACAGCCAGCCATCTGCCAAATTACAAACAGGACACGCCTTTGTTTTCTTCCGCAGCAGTATCTCGTTGGAAGTTACGATGCCATTCTTCTCATTTATGCTCCGCTGCTTATACGTGGGAGGGGGTAGTTGAAGGTGGGGCTTTGGGGTTCTAACATTTAATTGTCATTCATTCTTTGGGGTACTCCCCTGTTTCCGTGGATATTTGCGAAGAATTTTAGGATGTATATTGTATAAGTTAAATGTACGTGTTGCAACCTATTGAAACTATGGCAGAGGAGAAATCCGCGGAGAGAGAAATAAGTCCGAATGTCGGTGGAATAAGAATTAAAGTGTAATAAAGCAGGGAGCTCGGCGTCAATCAAATATTCGCAAATATTCGATAGTCCGAACACCAAATTTCCGTCGTTGTTTCCCTTACCTCTTCTCTATCCATCTATCTATCACTCTGTAATATCGTGGAGTCATCGTTGTAAACGCTCACATCATTGTGAATAATTTAGCTATGCAGCTAAATCGCTGCGTCAATTACAGACATTGAATTGAAACGAAGAAAGTCAACATCCTACGCCAACGCGCTTAAATTTACATCTCCACTAAATCTATTCACTTCTCATCAGATGCATCTGGCATGGAGAAATGGTATCACCACTGAACGCATGTGCGTCGCTAATAATAATTTAAATCTTCTGTGAGAAGCAACTCTTTCTCCTCCGCTTCAAGGAGATATTGAGAGATTCTGGCGCTGATACAGTATCTGAAATATTCTACTTTCCGTAACTTCCTGATAAAACCCCAGTGCATCGATTCCAATGCAATCACATCCTCTACTGGTGGGGTACTGAAAAAATAAATTGAAGTTCTTTAGTCTGACCAATATTATATACAATTTCATCTTTATTTCTGCCGTCAGTGAAGGCAGAAATTCGGACTGTACTGAACACCATATTATCAGTCTACTATCCTACCTTAATTGAATTTTCAACTTGCATTACTTTGTCCGTCTCTACTTTATCACTCTCGAGAAAATGTCACTCTATGTGAATTCCTTAGCCCTACACATCCATGAACTGTACTCAACACGACATTAATATTGACCCCTATCTGCCCTTCGAGGACGATCTGAAAAAAGGATGAATTTCTTTCCACAACTGACAATCAGTCGGCTTATTTCTACAACGAATGTCTAGAGGCAGCGAACGGCTCCTCCTGTGTTCCATTCAGTTCAGAACATTGAATGCATTAGTACATCGGGCAGCACAACGGGAGAAACAGAACAAACAATGTTGTGTCCTATTTGCAGTGAAAGTGTAGATCAAATTGTCAAGTAAGTAAGTACAACTCTCTATCTCATTGTCAACAACGCTGACACTCTGCAAAACAACTGTCATTGTTGATACAAATATAACAAATGCAGATGCTCCTTCGGTTTAAGCATTTGCACCAATTTGAGTGTCATGTGTACGGTGATTGAATTACTTTGCTTCATACTGGTGAGAACTTGATAGGAGCTGGTTTAATGTGCGAGGGATTGCAAAGCCATGATACATTCTGTCATAGGCTTCAGGACTTCAGCAGGTCACAGCCATCTATGAAATGAATAAACAGCCGACGTTTCGGGCAGCGATTCCTCACGTGAACGGGGATGGTGCCAGAGTAAAAAGGGTGGGTAAAGGGAATGCGGATAAGCTAGAATCTGATAGGTGCGTAGGTCGGGGGAGGGGGTGTGAAATAACTAACCAGGGAGGTGATAATTGTAAAAGGCAAAGGGCTGGAGAAAAATAACGCTGATGGGACAGGACAGTGGATCATGGAAGAAAGGGAAGGAGGTCGGGGACGAAGAAGAGGGGGTAGGTAGGTGACTGGAAGAGTGAGAGCCCAGAATGGTGAATTGAAGGTGAGGGAATGGAGAGGCATAAAGTCCGGAAGATAGAGATATCCACATTAATGCCACAATATCAGAGCTTACCTAGGCGGACTATAAGGTGCTAGTCCTCCAGTCTGAGACTGGTCTCATCGTAGGGCAAGAGGAGGCCACTGATCGGGAATTGGAAAAGGGAATTACAATGCATGGCCACTGGGAAATAAAGCTTTCTCTTGATGGAACTGAGGTGCTCGACAAAGCGTTAATCGATTTGAAGGTGTCATGGTCCGGCCCGTGAAGTCCACATTCCGATTCACGGTCCGGTCCATGGACTCAGGGCTCCGGGTCTTCCAGCTGTCCCTCATTTGATTGAGTTAAGTATGGGCATCTGATTCCCATCTTGGGGCTTTGAATATAAGTAGCCTTGGGGTTGAGTGTGGGCTGCTGGTTTGTTTTGTCATGATCCCCTAGGAGCAACCTGTTGCTGGAAGGCTAGAGCAACCAATTGCCATCTTTAGGCCGCGTTGGGGAGCCATCACCTCATGGAGCCTTGCTGTCGGTAGTTGGAGCTGTCTTTGCGGTATGGATTCGGCTGTTTCCCGGGCCAGCTGAGGTTGCTGGCCGAACTGAGACTCGAAGCTACCCCGGAGCAGAGATGGAACTGTCTGTCGTTCTTTGGTGTTGTCTCTTCTTGTCCTCCCCTCCGTGGGGTAAGTCAGGCCGTTTTGCCGTTGCCCTGCGGGGGGATCTGTCTTGTCTTGTCCTTGCCTCTGTGGGGTAAGTCAGGCCGTTCTGTTGTTGCCCTGCGGAGGGTCCTGTCTTGTCTTGTCTTGTCCTCGCCTCCGTGGGATAAGTCAGGCCGTTTTGCCGTTGCCCTGCGGGGGGATCTGTCTTGTCTTGTCCTTGCCTCTGTGGGGTAAGTCAGGCCGTTCTGTTGTTGCCCTGCGGAGGGTCCTGTCTTGTCTTGTCCTCGCCTCCGTGGGGTAAGTCAGACCGTTTTCCCGTTGCCCTGCCGGAGGTATCTGTCATGTCTTGTCCTCTCCTCTTTTGGGTAAGTCCGGACGTTCTGCCGTTACCTGACGGTGGGACCTGTCGCACGTTGGAGCGGGGATGAAGCTGAGTCCCGGCTTGTCTTAGCATAAGTCCCGGCTCTATGTCTATGTTCTGTCCTGTCTCATGTTAGTGTCATGTTAAAGATGAGTCCCGGCCTATCGAAGAATAAATCCCGGCTCTATGTTAATGTTCGGTTCCCAGTCTGTCTCTGAGCTGCAAGAACCCAAACCTCGACGATTCCGCAGCCAAGCTCCAAGAACCGAAGCCTCCATGATCCCGCCGCCAAGCTCCAAGAACCCAAGCCTCGAGGATCCCGCAGCCAAGATCCAAGAACCCAAGCCTCGAGGATCCCAAGCCAAGCTCAAGATCCAAGACCCCAGCCTGCAGCCAGGCTAAGACCTAAGACCCCAGCCTGAAGTGATTCTCAAGACCCGAGACCCCAGCCTGAAGCCATGTCATGTGCTTACCTGGTTCTGGGGTCCGAGCCCAAGTTCAGGGTCCTTGTCGAGTCACGGCCTTGGAGTCCAAGCCTTGTCTTGTCTCCAAGCTCAGGCCTCTGGACCCCAGCCACGTCCTGTCCTGAGGCCATGTCATGTCCTTGCCTGGTTCTGGGGTCCGAGCCCGAGGCAAGACCCAGGTTCTGGGTCCTTGTCCAGTCTCGGGCTCGGAGTCGTAGCCTTGTCTCCTAGTCCATGGTTCCTAGTCCTGGTCCCGCTTTCCCTAGCCCAGGTCAGCGTTCTTGTCCCTGCTCCTGGTCTGAATCCTGTCACGTCCCTACTCTAGTCAGATCCTGTTCCTTGTACTTCAGTGTCTGTGTGTTGCATTTGGGTCTGTTCCCAGCACCCCATTGTGACAGAAGAAGTGTCTTGGCCAGAAACGTCGACAGTTTACTCATTTCCATAGATGCGCCCTGATCTGCAGAGTTCCAGCAACATTGCTTTTGTCTTGCAACTAATGTGATCAACGTTTCAAATTTTTCATCTTATTACAGTAATGTTCAAACAATATTTTTGAATACTTTTATTGCAAGATCTATAACGGAGACGATCCCCTCAGTGAAATGTAGCTTTGGAGCTTTGGAAATAGTCTGTGGACTCTTTCAGTTACCGACAGCTTTGTGAAGCCGGTATATCAGTGAGTGCGGTGCAGACATGGTGGCAAACTCGGTGTTCATTCAGGAGTTCTCAGTAACAGTACAGAATGGGAATCACATGATCAGCAATAACTATCATGAAACCGAGAGTTGAGCATTCACTATTTTTAGAGTCGATATTTCCTCATCTTTGAGATTTGCAATTTTGTGTTAAGCGGACCATACCTTATCACAATTGGGATTTGAATGTCATGACGTTTAATTTTACCCCAGCTGTTGAAAGACACGTCAGCCTTGTGTAGTATTGAGTATTCAGTATGCTGAAGCGAGTATAAATGAATAACCTTGGAGATTCCTCAGCTCAGAGTTTCTTCAGCGAGATCGCGGGTAGCTGGAAGACAGGCTGAATCTCACACAGCATGCTTGAAACATTTTACCCTGTGAGGAAGATATATTTCATGAGCATTGGTGTTGTCGCTGTTCCTGGTCAGAACATGAACAGACTAACATTTGCGGTTCTATGTGTGCGGTCTTTGGACTCGTTCAGTTGCCGACAGCGTTGTGATGTCGCTGTATCAGTGAGTGCGGTGCAGACATTGTGGTAAAACCCTGTGTTCATTCAGAAGTTCCCTTGCAGATTAATCCGCGACCTCGGCTAAAAATAAATCAGTAGTTGAAACAGACGTACAGTGGAAGATCGGAGAAATTGATTTATTTTGAGGATTAATGGCAGGAGGTTTTGATTTAACAATGTAAAGCCGCTATCGTCGTTAATCCTTGATGATCGGTCGTCTCCTGTACGTGGTGTTATTCCGTATCGATAGAGCAACATGCTTTACATTTAAATTGAAATTTATGTCAAACAATAGAAAATCAGACGCTGAAAACCGAGCAACACACACAAAATGCTGGAAGAACTCAGCAGGACAGATAGAACATATATAAGAGTCAAGGTTTCAGGCCGAAGCGTCGACTGTACTTATCTCCATAGACGCGGCCGGGCCTGCTGAATTCCTCTAGCATTTTGTGCGCCTTGATAGGTATGGCGCCGTGGTTTAAGAAATGTCTGCATTTGGATAGACTGGGGCAAGCCGATCGCCGGTGGTTTGAAGGGAGAGTATCACTTAAGAGTTAGACTCTGCACCGTCAGCCTATTTCTTCCCTGCGTCACAGGGAGCGTCGAGACAGTGACTAACAGTATTTTTGCTGTTCTCCCAGTGAATTTAGTGGCGATTGTGATCCTGTACTGGGGCAAATGCGGCCCCTCTGCCTGCTCAACTCGCTACCTGGTGGCTACGGCAGTGGCGGATCTACTGACCATCGTGTTTGCGGTGATATTGCGGCGGGTCGGTTATTATTACTTCCCCGGGACTTTCCTGGACATCACCCCCGTGTGCAGTGTGATCGCTGTCCTGGGCGAGGCAGCAACAGACTGTTCTGTCTGGTTCACCGTCACTTTTACATTTGATCGGTTTGTCGCCATTTGTTGCCAGAAGTGGAAAATAAAATATTGCGCCGGGAAAACTGCGGCTGTAGTTCTAACAACAACTGGCGTTCTGCTCTGTTTTATTAACATGCCATACTTATTCATATACCATCCACTGAAAGTGGTTGACAATATACCCTGGGACTGTGTTCGAAAACCAGGTACTTATACCGATCCCGGGTGGGTGGGATACGATCGGCTTTCTACCGTTCTAACGCCATCACTCCCGTTCGTGTTAATACTCCTGTTCAACGCTCTGACAGTCAGACACATTTTAGTGACTAGTCGCGTCCGTAAGGGGCTGAGGGGTCAGAGCAAGGCGGAGAACCGCAGTGACCCGGAGATGGAGAGCAGGAGGAGGTCTGTGATCTTACTTCTCACCATCTCCGGAAGCTTCATCATCCTGTGGTCGGTGAGTGTTGCCCAACTCCTTTATAACACCATTGCTGGACTGGATCAAAATACTTACAATGATTCAGAATACATCTTTCAACACACCGGAGACATGCTGATGATATTAAGTTGCTGCACAAACACGTTTATTTTGGGGGTAACTCAGTCTAAGTTCAGACAGCAGTTCATCAGCGCAGCGAAATATCCGCTCACGTCAATTATTCAGCTAATTAATAAACAAAATACCTAAGCTCTTCTCTGAGTTGTTTACAGTGTTTTCCATCTTGACACTACAGATCTGGAAACTTCGAAGAACATGGCAGCGGCGAGAATCAAACTGGTTTAGTGCCGGAGGGAGATACGGCACGGGACCGGACACTTCGGCAACCACAGCCCGCGACCTCCTGCTGCTACCAATTATTAAACTCACCCTACCTTTCGTTTTTATTTTTTGTCACTATATTCCCGCTTGCGTCACGTGAGCTTCCCTTTCCACGATGATAGAGTGGGTCAGCATCTGAGGACATTCAAGTCAAAATCGGCAGAAATGCATCTCATTCCTTGCATAAGAATGAAATGCAAAAAAAAAAAAGAACGTCAGTAGCCTACACGATCCTTCATGTCCTTTGCTTTAGATAAACACGTTATGGAAAAATGTGAACAGTACGTTGTATCTCTCAAATAATAACCACTCGTTTATGTAATCGGAATATATTTACAGAAGAGCAGAAAGGTCACCTTAAGGGTATGAGCGTTGTTGTGTATTTAATATTTTCGGAATCTTTGAGTGAACTTGGTTTTATAGTGTTTGATTACGCATTCTATAAGACCATCAGACCATTAGATATAGGAGCAGAAGTAGGCCATTCGGTCCGTCGAGTCTGCTCCACCATTCATTCCTGTTGAGTAAAATGAATGATTCCGTGTTATATTGGCTGATTGTTAGGAGGCTGCGATTATGAAAAAAGTGATCCTTTTCTGGTTAGCTGCTAGTCACTACTGGTGTTCTGCAGGGTTGGTGTTTGGAACCGCTTCTTTTTATGCTCTATATGCAGAACTTTGCTGATGGAAAAGATGTTTTTTATTCCTTTGTTTGTTTTTTGTAAGGTTTGCAGACGATACCGAGATAGGTGGAGGGGCAGGTAGTATTGAGGAAACAGGCAGGGTGCAGAAGGACTTAGAAAGATTAGGAGAATAGGCAAGGGAGAGGCAAATGACGTACGCTATTAAAAAATACATAGTTATGCACTTTGGTAGTAGAAATAAAAGTGCAGATTTTTTTTTGAACAGGAGAAAATCCAAAAATCTGAAATGCAAAGGGACTTGGTGATCCTTGTGCAGAACACCCTAAATGTTAACGTGCAGGTAGAGTCGCTGGTGGGGAAGGCAAATGCAATGTTAACATTCAAAGATTCAAGATTCAAAAAAAAACGTAATTGTCATTCTAACCGCACATCAGCTCTGCAGGGCAGAATGAGACAGCGTTTCTCAGGGGCAGTGCAATCATAAGGAACTGAGCGAAATACATGTTAGTAAGGAAGTGGTGTTAGGTAAATTGAAGGGATTGAAGGCAGATAAATCCCCAGGGCCAGATGGTCTGCATCCCAGGGTGCTTAAGGAAGTAGCCCAAGAAATAGTGGATGCATTAGTGATAATTTTTCAAAACTCGTTAGATTCTGGACTAGTTCCTGAGGATTGGAGGGTGGCTAATGTAACTCCACTTTTTAAAAAAAGGAGGGAGAGAGAAACCGAGGAATTATAGACCGGTTAGCCTAACGTCGGTGGTGGGGAAACTGCTGGAGTCAGTTATCAAGGATGTGATAACAGCACAGATGGAAAGCGGTGAAATGATCGGACAAAGTCAGCATGGATTTGTGAAAGGAAAATCATGTCTGACGAATCTCATAGAATTTTTTGAGGATGTAACTAGTAGAGTGGATAGGGGAGAAACAGTGGATGTGGTATATTTGGATTTTCAGAAGGCTTTTGACAAGGTCCCACACAGGAGATTAGTGTGCAAACTTAAAGCACACGGTATTGGGGGTAAGGTATTGGTGTGGGTGGAGAGTTGGTTAGCAGACAGGAAGCAAAGAGTGGGAATAAACGGGACCTTTTCAGAATGGCAGGCGGTGACTAGTGGGGTACCGCAAGGCTCAGTGCTGGGACCCCAGTTGTTTACAATATATATTAATGACTTGGATGAGGGAATTAAATGCAGCATCTCCAAGTTTGCGGATGACACGAAGCTGGGTGGCAGTGTTAGCTGTGAGGAGGATGCTAAGAGGATGCAGGTTGACTTGGATAGGTTGGGTGAGTGGGCAAATTCATGGCAGATGCAATTTAATGTGGATAAATGTGAAGTTATCCACTTTGGTGGCAAAAATAGGAAAACAGGTTATTATCTGAATGGTGGCCGATTGGGAAAAGGGGAGGTGCAACGAGACCTGGGTGTCATTATACACCAGTCATTGAAAGTGGGCATGCAGGTACAGCAGGCGGTGAAAAAGGCGAATGGTATGCTGCCATTTATAGCGAGAGGATTCGAGTACAGGAGCAGGGAGGTACTACTGCAGTTGTACAAGGCCTTGGTGAGACCACACCTGGAGTATTGTGTGCAGTTTTGGTCCCCTAATCTGAGGAAAGACATCCTTGCCATAGAGGGAGTACAGAGAAGGTTCACCAGATTGATTCCTGGGATGGCAGGACTTTCATATGAAGAAAGACTGGATGAACTGGGCTTGTACTCGTTGGAATTTAGAAGATTGAGGGGGGATCTGATTGAAACGTATAAGATCCTAAAGGGATTGGACAGGCTAGATGCAGGAAGATTGTTTCCGATGTTGGGGAAGTCCAGAACGAGGGGTCACAGTTTGAGGATAGAGGGGAAGCCTTTTAGGACCGAGATTAGGAAAAACTTCTTCACACAGAGAGTGGTGAATCTGTGGAATTCTCTGCCACTGGAAACAGTTGAGGCCAGTTCATTGGCTATATTTAAGAGGGAGTTAGATATGGCCCTTGTGGCTACGGGGGTCAGGGGGTATGGAGGGAAGGCTGGGGCGGTGTTCTGAGTTGGATGATCAGCCATGATCATAATAAATGGCGGTGCAGGCTCGAAGGGCCGAATGGCCTACTCCTGCACCTATTTTCTATGTTTTCTATAACAAATGCAACACTAAATAATAAACATAACAATAAATAGTAAAACACAACAGCCACATATCAGTTATAAGTGTCCAGTGCACGTTAAAAGTGTTCAAAGTAGAGTCAGGTAGAGCAGCTATTTAGCAGTCTGACTGTCTGTGGGAGGAAGCTGTTTAGTAGCCTTGTGGTTTTAGTTTTGATGCTCCTGTAACGTTTGCCTGATGGCAGAAGAACAAACAGTTCATGGAGAGGGTGTGAGGGGTCTTTAATGATGTATCGTGTCTTCTGGAGGCATCGACTCTGAAAGAGGTCTTGGACAGAAGGTAGGGAGACCCCAATAACCTTCTCTGCACCCCTAACCACCCTCTGCAAGGCTCTTTTGTCGACAGCAGTGCAGCTGGAGTACCAGGTTGTGATGCAAAAGGTCAGCACACTCTCAACCACGCCTCTGTAGAATGTAGTTAAGATGTTAGTGGGGAGTGATGCTTGTTTAAGCTTCCTCAGAAACTGCAATCTCTGCTGGGCCCGTTTCACAATCCCAGTGGTGTTTCTGGACCAGGTGAGATTGTCCGAGATCTGCACCCCAAGGAACTTGATGTTTTCCAGTCTCTCCACTGTAGAGCCGCTGATGCTGAGGGGTGTGTGCTCAGACTGAGACCGTCTGAAATCGACGATTATCTCCTTGGTTTTGGTGACATTAAGCATCAAGTTGTTATCCCTACACCAGCTCTCTAGGTGTTTGACCTCCTCCGTGTACATAGATTCATCATTTTTTCTGATGAACCTCACCACTGTGGTATTATCTGCAAATTTAATGATCAGGTTCTCCTTGTATCTGACTGCACAGTCATGTGTTAGCAGTGTAAATAGCAATGGGCTAAGCACGCAGCCTTGTGGGGATCCAGTGCTCAGTGTCATGGAGTCAGAGATGTTCCTGCCAACACGGACTGACTGTGGTCTTCCTGTCAAGAAATCGAGAATCCAGCGACACATGGCAGTGCATTTCAAAAGGACAAGAATATAAAAATAGTGATGTGGTGCTGAGGTTTTATTGCCTTATCTTGAGTATTGTGAGCAGTTTCGGGATCCTTATCTAAGAAAATGCGCGATGGCATTGTAGTAGGTTCAGCGGAGGTTAACCAGGCTGAATCCAGGAATAAAATGGATATCATACGAACAATGTTTAATAGCTCTGCGTTTGTACTCGCTCGCATTAAGAAAGATGAGGGGGTATCTCACTGAAGCCTTTTCGATGTTGAAAGGCCTAGACAGAGTAGATGGAACCTAAGGCAAGACGGCAGAACCTCAGGATAGAGGACCGTCCAGTTAAAGCCGAGATGCAGATACGTTTCTGCTGAACTTGTGGAATTTGTTATCACGGGCAGGTGTAGAGGCCAGGTCGTTGGGTGCATTTAAGGCAGAGCTTGTTAGGTTCTTGATTGGACACGATATCAAAGGATATGGGGAGAAGCCGAGGAGTGGGGCTGAGTTGGGAAAGAAAGGATAATCCTTGAGTGAATGACCGAGCAGACTCGAAGGGCCAATGGGCCTAACTCTGCTCCACTCCTATGTCTTATGGTTATGGTCTCTGAATCAGATACAGTATGTCTAACATTGAGGAACACGTGTGGAGGCAGATTAAGGGAAGGTGTACAATTACAGGGTTGTCATCAGAGTCCTTAACTTACTTCATATGAAGGGAAACCTCCTTAGTGCAAGTAGTTTATTTCAGGCAGAATTTGTTACGGCAGAATATGACTATATAGAGGAGGAGTTGGACTCCACTGGTGCAGGTGACTGAATATTCAATGAGTGAACAGTTAGGGAAGAGTGAACTCAACTCCTTCAGTATAACGTTAGATACGGATAAGGATGGACATTGCAGGGGAGCTTAAAGAGGAACAGGGCAAATTACCAGAAGCAGGCAGCAGTAACTCGGGAGAATCAACTGTGGAGGGTGTGAAAGGACCAACAGCGCAGCCTACAGCACAGTTATGTTCCAGTCTGATGGAAGGACAAGAATAACAAGAGAACCGCGAAAATCAAAAAGTCATGAATCCAGTGAAAGAGTAAAAGAAAAATATATGTAAAGTTTAGGAAGGTAGATTCAGACGGAGCTCTGGATGAGTAAAAAGAAGCCAAAGAAGAACTTAAAAAGGGAATTAGGAAAGTCAGGAATGTCTATGAAAAGTCCCTGGCCAGTAGAATTAAAGAGAATTCCAAGGCCTTCTGTAAATAAACAGGATCAAGAAAATAACTAGGTAGAGTGTGGGATACTCAAGGATAAAGGGCCGAACATTTGTTTGGATGCAAAGGATACCGGTGAGGTCCTGAGTGACTACCGTACATCAGCATTTGCCAAGGGGAAGGACGTGGAGAATGGGGAGATGAGTGCCGAATGTGTTAATTTACAAGGGCATTTCTAAGTAAAGGAAGAGGTAATGGTGGGTCTCTTAAAGGTTATTGAGGTGGATAGGCCCACAGAGCCTGATGTGGTATATTCTGCGTTACTGAGAGAGGCAAGGGAAGAGATGGCTGGGACTTTGACCAATAATCTTGCGTCCTCCCTATCCACAGGTAAGGTCATGGGGGACTGGTGAGCAGCCAATGTTGATCCGTTATCCAAGAAGAAAACCAGGGGTAATCTTGGAGACTATTAATTGATGACTCTCATATCAGTGACAGGGAAGTTCAACAGAGAAACATAGAAAACCTACAGCACAATACAGGCCTTTCGGCCCACAGTGTTATGCCGAACATGTCCTTACTTTAGAAATCACTGCCATTACCCAAAACCCTCTATTGTTCTAAGCTCCATGTACCTATCCAGGAGTCTCTTAAAAACCCTATCGTATCCGCCTCCACCACCATTGGCGGCAGCCCATTCCATGCACTCACCGCTCTTTGCCTAAGAAAAAAGAATTACACCAAGTCATCTCCTCTGTACCTATTTCCAAGCTCCTTAAAACTATGCCCTCTCGAGCTAGCCATTTCAACCCTGGGAGAAAGCCTCTGGCTATCCACACGATCAAGGCCTCTCGTCATCTTGTACACCTGTATCAGCTTATCTCTCATCCTCCATCGCTCCAAGGAGAAAAAGTCAAGTTCTCTCCATCTATTCTCATATTCCCCAACCTAGGCAAAGTTCTTGTAAATCTCCTCTACAGCCTTTCTCTAGTTTCCACGTCTTTCTTGCAGTAGGGTGACCACAACTGATCACAGTAAATGGGCTTGAGCAGGGTCCTATATAGCTGTAACATTAAATCCCTGCTCCTGAACGCAATCCCACTGTTGATGAAGGCCAAAGCACTGTATGCCTTCTTAACCACATAGTCATTCTGTGCAGCAGCTTTGAGTGTCCTATGGACTCGGACCCCAAGATCCCTCTGATCCTCCACACTACCAAGAGTCTTACCATTAATACTATATTCCGTCGTCATATTTGATCTACCAAATTGAATCACCTCTCACTTATTTGGGTTGAACTCCATCTGCCACTTCTCAGCCCAGTCTTGCATCCTATCTATGTCCCGTTGTAACTTCTGACAGTCCTCTCCACTATCCTCAACACACCCAACCTTTGTGTCATCAGCAAACTTACTAAACCATACTTCTACTTCCTCATCCAGGTCGTTTATAAAAATCACGAAGAGTAAGAGTCCCAGAACAGATCCCAGATGCATACCACTGGTCAACGAACTCCATGCAGAATATGACCTGTCGAGAACCACTCCTTGCCTTCTGTGGGCAAGCCAATCCTGGATCCACAAAGCAAGGTCCCCTTGGATCGCTATAAGCCTTGCATCGTGTACCTTATCAAATGCCTTGCAGAAATCCATATACACTACATCTACTGCTCTACCTTCATCAATGTGTCTGTGTGTTTAGTTTCATCCTCAAAAAATTCAGTCGGGCTCATAAGGCTCGACCTTCCTTTGACAAAGCCATGCTGACTGTTTCTAATCGTATTATGCATCTCCAAATGTTCATAAACCCTGCCTCTCTGGATTTTCTCCATCAACTTACGAACCACTGAAGTAAGACTCGCTGATATATAATTTCCAGGGCTATCTGTACTCCTTTTCTTGCATAAGGAAACAACATCTGGTACCCTCCAATCATCCGGAACCTCTCCCATCCCCATTGATGATGCAAATATCATTCCAGAGGCTCAGAAATCTCCTCCGTTGCCTCCCATAGTAACCTGGGGTGTATCCCGTCCGTCCACGTGACTTATCTATCTTGATGTTTTCCAAAAGCTCCAGCACATCCTCTTTCTTAATGTCTATATGCTCAAGCTTTTCAGTCCGCTGTAAGTCACTCAAACAATTGCTAAGGTCCTTTTCCGAAGTGAATACTGAAGCAAAGGATTCATTAAGTGAACACACACAGATCCGTAAAACAGCACAATCTCAAAGACAATATTGAACTGGTAGAAACTCTGGAAATACTGCTGTGACAAGTGTACGTATGCAAACACCATAGCGCTCCCAGGTTCTGTCCTTAATTCATGATGAGCTCCCGATTCTGTTCCTAGCGAATCGGAGCGCCTGAATTTTTTGGGTCCAAACGGATCATTGCACCCTGAGCAAAGTGCAGTTGATAACCCGCTCGTAAACCTGGACTTCGCCTTAATCAGCAGGCAACTCCACACCCTGCTCCCCGGCGCTTGCATTGAACCACACAAATACCAATTCAATCAAATAGTGCCTAAAGCCTTGCTGATCTTTATTGTTCAGTGTGTCCTACCTGTTAGAGCGGCTACGGATTCTGTTACCACCCCGAACAATGTGACACTGCTCCATGGGCTTTGCAGGCAAGTAAACACTCTCTCTGGTTAAAAATCAGCTCTTGGTGACAATCATTAACTAAATACACAGATTTATCAGCGCGTCTCTCCGTGGTAAGCCACACGTGTCGTGCTTTGTAAACAGAACAGTTGGGACAGGTTACCTCTGTTCATTCTGTGCCAGTGTAAACGAAAATTCTACCATTAACCCTGGGAGCTGCACTTCAGAACAATCACTGTGATTTACCGCTAGTTGCATGATCAAGACGTCGGTTCAGTTACACGTGCCATTACACTTGTCAGAATAGACAATGTTGGTCTGCCCGGTGATTGATTGGGAATCTGCCCAGCAATAGACTGGCTGTCTATGCAGTGATCGACAGACAGTCCGCTCAATGTCTGTCAGAGGTACTTCCTATGAATGACAGATAATCCGCACGGTGATTGACAGGCTGCCCGCCCAGTGATTGACAGGGAATCTGCCCAGTGATTGACAGGGAATGTGAACAACGATTCACAGAGATTCCGCTCAATGATAGACACGATGGCTGCACAGTCATTAAATGAAGACTTGCATAGTGACTGCTAGCAAGTAACACACACAATGCAAACGGACCCCCCCCCCCCCCCCCCGCGGATCAGGAAATATCTTTACAGGCTGACAAAAGTGATATGTTGGCGATAGTTTTTCAGGGACTTCATCAAGCCTGCCAAGGTAACCTCACCACAGTGACAGGGACGGCATCAATCTGGTTAGCAGCTCCGGTGCCTGCCTAACGCTCACCCGAATTCGACTGTATACCAGTACTAGCCTGATAGAGGGAAACTCCCTAGACTGATAAAACTCACTGCATTTCACCACTGGATGCTCTGCGTCAGGTGAACAGGACAGAGACACCACCGATACGTCTGTGCACAACAGTCATAAGGGTATTCCACCGCCTTTGTCTTTAAAAGACTAAACTGCCCTGTCTTTGCAGATTAAGGTCTAGCCATCAAGCTGTAGTGCTGCGTCCAAAATAGCGGAGGTGAGCCAAGTTATCATGAAGTACACAGCGGTCTCTGATGTCCGTCCAAAACGACCATCTTGTTCTATAGTCTTCAGATATATTTTCTAGAGACCGTACACCCGAAAGCAGAAGATTGAGAGTGCGTCCAGGCCTCTGAGCTTCAATCATATCCGCAGACCAGGTCCGCACCCGCGCTTCCAGTTGTTTACAGCGGATCTGCAGTCGCAACAATGTCTGCAGTGTGGGATTCGCCGATATCGCTATGTTTTATTATCGATAGATTATTTTAAAGTTATACAATGATGTCCTTGCAGCACCTGATTACCTTGTGATCTCTGTCTCGGAACTAAACGTCAGAACATCTTCAAGAGGGTCAGACCCTGATGGCTTACCTGTTTGGGTATTTGAAAGCAGTGCCAACCAACGGGCGGAAGTGCTCAGGGACATTTTCCATCTCTCACTGCTGTAGTCGGAGGCTCTCAGCTGCTTCAATCGAGCGACATCATGCCAATGTCCAAGAAGAGCATGGTGAGCTGCCTTAACAACTGTCATTCAGTTCAACTCAGATACTATGATGGAATGCTTTGAGAAGTCGGTCATGGCGAAAATCAACTCCTGCCTGAGCAAGGACATGGTCCCGCTGTGATCTGCCTACTGCCCTGACAGGTCGGCAGAGGATGCAGTCTTAATGGCTATTCTCTCTCCCTAGAATCACATGGACAAGATCAATACCTACATCATGTTGTTTTTTTATTAATTTCTTTTTATGAACGTTGGATATAATCATACCATCGAGTCAAATAACAAAGTCCAAAACCTGGCTTTCTGTACCTCGCTCAGCAAATGAATCCTTGAGTTACTCACCGGGAGACCACAGACAGTCCGGATCGGAAATAACAAATTCTTTTCGCTGACGATCAACACTGGTGCAGCTCAGGGATGCATCCATAGTCCACGGATCTACTCTCTCTACACCCATGAGCACCAAATATACATTTGCCGATGACACAAATATACTTGACAGATTTTCAGGTGGTGACGAGCAGGTCAGCGAGATAGGTTTAGCTGGCTGAATGATATCGTGACCTTGCGGGCAACGTCAGTAAGACCCAGGGATTCGTAGTGGACTTCACGAAGAAGAAGTCGAGGAAACGTACATCAGTACTTATCTAGGGGTCAGCAATGGAATGGGTGAGCAGTTTCAAGTTCCCGGGTATCAACACCTCTGAAGATCTCTCCTGGCCCCAACATATTCGTGCAATTACAAAGAAGTTTGTGGAAACTTGGTAAGTCACTAAAGACACTCGCTGTTTTCTACAGATCTCCGGTGGAGAGCAATCTAACTGGTTGCATCCACATCTGCTACGGAGGCGAAACTCTACAGGATCGGAACGGTTGCAGACACAGCCACATCGATCATGGGCACTGGCCTTCCCGGCATCGATGGCACTTTCAGAAGGCGATGTCTCCAAAAGCAGATGTCGAGCATTAAGGAACCCTACCTTTCACTCATTGCTCCCATTAGAAGGAGGGACAGGAGGCTGAAGACAAACACACAACTTTTCAGGAACATATTCTTCCCCTCCTCCATCAAATTTCCGAATGAACATTGAACCTACGAATACTATCTTTTTTTTTGTTTTCTTTTTGCTTTCTTTTTGTACGATGTAGTTAGTTTTATATACATTTCCTACTGTAAGTTATGGTTTATTTTTCAATACTATGCATTGCAATGTACTGCTGCCGCAAGGTCACACATTTAACGACATACGCCAGTGATATTGAACTGGATTCTGATTCTGTCAGGCACGTTCGTGTCTATCACCCTGTGACCGCACCACCGCCAACCCCCATACAGTTCAGCAAGTGCGTCTCCCCCACCACAACTCCACAGAGGTTCGGTTCCCACGCCTGATTGAGAAATATTTCACACCATATGGAAATATCAATATTTTTCCAATAATGTAGCATTATTCATTTTCTGCTCAATTATTTAAAACTTCATTATAAACAAATGTGAAGGCAAATAATAACTAAATTCAATTGTCAGTACCAATGGAAATCCTTAGAGCACAGAAAAGTACACCACACGAAAATACCTTTCGTCCTACCCTGTCTGTGCTGAACGATGCCAATCCAAGTATTTCATGTGAACATACGAATATAGATATAGGAACACGCAGCAGCATCTATTCAATCAGGACATGGTTGATTTGACCATTACCTCCATTCCCCATTCCCCCACCTCACCATCACCGGCGCCATAGCTCTTCACTCCATATCAAATCAAGAATTCGCAAGCTCCGACATAGCCAGAACTCCACTGGCCTTTGAGGAAGAGAGTTCCAGTTCGAGTTCCGTCTATTGTCATTCAACTGTTCTCATGTATACTAGCAACGGAATCAACACTCCTCCAGAGCAATACAGTCCCAAAAACTCACACACATATCCCATCAAGTAATATTACAACAGATAAGTTAACAGATATTAATATATGCAATGCAAGTTAAAAAGAGAAAAGTATAACACTACTGGCGATTCATATGTGACGAGAACTGCGTGGTGATAGGTGTTTCAATAATTCTACTGTCTGGGGAAGAAGCTGTTGCCTATCCTAACAATCTTGCCTTAATGACACAGTTTCTCCTTCCTGATGGTAGGAGGCCAAGGAATTTGTGGGATAGATGGGAAGGATCATTGTGAATGCTGATGGACCCGCGGACGCAGCGCTCCTGATAAATATCTCTGATGGGTAGAAGAGAGAATCCGATGATTCTCCCAGCAGTCAGCACGATCTTTTGCAGGGACTTGTGGCCAGAAGCCTTTCAATTCCCGTACCAGAAGGCGACGCAGCTGGTCAGGGCGCTCTCGATGTTGCTGTTTTGAACCCTCTACAGTTTCAGCACATCTTTTCTAAGATAAGGAGCCCAACATCGCTCACAACCCTCCAAGTGAGGCCTCGGCAGTGCTTTATAAAGTTTTAACAGAGCATCCTTGTTTTTCTTTTTATTCTACTCATCTAACATTGCACTTGCTTCCTCACCACACACTCAACCTGCAAATCAACATGTAAGAAATTCTGCACAAAGACTCCCAAGGTCCTTTGCACCTCAGATTTTTACCATTCTTCTAATCTGTCTATGTCCCTCTGTAGCCTCTCCTTTCCACCTATGTTCATATTGTCTGCAAAATTAGTTACAAAGCCATCCAAATCATTGACAAAACTCTAAAAGGAATCAGCATCAACACAGACCCTTGTGGAACACCACTAGTCGCCGGCAACCAACCAGAAAAGGCTCCTTTTATTCCCACTCTCATGCCAATGCATGCTAGAATGTTTCCTATAATGCTCGGAGCTTGTTAAGCAGCCTCTGTGGCCTTCTGAAAATCCAAGTACATAACATCATCCGATTCTCCTTTGTCTCTCCTGCCGACTATGTATTTAAAGAATTCCAACAGATTTGTCAGGTAAGATTTTCCTTTGAGGAAACCATGCTGAATACGGCCTATTTTATCACGTGTCTTAAGTACCCTGAGAACTCATTCTTGATAATCGACTCCGACATCTTCCCGACCACTGAGGTCAAATTAACTGGACGGTAGTTTTCTTTCTTCTACCTCTCTCCCTTGTTGAAGAGTAGAGTGACATTTGCAGTTTCCCAGTCTTCTGAAACCATTCCAGAATCTAGTGATCCTTCAAAGATTATTACGAATGCCTCATGATCTCTTCAGCCAACCTTTTTAGAACGCTGGGTTGTCCACGTTACTAACCTACCTTCAGACCTTTCTGTTTCCCAAGAAATGTCATTTCACATTTCATGGCCCCAGAAACTTGGAACTTCCACAATACTGCCAGTGGCTTCCACAGTGAAGACTGATTGAAAATACTTAATGAGTTTGTCCGCTATTTGGATGATGTCCACTTTCGCCTCTCTTTTACGCTTTCTGCATTTGAAGAAACTTTTGGTATCATCTTTAATATTATTGTCTAGGCTTAGTTACTTATTCCATCTTCACCTTCTTAATGACTTTATTGACATGAACAGACTGTGGCCTTTGCATTATGAAGCCCGGGGTATAGTTACGGTGAATGAACGAGAACAGTTTACCCACCAGCTTCTGTGAGATAAAAGCCAAGGTGGAGATGATGAGCAGTGTCCTGGCGTATGTGTTACTAATTCCTGGTGGGACGTGAAGGAGTGGAGGTGCAGAAGCATCAACACCATCGATTTGAGTGATAGGTGACCTAGAAATGTTTCAATAAAGATCGGATTGAATGCCATCCATAATGGGCAGCTAAAAGCAATTCATTTCTTTTTTTCAGAGGTCAGCATCTCTGGACTGCAGTCATTGAGACGTCTTTCCATCGACCTTTTTGGAACCGCAATGATGGTGGCCGCCTAGAAGCCCGAGGGGACAGTGAACTGTTCCAGAGAGATGATGAAGATAGCTCTTAGAACCTGCCAACCGGGCTGCACAGTCCCACAGAATCCTTCCACGTAAGTTATCAGGATCCGCAGCTATACATGGGTTGACCTTGGCTTGGGGGTCTTCCTCACATCAGCTGCGGCCAGACAGAGTGTCTGTTCCTTGTGGGTTTTGGGGTGGGGAGGGGTGAGTCATCGTTCCCGACATGTCGTTCCGTGTATCAAACTGAGCATAAAAGACCTGAGAACTGTCTTATTCCGCCAATATGACGGCAGAATCCCAATCTCTCACCGTCAGCCATGATTTGTCTTCACGTTGATATGTTTAATAACGGTGACTTCGTCAATGCCCTTCAGAGATCTGGCATATTCATCGATGTTAATGTGACGGTCGTAGGTAGCCGCCTCTCTGAACGTGATCCAGCCCGTGTTTTCAAAACAGCTCCACAATGCTGAGGTTTCTCCCTCTGGTCAGGTCTGTATCTCCCTCTGAACTCGTTTGACTAGTTTTGTCAGTGGCTGATATGCAGGAATCTCCACAACAGCTAAGATGTCAGAGAGGCAGACTCAGTGCAGAGACCCTCCTCATCTCCAACCTAAATCTTCTCCCCGAATCTTGAGGCAATGTCCCCTAGTTCAAGGGTCCCCACCCTTTTTCGCACTGCGGACCGGTTTCATATTGACAATATTCTTGTGGACCGGCCGACCGGTGGGGTGGGGGGGTCGGGGGTGGTAGGGTTGCCAACGGACTAGAGCAGCAGTGCAGTCAAATACGCTGGGTTTACCCCGAGAAAGACTACAATTACCGTGAAGCCGTGCGTGGGCACCAGTGTGCATGCGTGTACGATTTCCACACCCCCCCCATCGTTTTTGGCGATTGTCTTCGGAGGAGGGGGGTGGGGGGTGTTAATCACTACCAGAATATTGGTGATAAGTGGCTAATGCACTCAATTTCCTTTCTAAAAGGGTTTATCTAACGAATTTAATATTAAGCACACAGCGCTTATTTTCCTCGCATGAAAATAGTGATAAGTCAATTATCAGGGGAGCTTGAAGTAAGTGTTGAATGAACTTCCGGTAGAAGTGATAGAGGCAGGTTCGATACTATCATTTAAAGAAAAATTGGATAGGTATATGGACAGGAAAGGAATGGAGGGTTATGGGCTGAGTGCAGGTCGGTGGGACTAGGTGAGAGTAGCGTTTGGCACGGACTAGAAGGGGTGAGATCGCCTGTTTCCGTGCTGTAATTGTTATATGGTTATATAAGTCAATAGCATCATAACATTTTAAGTAACGTTTGGATATTAAACACACAGCACATATTTTCCCCGTATGAACATATAAAATCATTGCAACACACCAATATCACTGAATCAGTGGGAGCCCTGGGCTTGTTTTCCTGCAACAAGACGGTCCTATCGAGGGGTGACGGGAGACAGCGATACTCGAAGGAGGTTCCTTATGTCCAGTCTGTTCCGCAATTTAGTTTTTGTTGCATTCATTGCAGAGATTTGATGGAAATGGAAGCAACGTTTTCAGTGCTTCCGTGACTATCTCAGGATTTTTAGCCTTGACTTTGATCCAGAATGCCGGCAGAGATGTTATATCAAGCATACTTTTCAGCCCGTCGTCATTTGCAAGCTGGAGGAGTTGATCTCCTTCCCGCGCTGACATTGATGACGCGCTGTTAATGACCTCGCGTGCGTAATGGCTCCACAGTGGGCGTGACGGGGAATGAGGAAAGGTGCAGCTGACTCATATCGCCAAATCATATCGTTTCCTCGCGGCCCGGTGGCTGGGGACGGCTGCCCCAGTTCTATCTCACCTACCAATGGAAACAAATTTCCTACTTCTATCTTATGTCAGAGAGACAGACTCAGTGCCAGAGACCCGGCCACTGTGACTTTTCTCTATTAGGTCACCGCCTCACAACAGTATCCAAAGTGGTGAGGAGGCTGGCCACAGGGATACTCTGCACTGGCTCCCGAAACCCCTTTTTCTCTTCCTGGTTGTCACCCAGTTTCCCGTGCCCTGTACCTTGGGTGTAACTACCTCTCTATTTGTCTAATCCGCCACCCCTCAGCGTCTCGAATGATCCAGAGTTCATCCAGTTCCAGCCCCAACTCGTTTAACACGGCTTGTAAGAAGCTGCAGCCTCTCGCAGTTGTAGTTGTCAGGGACACTGGAGGTCTCGCTGCCTATCCACATCCCTGAAGAGGAGCATTCAACGATCCTGCCTGGAATCTCTGCTGTCCTAACTGAGCAGATGTAGTTTACCAGGAGATGTTACTTTATTTCTTTTTCTTTCTCTGACTGAAGTCTCTCTTGCTGAAGCCTCGAAGAGCCTCAAGATCACCACTCTCACTCCGTCCACTTAGACAATGGCCACTGCGACAATACACAGTTACTGAATTGATTGTACACACTACTATAGAGTTTTATCAGGTAGCAACGTAGCTTCCTGGCTTTTTCACTCAGTGCCTTGACTAATAAAGGCAACCATGCCATTTGCCTTCTTAAACACCCTTTCAATCTCTGCAGCCACAGTCAGGGAGCTGTGGACTTGGATTCCAATATCCCTCTGTTCATCAACACCATTCAGGGTCTTGCATTTAACAGTGTACTGCCTTTTTACATTTGACCCAGTGAGGTGCCAAGGAGAGGGTCTGATTCCAGGAATGAAAGGGTTATCATACGATGAACGTTTGATGGCTTTGGGTTTGTACTCGCTGCAATTCAGAAGGCTGAGGAGGATCTCACTAAAACCATTCAAATGCTGAAAGGCCAGGACAGAGTAGATGTGGAAAGGACGTTTCCCATGGTGGGAGAGACTAGGATAAAAGTGCACAGACTCAGGATAGAGGGCTGCCCTTTCAAAACAGGGATGCAGATAAATTTCTTCAGCCAAAGGGTGGTGCATTTGTGGAATTTCTTCCACGTGCAGCTGTGGAGGCCATGTCACTGGTGTATTTAAGGCAGAGATTGATAGGTTCTTGCTTGGACATGACAACAAACGTTATGGGGAAAATGCTGGGAACTGGGGTTGAGGAGGAGATAAAAAGGGTTAGCCATAATTGAACGGTGGAGCAGACTCAACCGGCCTGGTGGCCTAATTCTGCTCCGAAGTCTTATAGTCATATGGTCTTATGATCATCACTGCTCAAATCTCATTGTTTTCTCTCAGGTCCTGTTGAATTTATTGCCAAGTGCACAAATATGGGAAGGTACAGGTACAGAGAAACACTGACTTGTAGAAGCGTTATTGGCAAGTACATTCAGATAACACACGGAAAATCAATTATACAAAACTCTGCCAGTAACAATACAGAAATATACATTTTGTGTCATTATCAAGGTATAAATTTTGTGTCACGATCAATATATAACTGTACATTTTGTGTCATTAACAAGGTATAAATATAAATTTTGTGTCATGACCAATATATAATTATACATTTTATATTATTGAGAACATATAAATATTCATTTTGAATCAATAACAGACTCGGAAATGTTGAATTTGGTCCCTCAACCAAATTGTTGACACAGTTTGGGAACAACTGGGCTCCAACAACTGGTCCCTACAACACCGACTGGATCAGCCTGCAGGCCCAACAAGGGTCTGATTATTCCATTTCTTTAAACACACAGACAACAGGAACAGGAGCAGGCCACAGGAGATGGGATGGTGTGGTGGGAGGTTATCTCAATGACTGACCCTGTGTGTGTGTGTGTGATGTGACGCTGTGGAGGGATCTTCACTATGCCTGACACAAGAAATTTGTAATCGGATAGCCCAAAGTGAGACTTTCTCAAGGTCTGACCATGGAGATGTATCGTGGGATGGTGTGGAGGGAATTCGCTGTCTCTCACCCTGTGACTATGTGATGTGAGGGAGCATCACTCTGTGTCTGACACAGGACTTTTGTCATGGTATGGCCCGGTGTAAGCTTTTCCCAATGTCTGACCCTCGGAGTGTATCATGGAATGATGTGGAGGGAATTCTCTGTGTCTGATCCTGTAAGTGTGATGATACTATGTGGAAGGAGATTCATTTTGTGCCTAATCCAGGGATTCTGAGCTGGGATGGTGTGGAGGGAGCATCACTCTGTGTCTGATCCAGGGAGTGTTAACTAATATGTTGTGGTGGGAGATTCACTCAATGTCTGAGCATGTGAGTGGTGATGTGACAATGTGGAGGGAGCTTCACTCTGCGTCTGACACAGGGATATTGTAATTCAACGTCCTGGAGTGAGACTGATGGGACGATACAGACGGAGCTTCACTCTGTCCGACACCCCATGCTGTTTGCTTCTGTTCCATTCTCTTGTTCGCGACCTTTGTGGACGCAGGTCAGATATGACACAGTATATGACCTTCCTATCTCTTTTGTCGTTTTTGTCTGTGAGAGTAAGAGAGCATGGGGGTCAGAATAGTGCTCATATCTGGGGGTGCGAGGAAGCGGTAATCAGCCTGGATGGGGATGAGGAGTGAAGAGATCCTGGGGACCAGACACTATCAGACTGACATCCCTCAGCCTGGAGCTGAGAAGCTGCTGTACCAGTGTGAGGAGCTCAGACCCATTATTGCAGTTCACTGGGTGTGTGGGGGCAGCAGTATCCTCAGGTCACTGTTTCTCCTCGAATGAGACTCGAGTCTGACTCCAAGACAGGAAGTTACAGCGGTTTATTGATTTCATCAGGACAAATGTAAATTAAACAATGTGTGAGCTGCTGACGTGCAGGAATAAATAAGCTGTTCCCGACTCACTGACAGTCACACTGACCCGGGTGACAGATTGAATAATCAGCTACGTTTCTCACTGTCACTCTGCATCGGGGAACTGATGATTATAAAATCACACTTCAGGGCCGTGTCCGGGATCGCTGCAGATCCAGGGTCACTGCCGAGGTATTGGTCAATTTAACATCATTATATTGGCCAGACTGCCGAATACACCGTCCTCAGCAAAGGGAGCAAAAGGATTCTGTCAAACATGAGGAAATCTGCAGATGCTGGAATTTCAAGCAACACACATCGAAGTTGCTGCTGAACGCAGCAGGCCAGGCAGCATCTCTAGGAAGAGGTACAGTCGACGTTTCAGGCCGAGACCCTTCGTCAGGACTAACTGAAGGAAGAGTGAGTAAGAGATTTGAAAGTTGGAGGGGGAGGGGGAGATCCAAAATGATAGGAGAAGACAGGAGGAGCGGGGATGGAGCCAAGAGCTGGACAGGTGATTGGCAAAGGGGATATGAGAGGATCATGGGACAGGAGGTCCGGGAAGAAAGAAAAGGGGGGAAGGGAACCTAGAGGATGGGCAAGGGGTATAGACAGAAGGACAGAGAGAGAAAAAGAATGTATGTATATAAATAAATAAATAAATAAATAAATAGATAAATAACAGATGGGGTACGAGGGGGAGGTGGGGCCTTAGCAGAAGTTAGAGAAGTCGATGTTCATGCCATCAGGTTGGAGGCTACCCAGACGGAATATAAGGTGTTGTTCCTCCAACCTGAGTGTGGTTTCTCTTTACAGTAGAGGAGGCCGTGGATTGACATATCAGAATGGGAATGGGATGTGGAATTAAAATGTGTGGCCACTGGGAGATCCTGCTTTCTCTGGCGGACAGAGCGTAGGTGTTCAGCAAAACGATCTCCCAGTCTGCGTCGGGTGTCGCCAATATATAGAAGGCCACATCGGGAGCACCGGACGCAGTATATCACCCCAGCCGACTCACAGGTGAAGAAGTGTTGCCTCACCTGGAAGGACTGTCTGGGGCCCTGAATGGTGGTAAGGGAGGAAGTGTAAGGGCATGTGTAGCACTTGTTCCGCTTACAAGGATAAGTGCCAGGAGGGGGATTGGTGGGGACGAATGGACAAGGGAGTCGCATAGGGAGCGATCCCTGCAGAAAGCTGGGGGCAGGGAAAGGTGTGCTTAGTGGTGGGATCTCATTGGAGGTTTTGGAAGTTATGGAGAGTTATAAGTTGGACCCGGAGGCTGGTGGGGTGGTAGGTGAGGGCCAGGTTAACTCTAACTGGTGGGGTGGTGGGAGGATGGAGTGAGAGCAGATGTACGTGAAATGGGGGAGATGTGTTTGAGAGCAGAGTTGATAGTGGAGGAAGGGAAGCCTTTTCCTTTAAAAAAGGAGGACATCTCCCTCCTCCTGGAATGAAAAGCCTCATCCTGAGAGCAGATGTGGCGGAGACGGAGGAATTGCGAGAAGGGGATGGCATTTTTGCAAGAGATGGTGAGAAGAGGAATAGTCCAGATAGCTGTGAGAGTCAGTAGGCTTATAGTAGACATCAGTGGACAAGCTGGCTCCAGAGACAGAGACAGAAAGATCTAGAAAGGAGAGGGATGTGTCGGAAATGGACCAGGTAAACTTGAGGGCAGGATGAAAGTTGGAGGCAAAGTTAATAAAGTCAACGAGCTCAGCATGCGTGCAGGAAGCAGCGCCAATGCAGTCATCAATGTAGCGAAGGAAAAGTGGGGGACAGATACCAGAATAGGTTTGAAACATAAATTGTTCCACAAAGCCAACAAAAAGGCAGGCATAGCTAGGACCCATACGGGTGCCGATAGCTACACCTCTAGTTTGGAGGAAGTGGGAGGTGCCAAAGGAGAAATTATTAAGAGTAAGGACTAATTCTGCTAGATGGAGCAATGTGGTGGTAGAGGGGAACTGGTTAGGTCTCTCCCGGGATAATCCCACCCCGGGACACTGGTGTCCCAGACTGAAACCCGCCATCCTCAGGATCTTCCTGTCTGAGTTATTCCCCGGGGTTTCACGTGGGGGAATCTCGAACCTGCACATCTGGCGGAAGCTGCATCAGCGGACAACAGGTGGAAATAAGACACTGCAGGATCGCTTCCGGTGTCACAGAGCACGAGGCTGGTGTCAGTTCCATTAGAACCGTTGGGAATTACATCAGGCGCGTGGCCATTAAAGGGGAGGGCAGGGAATCGGCCAAAATATCCCCATCCCGCGGGCGGGGAGGTTCACACATTCAGATGTTCACAGGATCACTGTCAGTCCGGGTCTGGGTTCTTGCAGAGATCTCAGCTCCTTCTTCCCGGTCTCACTGAACCGATTCTTCACAAGCCTGAAACAGATCGAAGAATAAAGATGAAATAAACAGATTACACAACAGTGTCAGAAACAGGGGACTGGGGTTAATGTTTCAACAACAATCACAGACAAATATCACTAGAAAACCCGAGGATCCGCTGATATTTTATCACATTGAACATTAACACAAACACTCACTGAATCCGCTTCAGACTCGGTTGGTTCAGTATGAGGCAGCGGAGATCGGGGACAGATCGGTCTGTCAGCAAGTTCCATCCCAGCCTCAACTCCGTCAGCGACAGGTTTGTTCTGAGAGTAGAGACGAGATCCTCAGCACCAGAATCTGTGAGACTGACACTGTCCAACCTGGAGATAAGAGAGAGTGAGGGTGAAGGACACAGAGAGACAGGAGACGGTACAAATCCCCAGTGTTTATCAGTAACACACTTACTGATCACATTTATGTTCAATGTCAGACACCCAGTGACTGTAAACACAAACTCCCACAGTCTGGTACTTACCACAGTTTCTGTATTTTACACTCCGAGTTCCTCAGAGCCGCAGACAAAAGTTTCACTCCTGAATCTCCCAGTTCATTCTCACTCAGGTTCAGCTCCGTCAGTGATGGGTTTGTACTGATAGAGAAGACGAGATCCTCGGCACCAGAATCTGTGAGACCGACTCTCTCCAGCCTGGAAATGAGAGAGAGTGAGGGTGAAGGACACAGAGAGACAGGATTCAGTACAAATCCCCAGTGTTTGTCAGTAACACAATTACTGATCATATTAACGTTCAGTGTCAGACACCCAGTGACTGTAAACACAATCTCCCACAGTCTGGTACTTACCGCAGTTTCTCTATTTTACACACCGGGTTCCTCAGAGCCGCAGAGACCAGTTTCACTCCTGAATCTCTCAGGTCATTCTCCCCAAGTCTAAACACAAACAGACAAATTGATGAACAAAGTAATTCAACCAGAGAGTCTGAGGGAATTTCTCTCACATGGATATTTCAGGGAACATTAAGCCCTTCAGTAAGTCACTGATCGGAGTTCCCATCAGTGTCAATGTCCCTCACTGCCCAGCTCCAGGATGTTCACTGAATGTCAGTAATTTAGTCTGTTGGTGTGACCCTGTAAACTCCACATATTCTGTCTCATTCCCTGATGGTTAGAAAAGTGTTCCTGACTTGAGAGCATCGGAAGGGGCAGGGCCACAGTGAGGAAGATTTATTTATGGGAGATAGTGGACAAGACCCCACCTGAGGAAAGGGATAGGAAGAATGGGGAAGAGAGATCACACAGGAGGACGGGGGATGAGGGAGAGGTCCCAAAGGAGGATACCAATGGGAAAAGATAATCCAATAAGATGAACCCTCCCGTCCTTGGGAATTACTGACCGATCCTCTGGTCATTTGTCCCAATTCTTCACAATCTGATTTACTACAGTTTCACCCAAATTCTTTTACGTTGAAACAACACAATGGAACAGTTTCAGAGTTCAGAGTGAGAGATAAATAAAGTTACCTCAACTCCTGGCACTTGTGCAGCCCAGGTCCCAGCCGCTGAATTCCTTCACATTGAATGTGGCAGTTGTTCAGTTCAAGCTGTTTTATTGTGTCACAGAGTCCGATGGCATGAGACAGGACCGCGCAGTCAATCGGGGTCAGTGTCATTCCATCGAATGAAAGTGTTTCCACAGATCCCAGTGCGGCCTGAGCCAGCCCACGATTCTGAGACTCAAACAGGTAGTGCAATGTGTTCAGGAGGCTCCTTTTACCAGCTTCACTCCACGTGTTTCCACTCTGGCGTTTAACCTCCTCCTTCACCCAGTCAATCACCCGGCAGGTTGTTTGATGAGGAAATGGACCCAGAAACTCCTCCAGGCCTCGAGCTGTCATTGGGGAAGAGAGACCAGCAACAAAACGGAGAAATATCTCAAATCGCCCATCTGTCGTGTTGTGGGCTTTAGTGAGGAATTTGAGGATATTCCCAGGATGTGGATTCAGGAATTGTGCGACTGCAGCTACAAACTCTTGGATGGTGAGGTGTGGGAATGTGTACACCACACATCGGGCAGAATTCTCTCTCTCCAAAAGCTCCATCAAAAACCCGGACAGGAACTGGGAAGGCTGCAGATTGTAGTTGATCAAATCTCCATCTGTAAACACAATCTTCTTCTCGGACACTCCTCTGTAGGCCATCTGACCAACCCTGAGTAACACATCACGGGGGTTCTCAATCTCACGGCCGTGGTTTTTCAGGATGTTGTAAATATAGTAGGAGAACAGTTGGGTGATGGTCTTGGGAACTCGCTGCGGGTCCCTGACTCTTTGTGTGAAGAAGGGTCCCAGTGCCAGAGCGAGGATCCAGCAGTAGGAGGGGTTGTAGCTCATGGTGTACAGGATCTCGTTCTCCTTCACATGTTTGAAAACAGCTACTGCCACTGCCTGATCTTCAAAATGCCTGATGAAATATTCCTTCCGTTCCTCACCAACAAATCCCAGGATTTCAGCACAGACACTGATCTCTGCCTTTTCCAGTAAATGTAATGCAGTGGGGCGGGTGGTCACCAGCACCGAACACCCTGGGAGCAGTTTGTGCTGGATTAAACTGTACACAATGTCAGACACCCTGCATTTGAATTCAGGATCTGGGCACTGGTGCTTGGGTTCTGTATCTCTCCGACCGTCAGCAAAATCGATTCTGTGCTTGAATTCATCCAAACCATCGAATATAAACAGCAATCCCTCTGGGTTCTTCCAGACCTCTCTCAGGAAATTCCCAAAGTAAGGATACTGATCCAAAATCAGTTCCCTCAGGTTTACTCTGCAGTTAATGGAGTTTAAATCCCTGAATTTGAAACTGAAGACAAACTGGAATTGTTGGTATATTTTCCCTGTGGCCCAGTCATAAACAATCTTTTGTACCATTGTTGTTTTCCCGATCCCCGCGACTCCGGCCACTGCTGCTGAACTCCCAGATTTGGATTTACTCCGGGAAAAGCTGCTCTGGAATAACTGATCAGTCCGGATTTTTTCCAGCTCTCCGCGGAGATGTTTCTCTCTCCACTCCTCGTGGTCTCTGCCTCTTGCTAGCAGCTCATGTTCCACTAATCGTCGATCTCGAACAGTAGAAATGACCGTGAGCTCAGCGTATCGATCAACCAGCTGGAAAACCTTCACCTTCTCCCTCATCAGGATCGTGTTCACTCTCAGTGTCTCAGTTTGTGCCCGCAGAGTCTCCTTGTGTTTCTGTTGAACATCTTCCATGGGAACAGAGAACATTGTCAAAGTGTTAAATGGCTCATCTGACAAAGAATTTTATAAATTCAACATTCAGTGCTTGAGATTACATGAAGTAATTGAATGCTTCCATGGATATTGGGATAGAAAGTAAAACTCTGTTCACGGACACCAGAACTGACAGCGATGGATATCCCAGAAAATGCCCAACCCTCATATTCTGGTACTACTGACTTGTGAAGCTGAGCATCCCCCTGATATCCTATTGCACTTCTATTACAACAACATTTCACTACATTTAAAGCGTTGTTTGTAACATTAACAGACGATGTTAATGTTGATCTGGTGTGGAAATATGGAGAGCAGGACACTGTGCGTTTTGGCAAATCTGTACACTGGGGAGTCACAGGTGTCCACTGCTCTTGTATCTAAACAGGAGCAGAATATGCGGGAAATACTCAAGTCGGGCAGCATCTGTGGAGAGAATCACAGTGAGGTTTCGGATCGACAGCTCATCGGAAAGACAAGAAAGAAAATTGTTTACTTTCGATTTCAAAGATGGAGGAGCGGTGGACAGATGGAGTCTCTGTGAATGGAAGAGACAACAAATGTGTCAGTGATGTACGTCGTGTTTCTGGGAGAGGGCGGTGAAGTCTTGGCAACTGCTACTGATCAGTCTGGCAGTGGGGTGTGTGGAACTGTCTTATGAGGTCTCCGCCTGTCAGGGTCGACCATGGATGTTACCTCCCAGCTGACTCGATACGGGAGCCAGGACACTGCGATATGGAGAGCCAGCTGTTGCCCATGTAGCGTTCTCCCCTCTTCCATGCATCTGATGAAGACAAAGGAACGGCAGAGACTGATACAGCTTGGGACCAGAAGCATCACAGGAGTAGCCAGTTTGCGCTGATCACAACATAAGTCTGCCTTAGGAGCTCCAGCTCTAGGTTTTTGCCTGTGGGTTTACTCCCATGAGGGATAGAGTTGCAAGGCAGTGGAGGATTGAGATCAGAGTTTTCCTTCCCCTGGATGAGATGCCAATCGTGTCTGACGAAACCCAGCTGCCCGAAGCGACTAGTTGTAAGGCCCAGTAACCCGCCTTTGCCCTGTCTGCTCTCGGATGAAATGCTTCCACCGGGCTTAGTAGCTAAGCCACACATGAAGGCCAGGAGCTGGACTTGGTTGACAGAGGGTATTTGATTCGGACGCTATTGGGAGAATTTAATAGGTCATGGGGGCTTATCCCCATCACCACCCCACGGTATAACAATCTGAAGCAATCAAGGGTCACTGCATAATTGACAACAATAAATCGGTAAATTGATTTATTATTGTCAAATGTACCGAGGTACAATGGTAACTTTTCTGCATGCGATCCAAATAGATCATTTCATCACATCAGTGCATAGAGGTTGCACAAGGCAAAACAGAACAGGATAGTTCAGGGAAACAGTATTGCAGTTGCCAAGGAAATGCAGTGCAGGCAGACAATAAGGCCAAAGGATCTTCAGGGAAGGGTTCAAGAGCTTAATCCGGAAGTGTATTGAGGGTGTTGTTCCCCAGATATCAGTCACGGTCCACCCAAACCAGAAACCCTGGATTAACAGTTCCGTGCGAACAGCACTTAACACGCGGCAGACAGCTTACATTGCCGGTAATTAGAAGGAGCTCAAGAAATGCAGCAAAATCATCAAAATGCAGCAGGGAGCCCTTGGAGTGAGCTGTACTTTGGCATTGCTCCATACCCTTTACTTTTTTACACGTAACCACTCTTACTTACTTCAACTATTCCCACACTAAACGATTTATGTCACATTTATGTCATTGAACTGTGACTTTCACTCACTGAAAATGAATACCAGAGCACGAGAAGTTAAAGAAGGGAAAGGTCCCGGCAGGAACGGGAAGCAAAATGGTGATCCTGGAACATCGAAGGAAGTTCCGATAACTACGGAAGTAATGAAGGAACTTCCAGATGAAACAGTTAATCAAAGACTCACCCTAATTGAAGGAGTGTTGAAGTTGATGCAGGAAGATTCCAGATTACTCAGACGTGAAATCGATCAACAACAAGTTAGGATCTCTGAACTAGATCAAGATGGCTGCAAAAGGGATCGAAAAATTGAAGCTTTTGAAAAATGGTTAACTTCGGTAACTCAGCAGCTGGAACGTCATCAAGCTAAGACTATTGATCTTGAAAATTGCTCCCGACGACAGAATTTGCGAATAATCGGTTTTCCTGAAGATGTTGAGTCGGGAGATCCTACCAAAGATTTTTCTAAGTTGCTAATGGAAGTGTTTGGTTCCGATATATTGGAGGAGCCCCCACTACTAGATCGTGTGCATCGTACTTTTCATTTTAATCCGGAGAATTTGGCCAGACCGAGACCAATCATCATTCGGTTTCAATATGTTCATGACAAGGAATGAATTATTCGAGCTGCTCGAAAGAAAGGTATGATCCAATTTCAAGAATTCAAGTTCAGGATTGTCGATTACAGCCAAGATGTACTGAAAAAACGGATGGCTTTTAAACCACAGATGGCAGAACTTTATCGTCGGGTCTATAAAATAGCGCTACTGTTTCCAGCCCGTTTGAGAGTGGTTATGCTGGACAACTCGCACCGCCTGTTTAAAAATCCGATGGAAGCCCAAAGTTTTCTCAACAATCTGCCGCCCTCTGCGGAGAATTAATTAATGTATCATTTTTTTTCTCTCTCGTCTTTGATTTGTATAGTTCGAGGGTTTTTCCCCTTGATCTTGCAGTGTAGGTACACTTTATACTGTTAAATGATATTATGCTTTTCTGTTAGTGATCTTGTATATCTTACTCTATAATTTTTTGAAAGTTATTTAATTACAATTTTAAGGCTTGTTTTCTTTCTGAAATGTTACTGGAGTATTATATTTTAAGATGGTGGATTGTTTTCTTCTTCTTCCCAGAATCCTTTCTGTTTCTAACGTCACTTCCAATCATTTATATATGGAGAATTAATATAGTAATATGATCTGACATTTGATGTTCTTTGAAATATGAGTAAGAAGGAACTATTCGATGCTTCTAATCGCTGTAAGCTTTTTCTTACCGTTATGGCTATTTTTTTTAAAACTTTTTTGAATATGGGTGGTATTTCTTTTGATAAACATATTTCTCTTGGGTTGCCTTCTGGAAAAATGGGGTTAGGATTAGCTTTAGATTTAGCACTGGCCACTGTCTGGCTTTTTTCTGAGTTTTTGTGGGAGGAGGGTGGTATTCTTGTTTTTATTTTTAATTCATTTTTGCTTTTTAAACAGGCTGACCTGAAACTACTAAAATGTCCGAAACGCCGTAACTTCCGGTTCCTCTTTGGACCTTTTTCCCTCTTCCGGGGTCATGAGTCTGTACTCTGGTCAACCCTTTACATACCTTGTGCTCGAGCTCGTTACGATGGATAAGATTATTAATTTGGTTTCTTGGAACACAAGTGGTTTAAACCACCCAATTAAACGGAAGAAAATGTTTTAAGTATTCCATAGGATGAATGCTCATATTATTTTTGTACAAGAAACTCATGTCCGGAAAGAGGATAATCAGCGTTTTTTTAGATTCTGGAAGGACCAACAGTATTAATCGAATTCACAGGCTAAAGTAAAAGGCATTTCTATTTTTATAGATCCGTCAATTTCGTTTCTGCACTATGAGACGATTTCAGATCCGAATGGCAGATTTTTGTAAATTACTGGTTTGTTATTTAACAAAACAGTTGTTATGCTTAATGTTTATGCCCCAAATGTTGACTTTCCTGATTTTTTAAGAATCTCTTCACATCGCTTCCTAATTTAAATGACAATATGCTGATTATGGGTGGAGATTTCAATTGTTGTTTAAATCCTTTGATGGATAGATCCAAGTGCAATCAAGTACTTCCGAACAAATTGGCTACCCTTATTAACTCTTTTATGACCGACTCTGGTATCTCAGAAATTTGGAGATTCTTACATCCAAATGAGAAAGAGTTCTCATATTTTTTCACATGTATATCAGCATTATTCAAGAATTGACTATTTTTTTTAAATCGACTCTCGACTAATTTCTCGTTACTGGTTGCGAATATGATTCTATTGCTGTTTCTGACCATGCACCGTTGAAATTATTTATTAACTTAAGGGATACATTTACTAATTCTAGATAATAGCGATTTAATACCACTTTACTTCAAGACTCGGATTTTGTCAAGTTTATTGAGGAACAGATTATTTTTTTCTTTACAATGAATTCTACGGAGGATATTTCCAGTGGGACATTATGGGATACTTTTAAAGCATATATTTGTGGACAAATCATTTCATATACTGCTGGATTAAAAAGGTGAACTAATAATGAAATACTTAAACTGGTTGACAAGATTAAAGAAATTGACAAGAAATATTCTATAGCCCCTAATCAGGAACTTTATAAACAGAGAGCTGAACTTCAAATGGAACATAATCTCTTATCATCATCTTTAATTGAAAGTCAATTAATCAAAACTAAGAGTCAATTCTATATACATGGTGATAAAACTGGGAAACTATTGGCTGATCAATTGAAATCAGTCTCGGTTAAATGACAGATTCTTAAGATTTGTAAACAAGATGGCACTTTGACAGTTGACCATGACTAGATTAATAAATCCTTTCAAGAATTTTATACCTCCTTATATCAATCAGAATTTCCTGATGACTCTACTATAATGCATGGATTTTTTAAGAAATTGAATATTCCAAAATTATCATCTAATGAACGGTCAAAACTAGATGTACCTATTACAGTAGAGGAAATAAAGAACACTATTTTTTTGATGAACTCAGGTAAAGCACCTGACCCAGATGGATATACAGTAGAATTTTTAAAAAAAATTCTCTACTATACTGACTCCTTGGCTATGTAGAGTTTTTAGGGATGCAGTATCTATAGGTAAATTACCACAATCTTTTTATCGAGCTTCTATTTCCCTAATTCTTAAAAAAGATAAGGATCCTACTGAATGTGCATCTTATAGGCCTATATCCTTGCTGAATGTGGATTCTAACATTTTTTCCTAAAATATTGGCAATGAGATTGGAGAATGTATTACCTCAAATTATTTCTGCTGATCAGACTGCATTTATTTAAAATCCTTACTCTTCTTTTAATATTAGGAGATTAATGAATATTGTTTATACGCCTTCACCCAGAATTCCAGAATGTGTTATCTGATTGGATGCTGAGAAAGCTTTTGACAGAGTTGAATGGAGATATTTATTTAACACCCTTGAGAATTTTAATTTTAGTTCTATATTTATATCTTGAATTAAACTAATATATTTCACCCCTTTGGCTTCAGTATTTACTAATAATCAAAGATTCACTCTTTTTCATCTATTCCGTGGTACTAGGCAGGGTTGCCCTCTTAGTCCACTACTATTTGATATCGCTTTGGAACCGCTAGCTATTGCTATTCGTGACTCCCCTAATATATTTGGCATTACCCGTGGAAATGAGACTCATAAATTATCACAATATGCAGATGATCTACCGTAATATATTTCTAACCCAGGAAAATCTATTCCGGCAGTATTAACTTTACTTGCTCAGTTTAGTAGTTTTTCTGGTTAGAAACTGAACCTAGGTGAGAGTGAACTTTTCCATTAAATATGCAGGTTCCCATTTACAGAAATTCTCCATTTAGAGTGACCACTGACTATTTTACTTATCTAGGAGTTAAAATTACTAAGAGACATAAGGATCTATTCCATTTCAACCTTTCACCATTAATTAATCAGGTTAAACAACTGATCACTAAGTGGTCCCCATTGTCTCTATCATTGATTGGCTGAATCAATGCTATTAAAATGATTATTTTACCTAAGTTTTTATATTTATTTCAAACGATACCAATTTTTATTCCTAAATCCTTTTTTGATACTATTGATTCTAAAATTTCCTCTTACATATGGCAAAACAAAAGTCCCAGATTACGTAAAAAATACTTCCAGAAATCCAAGAAAGAGGGTGGTTTGGCATTGTCCAACCTAAGATTTTATTATTGGGCAATTAATATTCGATATTTAATATTTTGGACGCAAGATTGGAATACAACTCCAAGCCCACATTGGGTAAACCTTGAAGGCCACTCCGTACAAGGGTTCTCTTTAGCTTCCATTTTAGGAACTTCACTTCCTTTTCTACCATCTAAATTGAATAAACAAATGTTTAACCCTATAATTAAACATACATTGAGAATATGGTTTCAATTTCGTAAATTTTTTGGCCTGAATGAATTTATGTTATCAAGTCCTATTGTATCTAATTTCTTTTTTCAACCCTCAGTTTTGGACCAAGCCTTTTTGATATGGAAAACGAAAGGTATAATACGCTTTTGTGACTTATTTCTGGATAGCTGTTTTATATCTTTTGAGCAGTTATCTAAGAAATTTGATTTGCTTAGATTCCATTTTCTTAGATACTTACAAATAAGAAATGTTTTAAATACTACGTTGCCTACCTTTCCGACTTCAAATCCTACTGATATTATTGATAAAATTTTAGGTTTAAATCCTTTTCAGAAGGGATTAGTAGCTATTATCTATGATATAGTTATGAAATTACAGCCAGGTATATCTGATAAAATTAAAAATGAATGGGAAAGAGAACTTCAACTTTGTCTACCTATAGAGAAAAGGGATAAAATTTTTCAATTAGTTAGCACTTCTTCTATACATAATACATAAACATACATTAACACAATTTAAAGTAGTACATAGAGCCCATATGTCCAAAGATAAATTAGCCCATTTTCATTCCCATATAAACCCTACTTGTGATAGATGTCACTCTGAGATGGCTTCTTTAATTCATATGTTTTGGTCCTGTCCTCTTTTGGAAAAATATTGGAAAGATATTTTTGATATTATTTCTACAGTTCTATGTTTTGATTTAAAACCCCACCCTATTACGGCAATTTTTGGATTGCCAATGTTAGAACATAGATGTTTGTCTTCTTCAGCCTGTCGGGTGATAGCATTTGTTACGTTAATGGCCAGATGGTCTATTTTGTTGAACTGGAAGGAAACCAATGCTCCTACTACATTCCAATGGTTCGCTCAAACTATATTAAGTTTAAATTTAGAAAAAATTAGAAGTGATATTTTTGATCCTTCGGTTAAATTTGAAGAAACTTGGAAACCTTATATGCAACATTTTCATATGATGTAATTTGACCTTTCTGAATTTTTTTTTATTAACTTAAATTATATGAATAGAGGAGCGGAGTTGATGACATTACTGAACGTGTCTGATTCAAGATACAGGTGTCCCCCGCTTTTCGAACGTCCGCTTTACGAAACCTCACTGTTACGAAAGACCTACATTAGTACCCTATTTTCGCTTTCAGAAGGTGTTTTCACTGTTACGAAAAAAAATTCAGCGCGCAAAAAAATCAGTGCACGATAAAAGGCAGCGCGCCCCGAGCAGCTGCTCTCCCCTGGATTCTCGCCGGCATTGCTTAAACACGAGCCTGTGAGCAGCTGTTTGCAAGATGAGTTCTATGGTATCGGAAAAGCCTGAAAGAACTCGTAAGGGTGTTACATACGGTAAAACTAGACATAATTAAGCGTTTTGATCGTGGTGAATGAAATAAGGACAACGTGAGTTTGGCTTGTGGAAGTTGACAAAGATGATGTTGAAGACGTTTTGGCATCCCATCACCAAGAACTGACAAATGAAGAGCTGATACAATTGGAAGAAAAAAGGATAACAGTTGAAACCGAATGAGTAATGATAAAGTACAACTTTAATTTTGAAAGGGTACGTCGGTTTAGGGGATATTTGCAGGATGGTTTGAGTCCTTATTAAAGAACTGTGTGATAGAAAAATACGCAAGGCTCAGCAGTCAAGCAAGCCTCCACATCAGCCACAGCAGACGACGAACCTTGATCTTCGACATCGAGGCAGGCAGTCATAGGAGAAGATGTGCTGCCTGCTCTAATGGAAACAGGCAACGAGATGACACCCCAGTGTCCCACCACCCCAACCCCCAGGCCACCGACAGATACCGACTCATGGAAAATGCAACGGTAGCCGGGAGGCACACAGCACATCTTTAAGAAAAAAGCCGAAATAAACATGCTAATTAATTAGGTGCCGACGACACGTAATTGTCGGCCCAGATCAGAGACGACGCAATCGGAAATTGGCACTGATCTGGGCCGACAATTACGGATGGCACCTAATTAATTAGCAAGTTTGTTTTGGCTTTTTTCTTAAAGATATGCTGTGTACCTCCTGGCTACCGCTGGACCCCTGCGTTCTTCGCGGCAATGTATCGCTCAGCGGCCTGGAGGGTGGGGGGGGGGGGGCCACTGCACCACCCAAACTCCAACGACTCAGTCTAACACCATCATCAGTCTGCTCGGCGCTGAACCAATTCTGGTAAGTGATACTACACTGTACATACATTATTTCTACTTTATATAGGCTGTGTATTTATCATATCATTCCTGCTTTTACTATATGTTACTATTATTTTAGGTTTTATGTGTTATATGGCATGATTTGGTAGGTTATTTTTGGGTCTGCGAACGCTCACAAAATTTTCCCATATAAATAAACGGTAATTGCTTCTTCGCTTTACAACATCTCGGCTTGTGAACCATTTCATAGGAACGCTCTACCTTCGGATGGCGGGGCAAACCTGTACTGGTCTAGCTCTGTTCCTTTTTGTTTTTTTTCTTTTTCTTTTGGGTTTTTTTTCTTTTTTTCTTTATGACTAATTTCATTATGAGTTTGGAAGTCTATTATACCTATGTTACTTAAATCCTTTTTGTATATGCTTATTAAGATTATTCCAATCTCTTTGTATGAACTTTGTTACTGTGTTTATAATTTTGAAAATTAATAAAAAGATTTAAAAAGAAAAGAAAATCATCGAGGCAGCGAAACGACAATACAGGCACAACTCTCCAGCAAGAACACACGCCGCAAGGTCTGTACACCACTGCAGACTTAAAAGCTAAGCGCAGTGGTGTTGCCAACATTGCTGCCTCTCTCCCAGAGCAGCTAGATCTTTTTTACGCTCGGTTTGATATCGCCAACACTGAACCTCCGAGGAGAGCCTCCAAAGCGACCTGCACCTTGGTTATCTCTGAGGCTGAAGTTCACAGGTGTTTCCAATGAGTGGACAGTTGCAAGACTGCGGGACCAGACGGCATCCCGGGGCAGGTACTCAGGATGTGCACGGCAGAACTGGCAGGTGTGTTTACAGATATTTTTTATCTCTCCCTCTCCCAGTGTAGAATGTCCTCCTGCTTCAAATCATCCCCCATTGTCCCTACCTAAAAGACCAAGGTAACATGTCTACTGACGTCCGGTGGCACTCACCTCAATAATAAGCAAATGCTTTGAGAGCCCGGTCAAGGACTACATCTGAAGCTTGCTACTACCCACACTGGACCCTCCACAATTCATCTACCGACACAACCGATCAAAAGATGATGCAATAACCACAGCTCTACACACAGTCCTTACACATCTGGAGAAGAATGATGCTTATGTCCTTGAACCTCAGTTCAGCATTCAACACCATCATTCCCTCCAGGCTTGACAAGAAGCTCAGAGTCCTTACCTTGTGCAGCTGGATCGCGAACTTCCCGTCAGATTGCCGGCAGGTGGTAAGAGTGGGCTCCCTCACCTCTGACCCTAAACACAGATGCCCCTCAGGGCTGTGTCCTAATCCCCCTCCTTTACTGTCTGTATACCCATGACTGTGCTGCCACCCACAGCTGCAATCTTTTGGTGACACTACATTGATTAGTCTAAACTCAAATAATAAAAAGGCAGCCTATAGAGAAGTCATCACCCTGACCTGGTTGTGGACGACAGGAGGAATGGAGACAGGCTGACTCTTATTGACATCAATGGATCTGGGGTTGAGAGAGTGAACAGATTTAAGTTCCTCAGCACACACATCACCGAGAATCTCACGTGGTCTGTACTTACCGGCTGTGTGGTGAAAAAGGCACAACAGAACCCCTTTCACCTCAGATGATTGAGGAAGTTCGGGAGGGGTCTCCAAATCCTAAGGACTTTCTGCAGGGGCACAATTGAGAGTATTCTGACTGTCTGCATCACTGCCTGGTATGGGAACTGTACTTCCCTCAATTGTAGGACCCTGCAGAGAGTGGTGTGGACCGCCCAGTGGATTTGAAGTTGTGAACTTCCCAGTATTCAGGTCATTTACAGAGACAGGAGTGTAAAAAGGGCCCAAAGGATCATTGGGGACACAAGTCACTCCAACCACAAACTGTTCCAGGTGCAACCATCCGGGAAGCGGTACCGCAGCATAAAAGTCAGGACCAACAGGCTCCGTGACAGCTTCTTCCACCAGGCCATCAGACTGATTAATTCTCTTTCTACAATTGTATACATATATACACGCTCACCACACACACCATACTGTAATTGTGCAGACAATTTTCCCAATATTTGTCAGTGATATTAAAACCTGATTCTGAGAACTTTTATCTGACTGTTCTGTAATTTTTTTTTAGATCTCTTATTCTTCTTCCTCATAGTGTCCTAGTTTGGGTTAATCTAAGTGCACTCGAGTGCACATGGTATTTTCTAAAAATTGCTATTTAAGTTCTTATTTTTTTTTCCCCATATTTTCCAGATCTGTTTCAGACCAGGATATTATACCAAAAGACTTATCAATATGGGCATAGGGAGTGTTTAGTACCTTTGTTATAGTTTTACTGTTCAGCTCTGTTTGGCAGATTTTCTTGAGCCTTGAAGTAAATTGTGTTGAAAGATTTTCTTTTATCACACGATGATCTCTTTTCTTTGCTTGTAGATATCCTAAATATATGTTTCACATTCATCCTTCGGTTGTATTGCATCCTGATGCTCTGTTTTATATTCTACTGGTTCTATTGCATATTCCTTTATGTTATTTTTCTGTACTTTTCAAGTCTACAGTTCATGTTTTTTTCTTGGGAAGTTAGTGCCATTATTTGAATTGATTGTTTTAGCTTTACTGATGCAAGAGTAACTAATTTCAAATCATTCCTGTATAGCTGTGACAAGGTACAATTAGTTTTTTTTGTTCTGATTTGATACCCGATTGTTGTCCACTTCACTAAATTACAGTGGGTTTAAAGCCAGACTCTGGAAAATGGCTCCATTTATTTTGATAATGGTGTTTGCTCCTTTGTGGTTGTTAATGGGGAGATTATTGTACGTCACTGTCTCATTAGATGTTGCAGAGATTGCATGCATCTTGTATGTATTAGGAACTTCTCTTAACCTTGCAAGAGATAGAATGAAATGGTTTTTGATAGGCAATATAACATTGAAAGAATTCTGCTTTCCCCAGGGCTTGCTATAGAATTACGTAATCTATTATCAGTTGTTCCTTAAATCCGTTCATACCCTAACGGTATCTTTCCACTCTTCTGTCAGCATATTGTGGTTATCTAAGTGAGTGGTCATTAGCTATGAGATGCACGATGCTACAATTTTATATATAAGGTTGCAGAGTGGTGGTGGGGGAAGGGGAGACGGGAGTCGACTCCAGCCCTGAACTCCAGGCCAGGTCTTTATGTGCTGCTGTTGTGACTCCCGTCTCCCCTTCTCCCACCACCACTCCGCAGCCCCGTCTTCCTCAGATCCCACCGTCAACTCCTGGGCCCTCGGAGGCTCCATCTTCCTCTCACCCCAACCCTCCCCTCTCCATTGACACCCCCAGCCTCCCCCCTCCCCCCTCTGATCCCAGCTCTCATCCGTGCCGGGTCTTTACCATCCCCTCCGACCTTCAACTGTCGGAGGCAGAACGCTCTGTTCTCAGTAAGGGCCTCACCTTTGTCCCCCTTCGCCCACACCTCAGCGAGTTCCGTGTTCGCCATGATGCGGAACTTTTCTTCCGCCGTCTCCGTCTCCGAGCCTACTTCTTCAGCAAGACTCTTCCACTCCCACCGATGACCCCTTCTCCCGTCTTCAAACCTCCTCCTCTTCATGGACACCCCGCTCTGGTCTTCTGCCTGCTCTGGATCTCTTTATTGCTAACTGCCGATGGGACATCAACCATCTCGACTTCACCGCACCTTGTCCCCATTCCAACCTCACTCCTTCCGAACGCTCTGCTGTCCACTCCCTCCGCACTAATCCTAACCTTATTATTAAACCCGCCGATAAGGGGGGTGCTGTTGTAGTCTGGCGTACTGACCTCTACCTTGCCGAGGCACAGCGACAACTCGCAGATACCTCCTCTTATTTACCCCTCAATCATGACCCCACTAAGGAGCACCAGGCCATTGTCTCCCATACCATCACCGACTTTATCCGCTCAGGGGATCTCCCATCCACTGCTCCCAACCTTATAGTTCCCACACCCCGCACTTCCCGTTTCTACCTCCTACCCAAGATCCACAAACCTGCCTGTCCTGGCCGACCTATTGTCTCAGCTTGCTCCTGCCCCACCGAACTCATTTCTGCATACCTCGACACTGTTTTATCACCCCTTGTTCAATCCCTTCCTACCTATGTTCGTGACACTTCTCACGCTCTTAAACTTTTCGATGATTTTAAGTTCCCTGGCCCCCACCACTTCATTTTCACCATGGATGTCCAGTCTCTATATACTTCCATCCCCCATCAGGCAGGTCTCAATGCTCTCCGCTTCTTCTTGGATTCCAGACCTAATCAGTTCCCCTCTACCACCACTCTGCTCCGTCTAGCGGAATTAGTCCTTACTCTTAATAATTTCTCCTTTGGCTCCTCCCACTTCCTCCAAACTAAAGGTGTAGCTATGGGCACTCGTATGGGTCCTAGCTATGCCTGCCTTTTTGTTGGGTTTGTGGAACAATCTATGTTCCGTGACTATTCTGGTATCTGTCCTCCACTTTTCCTTCGCTACATCGACGACTGCATTGGCGCTGCTTCCTGCACGCATGCTGAGCTCGTTGACTTCATTAACTTTGCCTCCAACTTTCACCCTGCCCTCAAGTTTACCTGGTCCATTTCCGACACCTCCCTCCCCTTTCTAGATCTCTCTGTCTCTACCTCTGGAGACAGCTTATCCACTGATGTCTGCTATAAGCCTACTGACTCTCACAGCTATCTGGACTATTCCTCTTCTCACCCTGTCTCTTGCAAAAATGCCATCCCCTTTTCGCAATTCCTCCGTCTCCGCTGCATCTCCTGTCAGGATGAGGCTTTTCATTCTGAGACGAGGGAGATGTCCTCCTTTTTTAAAGAAAGGGGCTTCCCTTCCTCCACCATCAACTCTGCTCTCAAACGCATCTCCCCTATTTCACGCACATCTGCTCTCACTCCATCCTTCTGCCACCCCACTAGGAATAGGGTTCCCCTGGTCCTCACCTACCACCCCACCAGCCTCTGGGCCCAACATATTATTCTCCGTAACTTCCGCCACCTCCAACGGGATCCCACCACTAAGCACATCTTTCCCTCCCCGCCCTCTCTGCTTTCCGCAGGGATCACTCCCTACGCAACTCCCTTGTCCATTCGTCCCCCCCATCCCTCCCCACTGATCTCCCTACTGGCACTTATCCTTCTAAGTGGAACAAGTGCTACACATGCCCTTACACTTCCTCCCTCTCTACCATTCAGGGCCCCAGACAGTCCTTCCAGGTGAGGCGACACTTCACCTGTGAGTCGGCTGGGGTGATATACTGCGTCCGGTGCTCCCGATGTGGCCTTCTATATATTGGCGAGACCCGACACAGAATAGGAGACCGCTTTGCTGAACACCTACGCTCTGTTCGCCAGAGAAAGCAGGATCTCCCAGTGGCCACACATTTTAATTCTACATCCCATTCCCATTCTGACATGTCTATCCACGGCCTCCTCTACTGTAAAGATGAAGCCACACTCAGGTTGGAGGAACAACACCTTATATTCCGTCTGGGTAGCCTCCAACCTGATGGCATGAACATTGATTTCTCAAACTTCTGCTAATGCCCCACCTCCCCCTCGTACCCCATCCATTATTTATTTATATACACACATTCTTTCTCTCACTCTCCTTTTTCTCCCTCTGTCCCTCTGAATATACCCCTTGCCCATCCTCTGGGTTTTCCCCCCTCCCCCTTTTCCTTCTCCCTGGGCCTCCTGTCCCATGATTCTCTCATATCCCTTTTGCCAATCACCTGTCCAGCTCTTCGCTCCATCCCTCCCGCTCCTGTCTTCTCCTATCATTTTGGATCTCCCCCTGCCCCTCCCACTTCCAAATCTCTTACTAACTTTTCCTTCAGTTCATCCTGACGAAGGGTCTCGGCTCGAAACATCGACTGTACCTCTTCCTAGAGATGCTGCCTGGCCTGCTGCGTTCGCCAGCAACTTTGATGTGTGTTTCTTGCTAACTTGATTGAGTTCTTCCAGGTGTGATAGATGAAATTACACATTGATATTGTCTACTTGGATATTAGTCAGGTGTTGACAACGTCCCACATGGGAGGCTTATACAGAAAATTAACATGCTTGGGAACTGTGGTGAATTGTCCTGGCTGGCGGGGACTCACACTGGGAGAAATTTCTTCCACTGGCGGGTGGTGAATCTGTGAAATTATTGTCATAGACAGCTGATGAAGACAAGTCATTGGGTATATTTAAAATGTTCCTGATTAGGAAAATGGTCAACGTTTACTGGGAGAAGGCTGCATAATGGGGTTGAGAGGAATTGTGGAGCAAATTCACTGAGTCGAATGGTTTAATTCTGTTCCTAAGTCTTAGGGTGCATCAGGAGTATTGTATTCACTTCTGATTGTCCAGCTCTAGCAATGATTGGAGAGGGTGCAGAACAGTTTCATCAAGACGTTGCCTGGATTCGGTGGCATGTGAGACAAGTGAAGTTTGATAGACTTAGTTTCTTTACTCTGGGGTTAGAATAGAGATCTGACAGAGGTGTACAAGTTTGAGAGATAAGAGTTTGGGTAGATGGCCTGTATTTTGTTTTTTTTCCCACATATGACTGGTGTCTAATACCAGAGGGCATTTGGTTAAGGTGAGATGGGGTAAATTTACAGCACTTGTGGGTAGCTTTTCACAGAGTGGTGCGTGCCTGGAATTCACTGCCTGGGTCGTGTCGGAGGCAACTATGATATATATTGTCCTGGATATAAATGAATGTCCAAGAAATGGAAGGATATGGTCAATAATACAGGAGAGGATAACAATTTTTTTTTTCCCCAGATATATAAAGAGTAAGGAAAATGGAAAGTGTTGATATCGGACCACTGAAAAATGATGTCTATGCAGTAATGGGTGAAACGGAAATGCCAGGCAATCTCTATGGAAGTCACTAGCGGAATTACAAAATGAAAAGAGCATCCGTGAACAGAATTGAATGGACTGCAAGTACGAAGGAGGTGCTTCAGGATCTGAAAGGTCTGAAGATAGAAAAGTCACCTGGACTGAATGATACAGTGTATCAGGAGCCTGCCTGGGGTGTGTGGGGATTCCCAGAGCAGCAGGGCCTGGAGTGAAGGCTTCAGCAAAATCAACAGCTGGATTAGTGGGAAAAATTTATTCTCTGAATTGTAACCTAAATCCATAGACCAGCAAGTGATTTATGGTAAATGTTCATTACCAGGTTCTGCCAAGTCAGTGTAACATTTGAGATGTGGTTTGAACTTAGCATTTCATCACTCACCTATCAGATGAGTGGGTAACTCAGATAAGCCTTGGGCGATGTTCATGTATTCCCATGGACCAGGACCTGTTTAAATCAAAAATACGTCAATGAAAACAGAGCTAAAGTAATTTAAACTGTTTATTTCAATATGGCTTTGTGTTCACTGCGTGTTTTTTAACGTACCGAGCTCCTGTATTTCCTTCAATATTCTGTCCAACTTTGGTAACTCAGTCCTCCACGTCACAAAGGATTCCCACATCGCCCTCCGGGCCCTGGAGCCTTTGCCCATCACCAAACGGAGGAAGAGTGTGGAACTCTCTGTCCGGTTTCCCTTCTCTGTCAGTTCAGTGACTTTCTATAAAAGGAAACAATGAATTTATTGTGGAGCAGACAGACAGACATGGAGAATGTGGAGGAAAATATCTGTTCATGGCCCCAGTAGCTTCAGAACTGATGCAGTCACTGGGCTGCTGCCTCATCCTCCCTGTGTTCAGTCATTAACAGAGAAACAGTAACTGAAGGAAATTTTAAATGAATAGTGTGAAAGAATAAAGATTTACTGACACCCTGCAGTCGATGCAACGTGCTTAATTTCCTCAATCCGTCAATGTGCAATATTACATCAAAAAGATGTAACAAAAAGAATGGAAAGATTGAGATTGAGAGAGTGAAAAATGGATGGTGGGCATCACTGAATCGTGACTGAAAGAAGATCCTAGTTGGGTGTTTACATCCAAGGATAAATATTTAATCGAAAGGATAGGCAGGTAGGTGAAGGATTGCATTGACTCTGTTGTCATAAAAGGAAAAGTACTTAGAAAGAGGTAATATCGGATTGGATGATGTAGATGTTAAGAAAACGCATAGGTAAAATGAACCTGATGGAAATTATGTACAGGCCTCTTAACAGTAGCTAGGATGTGGGCTACTAATTCCAATGGGAGAGAGAAGAGGCATGTAAAAAGGTCAATGTTAAAACAGTCATGGGGAATCTCAATATGCAGGTAGATTTTGGAAAATCAGGTCAGTGCTGAATCCCAAGTGAAGGAATGTATAGAATGCCTATGAGATGGCTTTTTGAGAGAAGGTTATGGTTGAGCCCACTATAGGAAAGGTGGATCTGGATTCTGTGTTGTGTATTAAACCAGATTTGATTAGGGAACTTAAGATAAATAAACCCTTAAGAGGCAGTGATCATAAAATAATAGAACTCACGCTACGGTTTGAAAGGGAGAAGGGAAAGTTAGATGTGTCAATGTTACAATGGAATAAAGGAATTACAGAGGCATGAGAGATGAGCTGGGCAAAAATAAACTTGAAAATGGCACTAGCAAGGACAATGGCAGAGTAGGAATGGCTGCAGTTTCTGGAGAAATTTGGAAGGCACCGGATAGATAATCCCAAAGATGAAAAATTATTCCAAAGGATGGTGGACAGTGTCTGACGAGGAAGTCATTGCAGCACAAAAGCAAAGGAGAGGGCATAGAGTATAGCAAAATATCATGGAAAGCTGGAGGACTGGGAAGCTTTTACTAACCAACAGAAGGCAACTAAAAAAACCACAAGTAGAGAAGATATGAAATATGAAGGTAATCTAGCTAATAATGTAAAAGAGCTCACCAAAAGGTTCGCCTGATATATATGCTCTTTTAGGACAACCTATTGATTTTTGGGGTCATGAGATAACAGCTTTGTGCGTGGTAGTTCATGTCTAACCAATCTTAAAGCTTTTCCAGGAAGATACCAGGGAACTTGATGAATGGATGGAAGTGGGTGTTGTCTACATGAACCTCAGCACGGCATTTGACAAGGCACCACAAAGGAGGCTGGGCAAGAAAGTTCAGCTGCTCAGCAGTCAAGGTAAACTGGTAAATTGGAAAATTGGATTGGACAATGGCTTTCTGGAAGACGACAGAGAGTGGTTATAGACCATTACATCTCTGACTGGGAGTTTATAACTCGTGCGGTGCCACAGGGATCGGTGCTGGGTCCATTGTTGATTGTCATCTATATCGATGATCTGGATGAAAATGTGGTTATCTCGATCAGCAAATTTGCGGATGACGTCAAGAGTGAGGACGTGTAGCGGACAGTGAGGAAGACTACCAAAGCTTGCAGTGGTGTCTAAAGCAGCTGAGAAATGCGCTGAAAAATGGCAGATGCAATTTAATGCAGGCAAGTGCAACGTGTTGCACTTTGGAAGGGTCAATCTTATACAGTGACCGATAGGGCACTGAGGAGTGTGGTAGAACAAAGTGATCTGGGAATACAGATCCATAATCCATTAAAAGTGGCAGCAAAGGTAGACAGATCAGAAAGAAAGTATTTGTCACACAAGCCATAAATGAAAATATTGAGTACAGGAGGTGAGTTATGATGTTGAACGTGTATAAGACGTTGGTGAGGCTTAATTTTGAGTACTGTGTGCAGTTCCAGTCACCTACTAATAGTACAGATGTAAAGAAGGTTGAAAAAATACAGAGAAAATTTACAAGGATTTTTCCAGCACTGGAAGATCTGAGTTAGAAGAAAGAATTGAACAGGTTAGGTCTTCATGCCTTCAAACAGGGAAGACTGAGGGGATTTGATAGAGATATACAAATTACGAGAGGGAAAGATAGGGTAAATGCAGGCAGGCATTTTGCACTGAGGTTCAGGGGTACAACAACAAGAGGTCAGTAAAGGATGCAAGGTGAAAAGTTCAAGGGCACGTGAGGGGAAACTTCACTCAGAGGGTGGTGAGTGTGTGGAACAAGCAAGTGGTACAAGCGGTTAACAGAAGTCTGGATAGATACATGAATGATAAGGGTATAGAGCACCATGACCCAGTGCAGGTCAATGGGAATAGACGTTTTAAATAATCCGGCATGGAATAGATGGGCCAGAGGGCCTGTTTCTGTGCTGTACTTTTCTATGACTCTGACAAGTCAGCTACTCATTGTTCAGGAACTCAGATGGAGACCAGACCAGCTGTGGTTGGCAGGTTTCCCTCCTGCAAGTACCGCAGTGAAGCCAGATGGCCCAATTTTAATATTCATCCTGGATTAGTGAGCTGAGGTGAATTTGACCGACGATCCCGATAAGATGTGAAATTAGTTTTAGACTGAATGTCTGTTCAACGGTCCAGATATGCAGCCACTGCTCGTATATCACACTGATAAATACAGCAGGCGTGAGAGGAAAAGGTGACACTGAACCTGTCGTTCCCAGTGCTCCCCACCTTAACAGCTGAAACCAGATCTGCGAGAGACAAGCTTGAGCTAAAAGTCTCCACTGTCATGTACAACTCCTAGAACGTGCAGCAGATTAATATTGATCACTATTCCCTCTGATACCAGCAGTTTGGTGACAATACACTAAATACACTCACCTCATTTTCTTCTCTACTGAAGTGTCCCTCCTTTGTCAACATCCAACCGAGTCTTTCAACCTTTTCTTCAATCGCTTGTTCCAGTCTGTCCCTGTAGAACTTTGTCAGCTGGTACAGTCGATATTCACCCCCCTGCGCCAGGAGGTCAGAGATCGTAAACGCTGGCGCTGTGAATATAAAAAGAGAATGTAGACACAAACTCAAATATCGCTTGTCTCCACCGCTCTCACCCAACTTAAACCAATCATGTCTTGAACCTCAGTATTCACCTGCCTTCAGCTGGAAACAGAGATTTTATCCTAATCTCTGACACTGGCCTTAAAACCGACCCAACACCGCTCTGGGCATTATGTTACCAGAAGGACCACATTTACGAGAAACCTGTCTCTCCCACCATCCCACCCACTCACCTATTTCAGTTTAAGATGGGCAATAAATGTTCGGACTGTCAATAATTGTCACTTCCCAGAGATACTCCCTACATCCTGGTGAATACATTTCCCGTCATTCACCTCCTGGAAATACTCCCTTATCTGGAACACTGCATTTCCTCCAATACACAGCCTGGAAAACAGAGCAGGTAGTACATGCCTAGTAGTGGGTTAACAGGTGCCTCAGTAAGCCAGTTGTACCACACCCATACATTTCCCCTCTCTAGTAACCCTCCAACAAGGCCTCACATTTACCCTCCTCCCTGCCGCATTCTGTGAACACATCATGCTCATATTTCACTCACCTGCTCCTGGTTGGGGACTTGACAATTCCGTGTTTAATGAGTCTCCGAGCTGACAGACAGTCGCCTCACTTGTACCGGTTCCAGGGTCCCGATCAGTGTTCCTGACGTCACTGTCTCTGGGCTGATAGACAGTCGCCTCACTTGTACCGGTTCCAGGGTCCGGATCGGTGTCTCTGACGTCACTGTCTCTGGGCTGACTTTGCTCTCCCTCCTCTGCGGCCGGACCACATTCTATTGGGACATTGCTCTCAACCTGACCCTGCTTTGGTACCTTGCTCCCCGTGTCCCGATCATCTTTCCTTGGTGAGCTGCCTGGTAAAAACCTCTTGAGTACTTTCCGTACATGATTTAATTTCCCACCTGAAATATGTGATGAATTGCAGGTTATACTAGAGTGATTTAGAACTGAGAAGAACTGATTGACAATGGGTGTCTGCAATGGAGCCGAGACTCTGGCTGACCTGATTTGGACTGGGACTGTGCTGGTGAATGTGAACCACACTTCTTGCTAGCTGACCCTCCCGATAAGCTGCTGACCAGACACATCCACTCCCAGAAAACAAACGGGGTAGACACAGTAATACTGATCTCCAATACACAGTAGTTGAACGCACTGATGACCAGGACATCTTAGTGGAACCAGGAGATATCACTGCAATTATCTTCCACAAGCTAAAATCTCCTAGGGCCACTTACTGTCCAGACATCTGTGTCACACACAGACCAGCAACGGGATTACACATGGTCCGATCTGCTGGATCACACTTTCTCCAATCGCCTTGTCACATGATGTCCAGTCCCCTTGGTCACTGACTGACCATTGGCTTAAGATGCACATTGTCAGGTCTCCTGGGTCACAGACTGACCATTACCTTGAGATCTATGCTGTCCAATGCCCTGGTTCCCTTTCTATCCTCTGCAGGATGATCGTCATGTAACAATTTTGCAGGTCATTGGCAAAGTCTCCCTTAGAGAGCTCTGTGTGTAGTATCAGTTGCTAATCTATAGGATGGAAATGATTATGCTGGAAAGAGTGTAGTGGAGAATGACCAGTATGGTACTGGACTAGGGTGTTGGGTTTTCTGTTATGTGGATCGGCTGGGACAGTTTGCCCTGGAGCACAGGAGCTTGAAGGGTGACTTCACTCAATTACATAAAATAATCAAGGGTGCAGATACAGTTGATGGTCACAGTCTATTTCCCAGGGTAGGGGAGTCTCGGACTCGAGGGAAGAGATTTGAAAGGGACCAAAGGGGCATTTCTGTATGTGCAGGGTGATGGGTATAAATTACGTGCAGCCAGATGAGCCTGCTAACACTAATAAAATTACATTTTTAAGAAGATGTTGCTGGAAAAAGGATAGAAGTCAACTCCGAGGATAATTTGAGGAAAAACTGCATGAAATGGGGCAAGCTCGAACATTTAGATCAGCATGAATTAGTTGGGCCAAAGGACCCGTTTCCAGGCTATAATCTCTGTTTTATTCCAGCTGGAATCACAGAGTTGAGCACAATCACAATGCCTACGGGAGACAAAGACAGTTGGTTATTGGTTATACTGGGTTTCCCATCAGAGATCCTGGGAATTTAAATCCAGGTAGCAGATCATCTCCATAGGGAAATATTCAGAAATCATGTTCGCTATTTGTCCACAGCCCAGGCATTCATTGGGGTATTAAAAATCTGAAGCAGACCACATGTTTATCGACAGTGAGCTGAGCATCTGAAGCTCAGCTTTTCCCAACACCGACAATGTTCTCGGCTCAGCTACAGAAAACAGATTTTGGAAACTCCCCTCCTCACCATTGCGCAGCAGACAAGGAAACCAGGGGATTGATACCTGTTCTTCCAAAATCTGAAATGTTGTGTTATCACACAATCTCTCATATCCTGGAAATGCTCCAATCATCAGGCATTGAGCTTTTAGAATAAAAGCTGGAGATGTCTTACACATCAGGGCCTGTCTGGATGTGAAACAGACCCTGATCCTGGACATTTACATAACCCACAAGACTGCTGTGACATTCCTGTCTGTGTTTCACTCACAACCAGCTGATTCAGGACCTCCTGGTCCTTTCACTTAACTTAAGCTTTGCAAGGTGAGTGGAGTGATTTGACCATTATCGGTGTCAGGTCCCTGCACTGGAACTGTTAGATTATCAATTACTCAAGGCCGCTTTACCAGTGGGATCAATGACCCTGACGAAACTTCTCTGTGCCCTGTTAGCACCTGTGTAAGTTTCTTCATCTGATCTACTGTGGACAAACACAACAGAAGTTTAATTATAAATATCCCAGTGAACATACCTGTAGCCATTCTGATTCTGACTAACAATTGTTGATTGTCGTCTTCTTGCTTACATTTTGGTCCCGGTGCAGAAAAGCTCCGCCTGCTGGTGATGCCCTGAATTACACACAACAAGCAGACAGTGAGTCAGGGAGAGTAAAATTACCTTGCAAATGTGACAGTATCGCCATCTGCTGTATCAGAGCAACATTCCAAACATTCCTCGTTGCCATCAACTTAAACACTATGTCTGTATGTCTATCCAGTGATACCTAACACATCCTACTGATAGAGACACAGAGCAATACAGCAGATACAGACGCTCAGTCCGACAAGAAAATGCTGACGATATTGCCCACAGAGATGGTCCTAATTTCCTGTGTTCCATTTCCTTCTTGGCATTTTCATTCCATCTACACATCACAACTGCTTCTGGAATTATACAATTGTGCCTGCCTCGTCCACTTCCTCTGGCAGTTGTATCAACATCATCACCAACCTCTGCATGAAACCATTGCTGATTGTGTCGGTTTTGCAATCTATTTACTACTCCTCTGCACATTTAGATCCCCTATAAGCTATGATAATCTTCATCATTAGCACCATCTACTAATTTTGTGTCATCTGCAAGCTTACTAGTCAAGTCTTGTGCATTCGCATCCAGATCATTGCTATCAAATAGGAAGAAACCTTCAGCCACCACTCTTCGCTTGCTGCTTTCAAGGTAATGTTTGAATCCATCTAACTTTCTCTCTCTGTACCGCATGGGGCCTTATCTTCCAGACCAAGCTGTCATGTGGCATCTTGTCAAAGGCTTTACTGTAGTCCAATGTACAACATCCACTCACCCACCCTCATTGACAACCATCTTCAAACATCTTAAAAATGTATTGTTGAACACAACTTTCCATGCACAATGCCATGGTCACTCCTGATCAGACTCAGCAGATCCAAATGTTGGTAGATATTCTGTGTGTGACTGGTCCACATTGTGGAAAATTTTCTCTGTCATCTCCCCTTCCATTCTCTCTACTCATCAACAAATAGCCAAAGTGGCAACCTATAGTAAGATATTGTTTCTCCAAATGCTCAAAATTTCCTTTCCAAGCGTTTTCCGATGACTGATGTAACACTCACTGGATTTTCCCTTTTCCCTTTATAGAATGATGGAACAAAAGATGCCATCCTCCAATCCTGTGTTACTGCTTCTCTGGCCGGAGAGGACACAAAGATCATTGTCAATACCTCTGAAAACTCCTTACTTCCTGTCGTAATGTGCTGTACATTGGGAGCTTCATCAACACCTCTTTCTTAACATTGCTGTGCTCCTATGCTAACGTCACAATCACAGTCTATCTCATTGGTAACTTTGAAGCAAAGCATTCATTAAGCACCTCACCTATCACCTCATTCCATCTTTGCTCATGAGCAGTCCTACCCTCAATCCTTCTGTACTTCACCCATGTGGTGAAACGCCATGGGGCCTTCCTTAATCCTACTCACCAAGAATGTCAAGTCCCCTTTGAACTCTCAATCCCTTCTTAATCTCCTTGCTGGCTACATTATAATTCTCCAGAGCCTTGCTTGAATGTTGCTTCCTAAAACTGAATAATACTTCATTTTTCCTAAAGGTCCGCATCTCTTGTGAACCATGGTTCGTTTATATGAACATTCTTTCCCTGTCTGTGGGACGAATCTATCCAGAACCCCATATCAGTGTTCCAGAAACAACTTCCCAGTTCCATTGTGCAATGCCCTGACAAAATGTTTTTTCCAGTTTATCCTCCCAAGTTGCTATGACTACCATTGTAATTATCCATCATTAAATACTGTCCCATATCATCTGCTACCATCCTTGTCCATGATCATTATAAAAGTTGGGGTGTTGTGGTCACCCATCTGACCAGCATCATTGCCTAGTACTAAACACAGTATGGCATCTTCTCCAGTTGGCCCATCCACAGACTATGACAGGAATCATTCCTGGACACACAACACAATCTGCCCCATTGACACACTTTGAAATGACAATTCTGTTGGAATACTTTATCCTGCTTGGTTATTTCTTCAAAGGAGAATTGGTTGATATTGTGCACCCGGATTTTCAGAAGGTGTTTGACAAGGTGCCACACATGAGGCTCCTTAACAAGCTATGAGCCCATGGTGTTGCAGGAAAGATCCAAATATGGATAAGGCAGTGGCTGATTGGCAGGAGGAAAAAAAGGAGATACGGGCAGCCTTCACTGACTGACCCCCGGTTGCTAGTGGTGCTGGGACCGATTTGTATATGCCAATGATTTGGATGATGGAAATGAAGGCTTTGAATGAAGAAAGGCCTTGATCGAGTGGATGTGGAAAGGATGTTTCCTATATTGGATGAGTTTATAGACTGGCCTCAGAAGAGGGGCATCCTCTTAGAAAGGAGATGAGGGGTTTTTTTTTGGCCGGAGAGTGGTGAATCTGAGGAATTCTTTGCCACAGGCAGCCGTGGATATTTAAGGCAGAGGTTGCTAGATCCTTGACTGGTCAGGGCATGAAGGGATACAGGGAGAAGGAAGGAGACTGGGACTGAGAAAATTGGAACAGCCATGATAAAATTGAAGAGCAGATGTGTTGGGCCCAATGCTGCTCCAATAACTTATGGATTTAGGTGGGGCGCCAGAGTGATGTCACATGTGGGTGAGAGCTGTTTAATGGATGTTTTAAATTTCAGCAGGACAACGAAGGAAACAACGGGTTTCATCACTGAATCCAATGTTTTGTGATTTAAAGTCCCCTGCCAGGTGCCCTGCTCTACCATGTTGTCCGTAGAGTGGGCAGTGTGACCTATCTCTCGAGCTGGGTCACAAAGCCCCAATGTTTCTGAGGAGGACTTTCCAGAGTGATCTGGTCTGGGGTGGTTCAGTCAGTGCAGTGTCTCGTTGTTTAGTATTTTCAGAAACAACAGTTTTACTAATATACACCGGAATTGCCAGCAGGGTAAAGACATGTTCATATCAGTTAACTGAAGACCTCTCGTCCCTGTGGTCCTTGTCTCCCGGCAATCTAAACACCCCAACAGTGTAGGTACCCCTTCATCTAAAAATGAGTGAATCATTCAGTTAGCTGATCCCTGAGAGGAATTATATTTGTTGGTGGTTAAAGTTGGTCCAGATTTGGCTGGATGGAGTTAATGCAGAGTTCGGGGGTGTCACAGTGAAAGAACCGAACAGCCAGATCCTCTACGTTGTCCCTCCGACCTCCGGCCACTGGTGGCGCCGCGGGGACCTCCTGCAAATCACAGCACAGGGCCAACCCCAGCTGTTGCTGGCGGATCTCCTGGTTGGGCAGCGATGAGGAAGGGAATGATCTCGGGTTTGTGTAAATCGAGGGGCGGATGCAGTGGGAAAGGGCCAGGACGGAGCCAGCCAGCTGGACAGTCTGGGCCGGGGATGTAGGATCAGTTCGTTCTGGCTCCCCAAGCTGTAAGAGTGGATTTGTTTATGTGTATGGGTGTGGGATAAATGGTGGGAAAGTTGTGGGGCTACTGGCAAGGTGGAGGGAGGTTGGGGATGTGGGTTATCGGACACAGTGTGACCCGGGAGGATGGGTCCTTGGCCAGATTAAGTTGTAAACAAGGGAGGATCTGGTCCATTGTGTCAGGCAGCTTTCTGGAAGCAACAAATCTCCCTTTATATCACTGTCTAATCTTGCTGCTAACATTGTGTTTGTCACAGAGCCCAGAGTCTGGGAACAGCAAGATGGTAGGAAGCAGATGGTGATGATGGGAGGCTGTTTATTGGAGTCAAGGCCCGTGCCTCGTGGAGTTCCCCAGGGTTACACCCATTGCTACTTGTCATCTATGTCAATAATCTGGTTGATAATGTACAGGGTATGGATCGTGAGTGTGCAACAAGTAATTTCAAACAATTACTTCTTTTTGAAAGATGGTAAATATAAACAGCCCTCTTTCCCTCTCCACACTCAGAACCGACCAAAAGCTACTTCAGAAGATGCAAGTTCTTCAAATGAGCAAACACTGAGGGAACGTGTGTGAGTTTAAAGAGCTGGGATACTGACAGTACATTACCAGACCTGGAGTGATTGCAACTGGGTCTGACAGATGCATAACTTGTATTTCTGGGCACATTCAGTCTCACCACAACTATTCCCTGCCTTACTCTGTACAGTTATGTAATGTCTAAAGGACCAGTGTTTGAGTAAATGAGACTCACCAAACTTTCTCCTGATGAATCACTGGATTCTCCGAGTCAGATGGGTTCTCTCCAGTTGATGCTCTCAATCCTCAGGCTGGTTCACTTGTTGCTGTTCCCTCGTCTTCAGTCGTGGTTTGCTTCCAGTTGGGGTTTTTCTTCCAATAAATCTCTCAACGCAGGTCTAACTTTAACATGAAAGATAATGAAGTACGTTAACAATACAAAGGAGAACAAATATTTCTGCTCACTGAAATCTAAACATTGAAGACAAATATAATGATCTCAGTGAACAAATCTGTAATTGTCCCTGACACCTCACAAAACCTGATAAGGAATAGGAAGGAGTCATCATTCAGTCATGGTAAGACATGAGATGTAGGAACAGAATAAGGTGATTCGATCCATCGAGTCTGCTCCACCACTCAACCATGGCGGAGATTTATTCCAACACCGTATTCTTGCCTTCCTCCTGTAACCCTGAAGCTACTTAGCAATCACAAATATATTAATCTCTGTCATAAATATACCCAACTAACAGTCTCAACCAACCTCTGTGGCAACAAATTCCACAGATCAGCCATCTTTTGGCTGAAGAAATTTTTCTCATCTCAGTTTTAAAGGGAAGCATCTTTATTCTGAGTGTGTTGTCAGATCACAGACTCTCCGTCGAATGGAAACATCTTCTCCATGTCCACTGTATCCAGGCTTTTCAGCATTCAGTAGGTTTACTTAACCACCTCCCCTTTCACCACCCCGCCTGACCTCCATTGAGCACAGCCCCATAACCATCAAATGCTCCTCATTCATAAAGCCGATCATTCCTGAGATTATTCATGTGAATCTTGTTAGCAACAACTACACTGAACACATTCCCAAGTATAACAGACAATCAGGAAATGTAAACCATTCCAGTGTGAATGTAATAAAAATAAACTGGAATCACCAGAATCACTCAACAGGTAAGGAACTGCTGTGGGCAGAGCAACAAATTTAACGATTCAGGTTCACAATCTTTTGTCAGAATGGGTTCACAATTTCCCATTTTTAGTGCAGATCTCCAGCAACTTGAATTTCTGTTTGATTTCCACTGCCTGACAGACAGGTGACAGCAAGGAGGAATTTCCAAACACAGTTCAAACACTGAACCCCCAGGTCTATTTTGACTGGTGCTGTGACGCCAAACCAAGTTATCAGATGATTGAAGCTAATGAGAGAGATAAGGGAGACAATGAAGAAACGTTCAAAATGTTAATGAGAGAGGAGAGAGACATTAACAGAAAAGAGACACAATTCAGAATATTGACAGACCGGTTGCTATGAACCTGAACTGTTTGAAGTTTGATGGACAGGCGATACCTCTGCAGGGGTATAAAAAGAACAGGTTCGCTAAGGCACAGGACACACCACGAGATCATGAGATAACGAGACCCTGGAAGAGCGGTGTGCCCCCATAAGTTGGTGGGAGATTTGGAGGTCTGATCGCGGGAACCGACCATAGACTCACAGGGTGTAAATGTACGATCGGTGGGAGCCTGGTGTGAATGTCCGCACTTGCCTGGGTGCCGGGATCACCACGGAAGAACGGTCGTATCCGGAACGGAGCGGTCACAGTCGGTGACCACAGCGGGATAGAAGACATAAAAGGGTCTGCTCGAAACCAACTGCGAAGAACATCAAAGGTCTGCCTGAATCAAATTTGCATCCCCCCCCTTCTCTCTCTCTCTCCAACGGCACAACAGCGATTACTGCGAACTGCACTAAGCTCAACTGAACTCTGCGCCACTTAAGACTGATCATTTTACCCCTAGACTGCGATAGAGCTTGGTTTGATTCCTATTACCCTAATTCTGTGTACATGTGTGTATTATCATTGCTAACCTGTTGCATTTATGTCCTTACGATTAGAGTACTGTGTTACTTATTTCTTTAAAACTTTATTAGTTCCTAGTAACCCAGACTCCAATGAGTGGTCCAATTCTGCTGGTTTGGCAACCCAGTTACAGGGTACGTAACGGTACAAACACAGAACAGCCCATTTAATCACAGCCTCTCCTCGTGAGGGATGGAATACAAACTCATTCTCTCCTCAGATTAACAGCCATTGCTTCCAAAGGAACTCCAGAGACAAACATCTGATCCCAGGCCAGGAATATTCACTCAACACCTCATAAACCCTGGCAGCTTGATCCCCAGGTCCATTTTACTTTGATCTAAAACTGTGATATCCCAGGACCCAACCTCACAGAGTCACACAGCTGAATCTGCCACTTACCCACCCTGAGAGTCTCACACATCGTTCCCGCATCTCACACTGGGTGGTGCAATCCGGGATTTCCCCACAACCAATGTCCAGCTGCTCGAAATTTCTGCTTCATTGCAGCAGGATGAACATCCAGCCCCACCTGTAGAAGCACTAACCAAAGTCAAAGCCAAAACACCAACAGTTCCATATCACAGGATTATTGTCCAAGCACCAACTCTCCCAGTGCTGTTTGCTGCCAGTAAAAATGCTGCAGTGTGTCAGCCAGTCACAATTCAATAACTAGCATCTCCACACCAATACACAACAGAACTGGTAACTGATGACCCTCTGGCATTCCAGCTAACAAAAACTGATTCTGGAAATAACTCAGCGAGGCCAAAGGTGTAAATGAACACTTCACAATGAAGACAAGGTTAGAAGAAAGATTGCTGATATATAATACTGAGGTGGTAGGATACAGGGTGGACTGAGGTTAACCCAGATGGCTGATGTATATTGCTGAACCAGGGGAGGTGGGGTTAGGAGACTGGACAGAGGTTGAACAAGATGGGCAGGGATGAGCAGATGGAATCAGGTGGGAGAAGGGATCAAGGACAATCACTGATGGTCCTCCAGCAATACACAGATACTGAATGAATAGTACACACTACTGTATAAAAGATAGCAAAATAACAAAGTTAGAACAAACAACAAGAACTTAGTCATATATACTTTGACCCTCACCAAATTTTTATCAACACACCATAGAAAATTTCCCATCCGGACACTTATCATTTTTGCATGGTAACTACTCTGCCCGTGTCTGTGAGGAACTGCACAGACCTTTGGATACAGATCTTGTCTTGTGCATACTGCACCAACCACCGTCGCTGGGCCCTTAACGTGCAGGAGCAATGTGTGGTTAAGTGCCTTGCTCACGGACACAACACTCTGCTTGGACTGAGGCTCGAACTCACGACCTTCAGATTGCTAGTTCAACAGGTTAACCACTTGGCCGTGTGCACATCACAGAAACCATTCTCCCCTCTAGAGTTCCCAGTCTGTCAGTGAAATCAAAGATCCCCACAATTTGGGATGTTCTCCTTTTTCACCCACCCCAAACAGGTAGAAGACACGACAGCCATGAAGCTCAATGACAAATGCGAGGAGCCTCAGGAAGCGAGGCGAGTTGGGGGAAGTTAATGGGACTCAGTGGCCAACATCAGATTTTACAACACAACATGGAGAAATATCATCACCCATCCGGGGATTCGGAGCACACACCACGTGATATTGCGTCACAAAGCGGAAGGCGGGCAGAACTGCGGCACACAGCCTCACGTGACCTGTTGGCGGGACTTCCATTCAATTCTGCGGAAATAGACAGCCTGGGATCCTGGTTTGGATCGTTCAATGCAGATTAAGTGAAGTCTGCACATTTCTGACGAGCCCATCTAACTGGAAAATAAATGAGTAATTGGCCCTCAGTTTGGGGCTCATGGCCAACATCGGATCTCCCCGCTCAGGATCGGTCTCAATACTCACCGTTGGGAAAGTGATATCTTCGGCCCGCAGACAGTGATCCCGACCCAAGAGGCGAGGAGCCTTTGCCGATCGCGTAGACGATTCGTTTCAGCACTGAGCAGAAAAAAAACCGACCACCCGGACACAGTGAGCATGCGCGAAGTGATTGTTGCATCATCCAGAGGGCGGGGCCTAGGCTGCCCATCTGCGGTTAAACAGGTGGGACAAACGGGATCACGTGACTGGTGGGTGTCTCCCACCCCAGGCAGAGACTCCAGCTACCCACCACTCCGCAGAAAGAAACAAACTTGCCGCTCACATCTCCTCTCACCTTAAATGTATTAGACATTTCAACCCCCAGGAAAAATATATCTTCTGTCCACTCTGTCTCTACCTCTCATCATCTTACAAACGTCTATCCAGTCTCACACCAGCCTGCGCCGCTCTGGAGAAAATAACCCCCGGTTTGTGAAACCTCTCGTTATAACTCATGCCCTCTAAAACAGGCAGTATCCTGGTAAACCTCTTCTGCGCCCTCTCCAAAGCCCCGACATCCTTCCGAGAATGGGGGCGACAAGAACTGTACGAGACACTCCAGATGTGGTCTAACTAGTTTTATAAAGCTGTGTTACGAACTGTAACGTTTTAGAAACGATCCAGCAGCAACAGAGTTCACACTGGAATCTGGTTTTGATGTTAAAACCACTATCTTTATTAGTATCTACTAAAAATATAGTAACAACGAAATAAAGAAAAGTTAACAGTATTGTGTAAATATTGCTCCCAAACTATCGAGCCCGAGGGAGCAAAGTTTAGAGTCTTGAGAAGGTAAAGTAGGAAAATTCAGTAATCCATGGAATAAATGATGGGAGAGAGATATTTGTAATCCAGGGTGAAACGTAGAGAAAAGGCCGTTACATCAAAATAACCGTCGTCGAAGTTCTTATCCGTTGAATCCGTCCACATACGAGTTATCAGCGAAAGTGACCTGTCACAGGAATACCGTCTTCCAGGGGTTACCACACAAGCGGTCCCCCAAGATATTCCAAAATCCACTCCTATGGATTATACGAAGTGATAGCCACACACATTCGTTGTGGTTCCCTGTACCGATGATCAAGAGCATAGGAGATTTCCGAGCCTCAGCTGCGACAAACTGAAGCTATCAGCTTTTCCAGTCTCTCTCTCTCTCTCTCTTTAGACTGGCCGACTGCCTGTCTGCAGATCGCTCTCTCTCTCTTATGGTTAAATCCACAGTTAGCGCCGTCAGCCTGTGACTGACGTCATAGTCCCGCCTCCTCACTCCGGCGCTCTTAAAGACACAGTCACAGTCCGACCGCAGGCTCGCAACAGCCACAACACAACTTCCCGACTTTTCAACTCAGTGCTTCAACTAATAAAGACAACCACGCCATTTGCCTTCTTAACCACCCGATCAATCTGTGCAGTCTCTTTCAGGGAGGGATGAACCTGGAGTCTAAGATCCCTCTGATCATCAACACCGTTCAGGGTTTTGCATTTAACAGTGTACCGTCTCATACATTCGACCAACCGAGCTGCCAAGATCATCATCACTAATCAAATCTCACTGAGATTTCTCAGGTCCCGTTGAATTTATTGCCAAGTGTACAAGTACGGGAAGGTACAGGTACAGAGAAACACTGACTTGTGGCAGCATCACAGGCGAGTACATTCAGATAACACACGGAACACAAATTATACGATCTCTGTCAGTAACAATCTATAAATATGTTTTATGTCATTAACAATGTATAAAATACATTGTGTCGTGATCAATATTAAAATGTGCATTTCGTGTCAATAACAGACTTGGAAATGTTGAATTTTGGTCCCTGTCTCCATTCCTCCTGCAGTCCACAACCAGCTCCTTTGTTTTTGTCACCATGAGGGAGAAGTTGTTTTCTTAACGCCACCGTGTCGGGGTGATGACTTCTTCTCTGTAGGCTGCCTCGTTATTATTTGAGATTAGGCCAATCAATGTCGTGTGGTCAGCGAATTTAATTAGCAGATTGGAGCTGTGGGTGACGACACAAGTCATGGGTGCACAGAGAGTAAAGTAGGGGGCCAAGGAGACAACCCTGTGGGGTATGTGTGCTGAGAGTCAGAGAGACAGAGGTGAGGGAGCCCACTCTTACCACCTGCCGGCGATCTGACATGAAGTCCAGGATCCAGCTACACAAGGCAGGGTGAAGGCCGAGGTCTCTGAGCTTCTTGTCGATACTTCACGCCTTCGTATGGCTACTGCTCTGCCCATGACTGCAAGGAACTGCAGAGAACTTTGGAGAGCAGAGAACATCAGAGAAACAAACCTCCCCTCCATGGACTCTTCCTGCACTTCCCCTGTCTCGGAAAAGCAGGCCATGTACTCAAAGATCCTCACAACCTGGACATTCTTGCTGCAAACCCACTCCCCTATCGGGGAAGAGATACAAAAGCCTTAAAGCGCGTACCACCAGGCTCAAGGACGGCTTCCTGTCTGCGGTTATAAGCCAAATGAATGATAAAATGGACTCGACCCTACAATGTAAATCAACGTGACCCTGTACCATATGTCTATCTGCACTGCACTTTCTCTGCAGTCATAATGCTTTGTTACAGTTATTGTTTTGTCGCATATCAGGTCACTGTACTGTTGCAATGTATAGATCTGGTGACTGAAGGCAGATGCAGGTTCATGAGGGACTGTTACTGTCAGATTCTGCAGTTCTTGCAGTTGCTCATCGCACCCAGGACTGACCCCTGGTCACTGAGCATTGGAGGAGTCTGTTCTGCTGATGTTAGCCTTAAACTAGACTGGTGTTTAATATTGTGGATCTGTGAAAGATAAATCAGTTCTGTATCAAATCCCGTGTCTCAGGTACATACTGTCTTTACTACACTCACAATGTACACTAGAGAGGCCACTCGGCCCATCTGGTCCTCGCCCATATTTCCGTTCCATATCAGTATATCAAAATCTATCCCTGCTGCTCCGCTGTCACTGTCCCTGTGATGACAGGTTGCAACTCCGTGGGATAGGAGATTCCCCTTGAATTTCATAGAATCATAGAAATCTACAGCACATTACAGACCCTTTGGCCCACAATGTTGTGACAACCATGTAACTTACTCTTGAAACTGCCTAGAATTACCCTACCTATTTTCCTAATCTCCATGTATCTATCTAAGAGTCTCTTAAAAGACCCGATTGCATCCGCCTCTATCACCGTTGCTGGCAGTGCATTCCACACACACACCACTCTTTGTGTAAAAATTTAGCTCTGACATCTCCTCTGTACCGACTACCAAGGAGCTTCAATCTATGCACCCTCGTGTTAGGCATTTCAGCCCTGGGAAAAAGCCTCTCCACACGACCAATGCCTCTCATCATCCTGTACACCTGCATGAATTTCCTGCAGGCGAGGACCGCCCCGTCTGCAAATGGAGCAGCAGTAATTTTGTGCTGCTCTTAGTTTTCTTTCTCTTCGCCTAGTTTAAACTTTGAATTTAAAAATTTTATTTGCTGATTCTTGAGGGGGAAACAATATGTCTATGTCTACAAAAAGTGGGAAGAATTTACCTGAACCTAGTGATAAAGGTAATGGGAAAGGAAAGGTGCAAAAGCAAAGATCTGATGAAATGCCATCGTGGGCTGAAGATATCGTTCGGACACTGAATTCAATTAAGAATCAGAATGGATGATTTAAAGATCCACTGGAAAAGAATAGTAATGAAATGAAGTCATTTCTGGGAAAACATAAAGACCTGGAAACTCAAGTTATTACACATGAAGAGGAATTGAAGATAACTAAGCAGAAGTTGCCTGAAGCTACAACTCATTTGCAAAGATAACAAAATAAGATTATAGACCTGGAAACTAGGGCTCGCCGAAAGAATATACGAACTGTTGGGCTGCAGGAAGAAGCTGAAGATGGAGATTTAACTGCTTACTTTGGTAAGCTTTTCCACACTTTATTTCCTACCATTCTATCAAAGCCGCCTGCTATAGAAAGGGCACACAAGGCATTTACTTCGAAATTGAAGGATTCTCATAAACCAAGATCTGTTCTGGTTTGCTTTCATCACTTTAAAATTAAAGATCAAATAATGCGACAGGCAAGAAAACAGAGAGTTTTTAGATTTATGGAAACTGATCTCCGCTTTTACGAAGATTACCCAAGAGAGATAATGGAGCAAAGATCAAAATCTCACCTGGAAGGATGTTTGGATAACGGGGAGAGTTCGGCCGTCCGGCCCTTTCACTGTGACCCCCGAACTCCACATCAAATCCGTCCAAACGAATCTGGGTGAACTTTAATGACCAATAAATATAATTCCTCTCTTTGATCACTGTCTGAATGATCCCCTGACTCTGAGAGGAAGGGGTGTCTATGATCCACATTGTCGGGGTGTTGAGTTTACCAGGAGACAGAGACTGCAGGGACGGGAGGTTTTCTGGTCACTAATACACTGTGTGTGGACCCCGCTGGCAATTCTGGTGTTGTGACCCGAATCGAGACAAACACCACGCTGCCCACTCCACCAACAACACGGCACAGCCGGACACATAACAGGGGACTTTACATCTCACAACACTGGATTCAGTGATGAAACCCGTGATTAATGTTGTTGTCCCACTGAAATCATAAGAAACGTCCATTCAGGTGTTTTTAAATACAAGCGCTCTCCCACAGGTGAAGTCACACAGGCGCACCCACGCGCCTGACGTCACACATGCCCCCCCCCACACCGGGATCTGCCCTCACTTGCGCGGTGTCTTACGTCACCCACGCGCTGGTGAGCACGAGCTCTACCGGTTTAACGGCTGGGCTACTAATCACGTGACCAGTCCCTCCCCCACCGCTGTCAACAGAGGATTCAGGAGCTGCGCTATTCCCATTGGTGCGAAGCGATGTCAATCACCGGTTACAGCCAGTCGCGGAGGCGGACCAGCCGAGAGGGCGTTACCCTCGCTGACTCCGTCGTCCCCACCGTCAACTCCTCCATCAGAGCGGAACAAAATCCCAAAGTAAATGTCCGCTTTTTGATTTATTTCCATTTCCCTCCGAGGGAAGTTGGGGCGTTTGTGAAGCGTCTCCTGCGGCCGGAGTCTGAGGTATCGCTGAGAGGTAGGAGGAGACCGCTCGGCTCGTCGGTTTGATGCCGGTTCCCCGGGGAGGGAGAGGATGAAGACGGTGAGAGAGGGGGCGGACAGGATGTTTGTCCCGGTGGGGACAGGAGGGGCTCATCTGTGGAAATGTCTGAGCCCACGGTGGTGGCGATTCACCACATTGGGGGGCAAACACCGGCAGACTGTTGCCCTGCAAGCGGGGCCAATGGTCCGGGCAAAGTGACAATTATTTGTGTTTTGTTGAGATTGTACCGGGAATATGGTGTAAAATCCCGCTCCCCACACTAACACGGGTTATACAGACCAAAGAACAAACTGCCGGAGGAACTCAGTGGGTCGGGCAGCATCTGTGGAGGGAAATGGACCGTCAACATTTCGGGCCGAGACCCTCCCTCTGGACTGAGAGTGGACGGGAAATAGTCCGAGAAAAGAGGTGAGGGGTGGGGATGGGGCAAGAGCTGGGGAGTGAGAGGTGGGTCCAGGTGAGGGGGAGGTGGGAAGGTGGAAATAGTGACAGGGGTGGGAGGTGAGTGGTTGGGGCAACACGGGGCTGCAGAAGATGGAAATTAATTCCATGATGGAGGATCGAGCAGAAACATGCGGTTGAGAGGGGAGAGTTGTGAATGTGAAATAATGAGGGAAATGTTGCCGGTGGGTCAGGCAGTCACCGGGTCACGTGGGAGACCCTCTGCCGTCACGTGATCCCGTTTTATCGCAGATCGGCAGCATCTGCAGGTTGTATTCGAGGCCCGGTTTGTCCGCTCTGATGACGCAATAAGCACATTGCGCATGCTCGCAGTCCCGGGACTGGGGGCGATGTTTTTTCCCGTCTTTGTCCGGAGCGGCTGATCGTCTGCGGGATCCGGATCGGGTGAGGGTCCTCGCCCCCTCGGGCGGGCAGCCGGATGGACGGATCATTTTCTGCGGAGCGAGAGCGACAAGATCCATGCGGTGAGTATTGAGTCGGTCCCGAGCGATGTTCGGCAGTGAGTCCCGTTAACTTTCCCGAACTCGCGGTCTCACCCCGCTTCCTGGACAAAACCTGCCGGGGTGGGTCCGGGTTGTGAGACCTTCACACCGAACCTTGGAATACTTTCCATGCTGTGTTGATAAAAGTTGGTTAGGGGAGAAGGGTAAATGCCAAAGTTGCTGTTGTTCTGTTTTTGTCATTTTCATTCATGGTAGTATGTAGTGTTAATTCAGTATCTGTGTATTGCTGGAGGACTATCAGTGATCGTCCTTGATCTCTTCTCCCATTTGGTTCTATCTGCTCATCCCCTGCCCATGTTGTTCAACCTCTGTCCAGCCTGTATCCCACCACCTCAATCATATGTATCAATCATCTTGTTCAAACTCTGTCCAGCCTGTATCCCACCACCTCAATCATATGTATCAATCATCTTGTTCAGCCTCTGTCCAGCCTGTATCCTACCAATGATTATAAATCAACAATCTCTCTTCTACTGTTGCCTTCACTGTGAAGTGTTTTGCCTCACTGAGTGATTTGTGTTTGTTACCTGGAATGACCAGGGGATTTATTTAATGCAGAATGGGGAAGGATAAAGACAGTCACCACAATTTTAGTTTCAAAGTTAGCAAATGGTTGCTATGTTAATCTTTGATAACAGAAGACTCTCCACATTTAAAGTTGAGTCTGTTATTTCCTGTTTTGGTCTTTTTTGGAGAGGCAATTTCCCGGTTGCCAGGAGCAGCCGCAAGATCTGCAGGGAGTGGTGCACATTTTTACAGCACTCTGGTCACTTCCCCTCATTGAGAGTTAGTGGCCTTGGGAGCAGATGGGACAGATTGATAGAGGGGTGGGGAGGATGTTGTGAGCATTGACTGTGTTAACCCTGTGTTGGAATGAAGAGAAAATTAATGAATGTGGTCATTATATTTGTTCAACATTATTCAGGCCATCACAAACATCTTGTGATCAGTCAATAGTTGTGCGTCATTTAAGGTAAAAAGAGAAAATGCTGGAAGTGTTCTGCAGATCGTGCAACATCAGTTCTGATACTCAGTTTTCCACATTTACTCTTTCCACACCCCCAATCTGATGTACCGAGTTTCCAGCACTTAATTTCAATTTGAAATGAAAAGCCTGTTCATCCTGTTAGCCTACAGAAAATGTAATGGCCAATTGTGCTGGGCAAAATCTCATTTAACAATAAGATAATGATAAAATGTGTTCATTTTAGCTGCTGGAGACCCACACCCAGGTTTTCCAGCCCAATATCTGGCCCAGTCAGACGATTATCAGGTTCCCGTTCTACCACAGGTTGATGCAGGAGTGTCAGTTTTTCAACTCTGAATGGTCGATACACTGCAGCATGTTACCGGCAACAAGGGAGTCCTGGGAAAATTGGTGCTTGGGCTGTAATCCTGGGATGCAGACTCCAGGCATATGGAACTGTTAGTATTTGGGATTTGACCCAAGTCAGTACTTCTGTAGATGAGGCTGAATGTTCCTCCTTCCACAATGATTCAGAAGACTCAGGTTGCTGGACATTGGTTGTGGGGAAATTCCTAATGTGGGGACGATGTGCGAGGATTCTGGGGTTGGTAAGTGGCATGTTCAGCTGCGTGACCCTATCACAGATTTTCACGAAGGTAAAATGGATTTGGGGATCAAACTGCTTGGATTTATGAGTGAGTATTTCTGGTCTGGGATCAGATGTTTGTTTCTGGAGATCCTTTGGAAGCAATGATTGCTGATCTGAGGAGAGAGTAAGGTCACATTCCATCCCTCACAGGGAGAGGCTGTGATTAAATGTTTGGAAAGGTAGAATTGGATCCAGGGGTTCAGAGTTCAAACCATGTTTGGAAATTCCCCCTCACTGTCACCTGTCTGTTAGTCAGTGGTTCTGGGCCTGTGCTGAATGGAGTTCAGAGAGATGCTTGTTTAAGTAAACCTACCAAATGTTGAAAAGCCTGGATACAGTGGACATGGAGAGGATGTTTCCATTAGACGGAGAGCCTGGGATCTGACAGCACAGTCTCAGAATAAAGAAGCTTCCCCATAAAATTGATCTGAAGAGAATATCTTAAGTAAAGGGTGGCTTATTTGTGGAATTTGTTGCCACAGAGTGTGGTTGAGGCTGTCATTTGTGTATATTTGTGGCAGAGGTTAACATATCTGTGATTGCTAGGTAGCTTCAGGGTTACAGGAGGAAGGCAAGAATATGGTGTTGGAATAAAAATCAGCCATGGTTGAATGGTGGAGCAGACTCGATGGATCGAATCGCCTAATTCTGCTCCTACATCTCATGTCTTACCATGACTGAACGATGACTCCTTCCTATCCCTTATCAGGTTTTATGACGTGTCAGCGATATTTACAGATTTGTTCACTGACAGCATTACATTTGTCTTCAATGCTTAAATTTCAGTGAGTTTTATTTTTAGGAACATTGAACAGAATTGTTTTGTTCTCCTTTGCATTGTTAACGTGCTTCATTATCTTTCATGTTAAAGTTAGACCTGCAGTGAGAGGTTTATTGGAGGAAAAGCCCATAACTGTAAGCGAACCACAGCTGAAGATGAGGGAACAGCAACAAGTGAACCTGCCAAAGGACTGAGAGCGTCAGCTGGAGAGAACCCAATGTTGCCTTGGGCTTGAGTGGGTATTGCAGAAGGGATGGGAGAGTCTGTCCTTCTTTCACGGTGATCTGGACAGTGGGGCAGTGGTACGGCCGACTTCATGGCTTCAAATTGCCCAGAGATGGGGAACAACATCTTGGGTTCGGTCAATATTAAAAGAATGTCTTACCAGATGTCCCGTCTTCACCTCAGACTCCTTCCAGTATTGGAGTTGGCCCACCACCAAGTCTTGCCAGTCTCCCTCTGTGTTGGAGGCTTGTTTCATCAAGGTGTAGGCAAGGAACCCTAGGCTCTTTGGCTTGAATCCAGGGCAAACCCTAACGGTGGTATGGGGAACCACCAGTCCTGTCTGTCGCCAAAGGAAATCTGGAACTTTGGCCAGAAATGCACTGCCCTCTCTTCCTTTCACCTCTCCAATCACCGTGACTGGGAACTTCTGTCCCTCGAGGAGTGTATAATATTGGCTTTCCTCAGCTGAGCACCCCGTAGGCTCATAGCACAGAGTCACACGAGAGTCAACCGCTGGCAGAAGGGGTTCAAACGCAGTGGAGTCCAGGTTAAGTGCCCACCACTGGGGGTCGGTAACTGGGGAAACTGCCGGTTGTTCACTGGTCCCAGGGTCGTACCCTTGTCTGAGCATAGAATCTCGGCTTCCAAGGTACATAGCAAGTCTCCCCCTGCGAGATTACACCCCAGTCTGGTGGTGGCTGTAAATGAAACATCACACTGGTTCCCCTGGAATTCCACCTGCACGTGAGTACATGCGTTGCGTGCTTTGGTTCCCATTTCTGATCCCCAGATGTAGCCTGCTTGTGTCGTTCTTCCCGCTGAACATATTCACCTTTGATATTACTTCCCTTCGGGGTTCGTCAGGATTCAAAAGCCGGGTCCCAGTAATATGTCAAAGCTCATCGCATTCGATTTTGTTCATAGTCAGGCCAATCCATATTACTTGTTTTAATCATGTTGGCTAACTTAGTTGGTAAGCATTGGAGCAGTAAGGCATTTAACTGGGGGGGACAAATTTCCATCATTAAAGGCTTGGTCTCCTGAGAAAGTGCCATAGCAGCCCACAATTTGCTCCCAATACTCTGGTCCCAATTCTCCAGGCTTAGGTTTGCATTCAAGTACTTTAATGATGTTTACAGATTGCTGGAGAGTCCTTCCAAGACTTGAATAATCTGGTCTGTCTGTTCATTCCCATTATGTCATTCCGTCTGTAACTCCTGATAGGTTTGGTATCTCAATTCGGCCTTCCATTTCCACCCCTCATCAGCTGAGAGAATCATGCAGCAGAGACTGAATAAATCTTGCAGGGTTGCATTAAACATTTGTTTAGTACTGCGGACATACTGAGCAAACTGTGCTGTTTTTTCTTTTCTATGTGGGGCCTGATTCATGATCATTATCATTTCCTGAGGCTTCAAGGGTGAATCACTGAGGGCTGTCCCCCCTCCTGCTCGTGGATTGGGCAGCATTCAGGTGGGCAATGGTCTTTGTGGAGCCATTAACTCTGCGGTTTTATTGGATTCTTCCCTCCCTGTCTCCGAATAATCCTCGGTATTCCCTTTCTGGATCTCAGGGTATAGAGTGCCTCCCCTCCCCTGCCGCCACTGTTTTACCTGAGTGGCCACCGTACCTGAGTACTGGGAGGATTGGGGTACGGGAGCACTGGGTGCACTTAGCCCCTGGTAAACTGGGGGGGAGGGAGGGGTACGGTGGGTGCCCACTCCTCATCACAGTTATTGTCCTCAAACAGGTTCGGTATGCCAGACATGGGTTCGGGATCCCTTGTTTCCTTATCAGTTTGAACTTTAGACTTGCGTTCCTGCCCTTCTCTCCTATCTACAAGATGTGTATCCAGCTACAGCTTGTAACCCTGCACTTTAAAGAACTGGAACTTGAAATGGATGAATTCTGGATCATCCAGAAGATGGAGGGGTTGATAGACATGACATGAAGAAAGGTGAGTTACACCTAAGGTGCAGGACACGGGAAACTGGGTGAGAGTCAGGAAGGGGAATGAGGTTCAATAGCCATGGCAGAGTACTCTTGTGGCCGACCCCCACAACAACAAGTGGGCCTCTTTACAAATTGTTGGGGGGATTATCTAGTTAGGGCAACAGAACAAGAGGGGACTAATATCCTAGTGGTAAGGCTTGCTAGTGCCAGTGTGTGGGGGAGGGGTGATATGGTTAAAATAGGTTGCAGGGAGAATGGGAGCCAGGATGACAGAACAGAGAGTGGAGATGGTGAATTGAATTGAATTGACTTTATCACATACATCCTTCATATACACGAGGAGTAGAAATCTTTACGTTACATCTCCATCTAAATGTGCAATGTGTAATTTATAGTAATTTATAATAGATAGTTTATACACCTGTCAGTCAATATAACATAGAAATGCATTTGTATCAGCATGAATTAATCAGTCTGATGGCCTGGTAGAAGATGATGTCCCAGAGCCTGTTGGTCCTTTGCTGTGGTACCGTTTCCTGGATGGTAGCAGCAGGAACAGTTTGTGGTTGTGGTGAATGGGGTCGCCAATATCCTTTGGGCCCTTATTACACACCTGTCGCTGTAAATGTCCTGAATAGTGGGAGGTTCACATCTACAGGTGCTCTGGGCTGTCCGCACCACTCTCTGCAGGTTCCTGCAATTAAGGGAAGTACAGCTCCCATACCAGGCAATGATGCAGCCAGTCAGGATGCTCTCAATTGTGTCCCTGTAGAAAATTCTTAGGATTTGGGGCCCCATCCCAGACTTCTTCAACCGACTGATATGAAAGAGGTGCTGCTGTGTTCTTTTCACAACACAGCCGGTAAGAACAGACCATGTGAGATCCTCGGTGATGTTTATGCTGAGGAACTGAAAGCTGTTCACCCTTTCAACCCCAGATCCATTGATGTCAGTAGGGGTTAGACTGTCTCCATTCCTCCTGTTGTCCACAATCAGCTCCTTTGTTTTTGTGACAATCAGAGAGAATTTGTTTTCTTGACACCAGTCAGATGTTGTTCAGGACACAGAGAGAGTCAGCAATCAAATGGCTGAGCATGGTGCGATGAATGTGCTGAGCTGTACATATCACATCGTAGGAAAGCCAGATGAGCTGAGGACAGGGAATTATGATATTGTAGCCATTATTAGGACTTGGTTGCACCCAACATTCAGAAAGGTTTAGAGGAACAAATTTGTGAAGAGTTTGCAGACCATGCCATGAAACAAAGCTTAATTCATTAAGCGATTTTAAGTTTCCATATATTGACTGAGACTCCCGTACTGTTAAAGGACTAGATGGGGTAGAGTTTGACAAATGTGCCCTTAATTAGTACGTAGAATTCCTGACATAAAAGAGTGCAATAAGCTGTTAGGAAATGATCCAGGGCTGGTGACAGAAATTAGTGATCATAATTCCATAAGATTCAAAGTAAAAAAAATGAAAAAAGTGAGGTCTGGACCATGGGTTGAGATTCTAAATTGGAGAAAGGTCAATTTTGATGGTACCAGAAAGGATCTGACAAGTGTGGCTTGGGACAGGCTGTTTTCTGGCAAAGGAGTACTTAGTGAGTGGGAGGCCTTAAGAGGTGAAATTTTGAGTGTGTAGAGTTTGTATGTGCCTCCAAAAATAAAAGTTGAAAGGTAACTGGTGCAGGGAACTTTGGTTTTCAAGAGATATTGAGGCCTGGGATATTTTGTTCCTCTAAATGCCTCAGAATTTTGAGTGCTACCAAGACTTATTAATGACTGCAATATCATAATTACACCCCCGAGCTCATGTGACTTTTTTTTTAGTCGTCTGCTGTTGGTTTCTAAAAGCTTCTCAATAGTTTTTGCTCTATATTTTGCCCTCTCTTTGGCCTTTATATTGGCTTTGGCTTCTCATTTCAGCCACAGTTGTCTCCTCCTGCCCATCCAATGCTTTCACTTCTTTGAGATGTATCTATCACTTAGCTCCCGAATTGCTCCCAGAAACTCCAGCCGTTGCTGCTCCATTGTTACTCCTACCTTTTCCCTTCTGAACAAGTTTGGCCAGCTTCTCTGTCACAGAAACATAGAAACATGGTTCAGTATGGAAACAGGCTATCTGGCCCATCTAGTCAATGCTGAAAATACATTTAAGCTGTCTAATGCAACTACCTGCACTGGGACCATTGCCCTCCATACCCCTACCATCCAGGTACCTATCAAACTTCTTTTAAATGGTGAAACCAAGCTTATATTCACCACTTGTGCTGGCATCTCATTCCTCACTCCAACGCCCATTTTAGTAAAGAACTTTTCCACTTGTTCCTGTTAAGTTTCTCCTTCCCTACTTACCCAGGACATCTGGTTGTCGTCCCACCCAACCTCAGTGGAAAAAGCTGCTTGCATTTACCCTATCTATACCCTCATAATTTTGTATACTTCTAACAAATCCTCAAAGCAATGTATAATTTCTTTGTTTATGTTTAGAGCCTTTTTTAGGTGAATAGGATGATGAGGGGCATTGACGTGTGGATAGCCAGAGGTTTTTTTCCCAGGGCTGAAATAATGAACACGAGGGGCATAGTTTTAAGGTGCCTGAAATAGATACCGAGGGAGATCGATGACCTGCGGATCATTCGGGAGAATGCGGATATTATAGATCGTAGCTACAGGGAGGTAGTTACGCCAAAGGAGCAGAGGACAGGAAATTGGGTCACTGTCAGGCGAGGGAAGGGGAAAGGGCAGGCAGAGCAGGGTTCTCCTGTGGCCATTCCCCTCAACAACAAGTATACCGCATTGGATACTGTTGGGGGGGATGACTTACCTGGGACTAGCTGCAGTAGCTGGATCTCTGGCACTGAGTCTGGCTCTGCAGTGCAGAAGGGAGGGGGGAAAAGAGGAGAGCAGTAGTGATAGGGGACTCGATAGTTAGAGGTGCAGATAGGAGGTTCTGTGGTCGTGACAGAGAATCCAGGATGGTTTGTTGCCTCCCGGGTGCCAGGGTCAAGGATGTCTCTGATCGATTGCATGACATTCTGAAGTGGGAGGGTGACCAGCCAGATGTTGTGATGCACATCGGTACCAATGACATAGCAAGAAAGAGTGAGGAGGTCCTGGAGAGTGAGTATAGAGAGCTTGGTAGGAAGTTGAAAAGCAGGACATCAAGGGTGGTAATCTTAGGATTGCTACCTGTGCCAGGTGCCAGTGAGGGTAGGAATATGATGCTCTGGAGGAGGAACAAGTGGCTGAGAAACTGGTGTAGGGGGCAGGGTTTCAGATTTCAGGATCATTGGGACCTCTTCTGGGGCAGGTGGGACCTGTACAAGAGAGACGGGTTACACTTGAACTACAGGGGGACCAATATCGTTTCAGGGAGGTTTGTTAGTGCTATTGGGGAGGCTTTAAACTAGATTTGCAGGGGGATGGGAACCAGAGTGCCCGAGCTGACAGTGTGGCTGGGGTGAAAATAAATGATGTTGAAAGTTTAAGCAAATCAACTGATAGAAAGGTTGTGAGTGGTGGTAAAAATCATCTGAGGTGTATATATTTCAATGCTAGGAGTATTGCGGGGAAGGCAGATGAGTTGAGGACGTGGATTGACACATGGAATTACGATGTTATAGCAATTAGTGAAACTTGGCTACAGGAGGGGCAGGACTGGCAGCTTAATATTCCAGGGTTCCAATGTTTCAGATGTGATCGAGGCAGAGGAATGAAAGGTGGGGGAGTAGCATTGCTTGTTAGGGAAATTATTACAGCAGTGCTCAGGCAGGACAGATTAGAAGACTTGTCTACTGAGTCCTTATGGGTGGAGCTGAGAAACAGGAAAGGTATGGCCACATTAGTGGGATTGTATTACAGACCACCCAATAGTCAACGAGACTTGGAAGAGCAAATCTGCAGAGAGATAGCAGGCAACTGCAGAAAACATAAAGTTGTGTTGGTAGGGGATTTTAATTTTCCATACATTGATTGGGACTCCCATACTGTTAGGGGTCTAGATGGTTTGGAGTTTGTAAAATATGTTCAGGAAAGTTTTCTAAATCAATATATAGAGGGACCAACTAGAGGGGATGCAATATTGGATCTCCTGTTAGGAAATGAGTTAGGAGAAGTGATGGAAGTCTGTGTAGGGGAGCACTTTGGTTCCAGTGATCATAACACCATTAGTTTCAATTTGATCATGGGCAAGGATAGATCTGGTCCTAGGGTTGAGGTTCTGAACTGGAAGAAGGCCAAATTTGAAGAAATGAGAAAGGATCTTAAAAAGCATGGATTGGGACAGGTTGTTCTCTGGCAAAGATGTGATTGGTAGGTAGGAAGCCTTCAAAGGGGAAATTTTAAGAGTGCAGAGTTTGTATGTTCCTGTCAGGATTAAGGGCAAAGTGAATAGGAATAAGGAACCTTGGTTCTCAAGGGATATTGCAACTCTGATAAAGAAGAAGAGGGAGTTGTTTGACATGTATAGGAAACAGGGAGTAAATAAGGTGCTTGAGGAGCATAAGTGCAAGAAAATACTTAAGAAAGAAACCAGGAGGGCTAAAAGAAGACATGAGGTTGCCTTGGCAGTGAAAGTGAAGGATAATCCAAAGAGCTTTTGCAGGTATATTAAGAGTAAAAGGATTGTTAGGGATAAAATTGGTCCTCTTGAAGATCAGAGTGGTCGGCTATGTGCGGAACCAAAGGAAATGGGGGAGATCTTAAATAGCTTTTTTTTTTACTAAGGAAACGGGCATGAAGTCTCTGGAACTAAGGGAAACAAGGAGTGACATCATGGAAACTATACAGATTGAAAAGGAGGAGGTGCTTGCTGTCTTAAGGAAAATTAAAATGGATAAATCCCCGGGACCTGACAGGGTGTTCCCTCGGACCCTGAAGGAGACTAGTGTTGAAATTGCAAGGGCCCTGGCAGAAATATTTAAAATGTCGCTGTCTACAGGTGAGGTGCCGGAGGATTGGGGAGTCGCTCATATTGTTCCGTTGTTTTAAAAAGGATCAAAAAGTAATCCGCGAAATTATAGGCGGGTAAGTTTAACGTCGGTAGTAGGTAAGTTATTGGAGGAAGTACTAAGAGACAGAATCTACAAGCATTTGGATAGACAGGGACTTATTAGGGAGAGTCAACATGGCTTTGTGCTTGGTAGTCATGTTTGACCAATCTATTGGAGTTTTTCGAGGAGATTACCAGGAAAGTGGATGAAGGGAAGGCAGTGGATATTGTCTGCATGGACCTCAGTAAGGCCTTTGTCAAGGTCCCGCATGGGAGATTAGTTAGGAAAATGCAGTCGCTAGGTATACATGAAGAGCTGGTAAATTAGATTAGACATTGGCCCAACGGAAGAAGCCTCAGAGTGGTAGTAGAGAATTGCTTCTCCGAGTGGAGGCCTGTGACTAGTGGTGTGCCACAGGGATCAGTGCTGGGTCCATTGTTATTTGTCATCTATATCAATGATCTCGATGGTAATGTGGTAAATTGGATCAGCAAATTTTCCGATGATACAAAGATTGGAGGTGTAGTAGACAGTGAGGAAGGTTTTTCAGAACGTGCAGAAGGACTTGGACCAGCTTGAAAAATGGGCTGAAAAATGGCAGATGGAGTTTAAAACAGACAAGTGTGAGGTATTGCACGTTGGAAGGACAAACGAAGGTAGAATATACAGGCACTGAGGAGTGCAGTAGAACAGAGGGATCGGGGAATACAGATACAAAATTCCCTAAAAGTGGTGTCACAGGTAGATAGGGTCATAACGAGAGCTTTTGGTACATTGGCCTTTATTAATCAAAGTATTGAGTATAAGAGCTGAAATGTTATGATGAGGTTGTATAAGACATTGGTGAGGCCGAATCTGGAGTATCGTGTTCAGTTTTGGTCACCAAATTACAGGAAGGATATAAATAAGGTTGAAATAGTGCAGAGAAGGTTTACAAGGATTTTGCCGGGACTTGAGAAACTCAGTTACAGAGAAAGATTGAATAGGTTAGGACTTTATTCCCTGGAGCGTAGAAGAATGAGGGGAGATTTGATAGAAGTATATAAAATTATGATGGGAAAAGATAGCGTGAATGCAAGCAGGCTTTTTCCACTGAGGCAGGGGGAAAAAAAAAGGAGGACATGGGTTAAGGGTGAGGGGGGGGGAAGTTTAAAGGGAACATTGGAGGGGCGTCTTCACACAGAGAGTGGTGGGAGTATGGAATGAGCTGCCAGACGAGGTGGTAAATGCGGGTTCTTTCTTAACATTTAAGAATAAATTGGACAGATACATGGATGTGAGGTGTATGGAAGGATATGGTCCGTGTGCAGGTCAGTGGGACTAGGCAGAAAATGGTTCGGCACAGCCAATAAGGGCCAAAAGGCCTGACCCTGTGCTGTAGTTTTTCTATGGTTTTCTATGGTTCGAAAAGAAGGAAGGTTGTGCAGTGTCTATTCTCCAGAGGAAAAGGTCAGTTCCTTGAACCCGTTTTATTTCTGTCGTCGTGAATCCTATGGACAAGGCAGGTTCCTACTGCGATCAGCAGTAACGTCAGGTCTTCGAGGAGATCTTTACTTCAGGAAAGTCTCTCCTAATTGACTGTGTAAACTCTTGGACTTTCGAATTTACAATTTTAAGACCGTGTTCGCATTTACCACTTTAAGAAGTATTCCAGAGTTTGATGGTTGGCTAAATTGCCGTATAGCTGCTGACTTCCGTTTAAGTTAGTCGTTTGTTTATTTTTCACTATCGCTGAGCAGTGTTTAATAAATGTTATATGTTTGTTTGTATAATACTGACTAAAATTCTATATTCCTTGCTGCCTAACACCATAGCACTTCACATACTTGTAGAATTGCTTGGCGTTTTCCTTAATCCTGCCCACCAAGTTCAGTATTCTCCAGTCAGACGGACATTTGTGAGGAGAGCGTTAAACGGGCCGATGTACGACGACATATTGAGGTTGAAAGAGAGGATGCACTGGAACTTCTGAAAAATAGAAACTTTAGGACAGATAAGTCAGTTTGTGTGGTAGGGAGAAACCCTGGGAGACTGCGGGAAGCGGTGAGTCCTACATCAGTGATGGGCAGATTATCGGAGAACATTCTTAGAAACAGGATTTACGAGAATTTGGAGAAGCATTACTTGATTTTGGAGAATTAGTATGGCTTTGAGAGTGGCAGATAATGTCTCACAGGCCTGCTTTAATTCTGTGATACAGAGGATAGTTGGGATGGACCGTTTTCTCTCTGGATTCTGGTGCCAGTCGAGTCCTGCAAAGATTTGCTCTGAGCCCCCGGATTTTTGTGCTTTAAGATGATGTGAACAAGGAAGTGAAACGGTGGGGTATTGTATTTGCATTGATGTGGAAGTTCGTGGAATTATGGATAGTAGAGAATGTAGCCACAGATTAAAACAGGACGCAGAGCAGCACTGCAAAGTTACAGAGGGAGTTCAAACCGGAACTTTACGGAGTGAGTCACTTTGGAAGGATGAACTTGAAGGCAGAGGTGATACTCTCGAGTCAACCGAGGGCGGCACATTTGTTAGAGTTCCACAATGGAAAGAGAGTGATGAGACTCTCTCCAGTAAGCGGAGGGCCGCTCATCGGTACGAGAACCACAATAGGGACGGAGTGTTGCACTGCAGGAGCAGGAAGAAGTGTGATTGAAAGGTGAGCTGGAACCCATCCGCTGTTCTGCACATATTTATAATGATGCTCAAAAGGCAATATACTTGAAAGCAAATCAGGAGAAAAGAAAGAAAACTTAATGGCAAATAATAGAACAGCCTGGGATAGTTCACAGATTTCCCTTTCTACTTTTGTTCAAACAGAGAATGGATGGAGAAATAGCGGTAGAATTGTGGCAGTTTTGAGAATAACTTTAAAGTTAAATAGACTGTAACGCTCCTCAAGGGTATGGGGAGTCAAGCCATTGACTGGAAGTGGTCAGAGTCCTGCCAAACGGCCCATGTGTGCGCTGGAAAACATTGCTCTTCAAACCGACTACAGCCCTCGCTAATCTCCCGAGGACACGTTCCCTTTTTGATCACAGATCTCTGGAATATCGCTGTGGATCTTTTAAAGTGTTTGGAGGAATATGTGCAGTGTATTTTATTGTAACGTATGTCAGCTGTCACTATGATTTCCAACAATCAAAGCGCCCGGAATGAATGGAACGAATGAAAGAGAAGAATGAACGAATGTTCCCCTTTAATAAAGAAGTGTTCTCCAGTTCACTTGCCAGAACAAACTTCTTCCCTCAATTTCAGAAGCGAATGTTCTCCGTGAAGTGTTACAAAATAAATCGACTTCAATATAAATGCCAACTTTAACAGCAGCACAGATATGAACATATACTATTTAAATAGCTGAAGCCAGGTATAATGGAAAGTAACGTGGAAAATTTGCATCATATTTTGTTTTAAAGTAAATAGATTGCAATATCCCTTGAGGAGTCAAATTCAAGACACGGGAACAGTGCGTAAAATTAGTTTAACGTAAGTGTTTATGCAGTTGTTTTTCACTAATGTCTCTGACGCTAATTGCCTCAGTGGAATTGCTCTCACCGCAATAAAAGTCTGCTAAACTGATCAGCAGTCCATCTGAGCAGCTGAAACGTTCCGTACAACTGAACGCTGCTTCTGACGGAATATGGGATATTCGATGATTTACTGCCTCGCAGCCGTTTACTATCCCACACTTGTAGCGGTTGGTGTCCCCGGTAAGATGCCGGAGCTGGTCACTTTACGTACGGTACCGTAGTCTTGCTGTCACTCTGCTGCGGTATCCACACTGTTACTGAGCACAAATGCTGCCATCGGCTGTAACGTGTTTCAGGAAAGGAGGAAACAGGCATCTAATGGTTTTACTTCTATCTTCCATACTTCCATCACAGTGTTTCTTCTTTTGTCAATTAAGTTGGTGCCAATATTGTCACTTTCATAATTTCACCTCGTTTGGCTTTCTGAAGTGACGTTAGGCTCTGCTTTTCTAGGTCCGAGTCTCTATCAGTGCAGACACTTCGACCTTATAACAACTTGGCAGCTTATTTAAATGACGGTCCAGTCTATTTTCGACATGTAGGGCTCTTCTTCTGTAAGTCAGGAAATGGGAACTCGTGCTTTATATCTCCTTGAATCCACTTTGTCACCGCTATAAACAATCCCTTCAGCTATTTCACCTGTAATAATGGAAATGGTGTTGCTTACAGGAGTGATCAACTGCTCGCCAGTACGTGAGTCGTGGAACTCGGATGCCTCGCTCTAAGCTGTGGGAAGGTCGCCAATCCACGGACACTCACATCCGTCATTGTCCTCCAGCCGGAGCGCAGCGACGGAGACTGCACACACTGGGTTTTCGCTTTCCACTTCCAAACAGACCATACCCTCCATAGCATCGGTAGAATCGGGGCATTCAGAGAGCTGACCATATTTCTATTTTGTTTCCAAATTTCTTGCAGTTAACCTAACGACGATTGTGACCCTTTCTCGGGGTAAATGCGGAATCTCCAAATGCATCACCCGTTACCTGGTTGGAATGGCAACAGCGGATCTGATGGTAGATGTCGTTGTTGCTTTAGTGGAACAGACCAACAATATCTACATTTATTCCAGATCCCTTCTCATCACTCCTGTATGCGCTCTGACACTTATATTTCGGGTTGTAAAGACCGACTGTTCTGTTTGGTTTACGGTCAGTTTTACCTTCGATCGCTTCATCGCTGAATGTTGCCAAAAGCTGCGGAAACGATACTGCACGGAGTGAAGAGCAACGGTGGTTATCGTGACCGTGGTTATACTGAGCTGCGGAAAATGTGTCCCGATTTACCTTGCCCTTGAACCTTACGTCATCATTGACAACACGCCGTGGCGGTGCACCCGCACACATGAATACGCTGCTTCACCCGTGTGGAGAGGATACACATTACTGGGGAGTATTTTAAAACCATTGCTACCAAGCGGCGTAATCCTGGTGTTTAACGGGTTAACCGTAAGACATCGTTGTGGCAAATAGAGTCCGCAGAAGGCTTCGGCACAGCAGCGACAATCAGAAAGATGCCGAGGAGGAAAAACGCAGAAAATCGATGATTTTCTTGTTTTCTATATCAGCTAATTTCATATTATTTTGGATGCCCTATGTAGCTCGTTCCCTGAAATAGCAAGCACAAAACTATTTAATCAAGACAGATATTTGTGTTCCCCGGTATACATCCTACAGCAATTTGGGTTCATTTTGCAAACACTCAGCATGTGCACCAATACTTGCATCTATACAGTGACAACGAGGAAATTCAGAGAAGAGCTGAGGAATGTAATGACATATGTGTTTACATTAAATGGCCATCTGTATAGATAACACCCGCGTCTAATGACACATTCAGCGGAGTTTTCAATAAAAGCCTTTTTACAATGACAAATATGTCATAAATTCAAATAATCATATGCCTGGTTATCCGGAAATTGCAGAATTGGCGGAAGATTGCTGACTTCATACAGTTCTGAAAAGTAGCAATACAAACATTCAATGCTGCTGGCGTGATTCTTACGTTGGTTGAAGTATCTTCCAAACTATCACAGACACTCGACTGTCACAAGGGCAGGAATGGCTTCAGGACTTTCCGTGTTTCAGGCAGGGTCCCGTAAAAGTGTGTAAAGGGAGTACGATGGCAAATCAGGGATAGTATAGCAGCTACAGAAAGGGAGAACAACATAAAGCTTTCATTTGTTAATAGACTGTGAGACTAACACAGAAACTTGAAGGGAGAGATCGCCTCATTTGGAGTATTCTATACAGCCGCCCACCAGATTAACAAAAACAAACGCAACGGAAACAATCTGGAACCGATCCGGAAGCGGAGCTTGGACATTTTCCATATGTCGACACGGGCAGCGGAAACTTCCCGAATATACTTCGGCACCTCCCCAGGGTAAAAGGTTTAGGTATGGCATAATTTCCCAGTTGTGTCCAGGAAGGATTCATGTCACTATAAGAAGAGAGGCAGACTAGTGAACAGTCCAGACCGGATCTAATATTTAAAAAGGAAACGGATCAGGTGACAGATCTCTCCGTGAGTCAGCATTTCAGAGCGATATGGCAGAACTCCCCGATATTTGTCTTGCACCGGAATAGGACCACGGAGCATAGGATGTATTTAACTGGGGGGTCTGCGATGAATGGTGCTACCTGGCAGGAACTTGAGAACGTACATTGGGAAATGATGTGCGCAGGCAAATGCGCAATAGATATGTGGAGATTGTTTAGGGAGCAGTGACATGGGGTTCAGTATAGGCTTGTCTCACTGATGCAGGGAAAGGATGACAGAGTAAAGTAACCCTGGACGAGAAGAAAATTGGAACAAATCGTCAAGAAGAAGAAAGAAAAGTACTTAATGTTTAGGAACAAAGGATAAGTTAGGGCTTTGGGGAGTTACAATGTAGACAGGAAAGAACTTAACAATTGAATTAGAAGAGGTAGAAAGGGACTTGAGAATGCCTTGGCGAGTTGCACTCAGGTAAGTGAAGAACGGGAGGATGACTAGAGAGATTGTGGGTAAATGAGAGGTGAAAGAGGAAAACTTGTGTCTGTAGTTCAAGGAGGCAGTGAAGCTCCTCACTGAATACATTCATGAATGTGAACATAGGGTGAACAGGCAGGTATGCTAAGCAAGAGGATGCGCTGGAAATTTGGAAAATATTATGATAGGTGATTACCCAGTTCCCAGAAGGGATATAGTCCAGGTAATTTGGGAAAGCGAGCAAAGGTATTGCTAAGCTTCTGGACAGGATATTTGAGTCTTCGGTGGGCACGGAAGTAGAACAAGAAAATTGAAAGATGGGAAATGTTATTTTTTTTGTTGACGAAAGTTAATAAGGACACTGCTTGGAATTACAGACCAGTGAGTCAAACTATTGGAGAAGATGATTGCAGACGGCATTTATGAGCATTTGGAGAAACGTACTCTGGCTAAGGAGAGTCAACAAGGCTTTCTGAGGAGCATGCTGTCCTTTATTAGACAGATTTAATTATCTGAAAAAGTGAAAACAAAACCAACAGATGAATCAGGATAGTGGATCTAGGTGTATTAATTTTGGTCAGGCGCTTGATCAGTTCCCCACAGTAGACTCATTCAGAAAGTCAAGAGGCATGGGATCTGGGGAAATCTGGCTGCATTGATTCAGAATTGGTTTCCTAACAGAAGGCAGATTATATAGTTGGTAGAGTGAATTCTGGCTGGAAGACAGCGGGCAGCCCTGTTCCGCACGGAGGGTTGAAATTCTGGTACACTTTACAACTCTATTTGGACTCTGCAGTTACAATGCTTCAAGAAATAGGGCTGAGGGAAATGACCGATTTAACCCGACCACCCAGCAGCAGCTGAATAACTTATATGATTAGGGCTAAGGATCTAAGCAAATCGCTGAGCTACTGACTGCACCGCCACGTTTTCTAAACTGACCTGCCATTTACATATAACGGGGAAGATGCTACAACGACCTCAAAACAATCTTTTCCAATGGAACCCTACAACTTAAAAACAGCATTTCAAAGTGTTCAGCAGCAGCTTTTTCTGCTCATTAAAATAAGCAACCTTCCAAAATGCCAATTCCAAATTCCCAGTTCAAGTACGCGCCAATTTATCTCTGAAATGTTGTTTATTCGTATCGGGTGTAGATACGCTAATATTTCGATCCATGTAACCCTGAATCCACATGACCGGTGTGGAGTCTGTGTCTCCCTCTGAAATCAATAATAAATGAAACATACAAAACGACACAAACTGAAACGCAGCGCGAGCAAAGCAACATCCGGGCTCACACTTGTCGTCCTTCCGAACCATCGCAGGCAATTGGAGAATACAGAATAAACAACTGCCAAAGCAAAAGGCCTCAGCACGTATTCTAAAGAACTTAGGAGAGTGAGATATGGGGAGCTGAGGCTCACATACACTAACACTTTATAGAATTTCAGAAAGATACGCAGCCTCCGAATTTCGCATCAGTTCCTGGAAATCACTTCTCGCAAGGAGACACAATATTTCTGCCACATGTACAGTGAAAAAGATGATTAATTCAAACATCCCCGCAACACGAACTAAAGAAACACACGACTCCCATAAAGTTATTCATGGCCGTAATTTTCCTCTTTCTCTTTCAATTGAACACGCTTATGTTCACACCTTGTGCAATGCATTAAATCCGCAATGCATTCATATATTTAAAATATCGCAGAAAACAGCATGCTCTTCTTTGTTCAACCGTTAACAAACATCTGTAATTGCAATAATACATTTAATAAAGCCCTTCGACTCCAAGACAGAGAGACGCAAAAAGTAATGTATAGTGCACGAATTAATATTCAACACAATTAAGATATGACATCTCCACAACTCCAAGCATCCAACGACTGCCAGGATTTCTCACCTCCAATTTCTGACCAAGGATAGGATTCGTATTAAATGACCGCTTTGCTGTATACTATTGGGGCCAGTCATCCCCATTACCACCGCTGAAGCATCAGATTTGTTCACCGTACTGGAGCCAATGTCACACCCATCTCCAGCCGAGAACTATTGTCTTTATAGCCTTACCGAAGGAGTGAAGGTATTTTCCTGTATACTCCCTTTATTAGCTCACACCTGCACTTCCATCTTCTAATGCTATAACCATCCATTTTACTCAGTCTTCAAGCTGCAGTGTGTGCAAGGACAGAAGGATTGAAAGGTATCAACGATTGGTCGGTGCTTTGAGACACTAAAGTTCTAACCTAGACTTGCAGTCAGACAGCCACAGGAAACCACTGCACAGAAACAGGGTCTCCAGCCCGTCAGGAGAGTGTGAAAATATTTAAACCGCCTACTTCCATCGAACTGTACCCGGACCGTTGCCATCCATCTCTCTCTCTCATCTCTGTACTTATCCAATCACCTCTTAAACGTTGACATCGAAATCTCAATTACTATTTGCGTTGGCAGCACTGTCTACACTCTGACGACCCTCTGGGTCAAGTAGTTTCCCATCATGTTTCCCTTAAACATTTCACATTTCACCCTTCACCCATGATTTATAGTTGTATTCTCGCCCGACATCAGTGGAGAAAGCCCGCTTGCATTTACAGTCTCCATACGCCTCATCATGTTGTATACCTCAATCAAATCGTTATGCAATAGTTCAGCAAAACTGTTCACATTTTTTTTTCCAAATTAGGCCGCAATAAAGTCTTAACATCAACATAACATCCCAACTCATGTACACAATATTTTGGTCTGTGAAGGCCAATGTGCGAAAAACCGTTTTTTTTAATGACACTGTCTAACTGTGCAGCGACTTTCATTGAATAACGGATCTGCATTTTCAGATTCGTTTGTCCTATCGTACTCCTCAGTGCCCTATGTCTCATTGTGTCAGACCAACCCTGGTTGGTCCTCCCAAAGTGCAACAACTAACAGTTGTCTGCTTTAAATCCGTTTCTCCATTTTCAGCCGATGTCTTCAACTGGACCAGACCCCGTTGCATGCTCCGGTATTTTTCCTCGATGTCCTCTACACCGGTATTGTCGTCGTCATCGGCAAATCCAGTTACCGACATTATTATCCAGATCGTTGCTATAGATCACAAACAATGGACACAACAACGATCCGTGCGGCACTCCACTCGTCACAGGTCCCCACTCAGAGAGACAACCATCTATTACCACACTCTACTGTCCCCAACATAGCCAATGGCGAATCCAATTTACTACTTCATTGTGAAAGCCAAGCGACTAAACCATCTCGAGCATCCTCCCATACGGAACCTTGACAAATTCTTGATTTACTCCCAGTAGACGGCCACCGCTGCCTTGCCTTCAACGCCATTTCTGGTAACTACCTCGTAAAGCTCTGTAAGATTAGACAGACATGACTTACAATGCACTGGCCCAGACTGACTATCGCTAATGTTCCTGTTTGTCCAGATACATCCCTTCACACCCCATGATTAGCTTAGTCTGAACATCGAGGGCAACTCCTCATTAGGTAGCACTTGAGTGGTCCCTTCCAAACAAAGCTATAGGTATCATCCAGCGGCCATCACTGATATTTATGGCCTATTGTTGTTAAATTCTCCCGCAGTATTATCACGGAGATTGAGAGTAGTCTGGAAAAACAAGGCGTTGTTGCTTTAAATAATTAATCGACTGGACTTAAATAGTAAGATATGGTGCACTAGTAGAGAGCATTACAGCAAGTATCCTTCGTCTCACAGGGGTCCGATAGCCTTTCAACTAATTTTAAGTTCAATCAAACAGATCAACACCCCCTCCCACACATCTGAATAAGAACCAGAACCAGATTTAATATCACACGCATACATCATGAAATTTGTTAACTTCATGGCAGCACTACTGTACACCGAAATACAGGATAAATAAATGTAGAGAAAATATACTGAGTTACAGGTGGCGGAGGGAAAGAAGCTGTTTCTGCATCGCTGAGCCTGAGCTTCCAGGCTTCTGTATCTCCCACCCGATGGTAACGCTGTGTCAAGGGCCTGTCCTGTTGGTGGGAAACTTTAATGATGGACGCCACTGTTACAAGAATCGCCACTTGTAATAATGATCAGTGAGGCACAGGGAATCGTTTTTTACCAACAAGTAACTTTTGTTATTTCAACTAAAAACTCGTAGGTTCACATGCGATCTAACTGTATGCACCCCACTAAAACCCCTGACACTCCCTGAACAGTCAATGAAGAGAAAAGTTATTACCCGGGAAAGGAGTCGATGCTGGCCAGAGAGACGGGAGAGGCAGACTGGGGAGAAAGAAACGGGGGCAGAGACTGGTGAGGTAGCGAGAGAAAGTGGAGGGTTGAGAAAGACCACGGGGAGAGACGCCCGGGAAGTTGAGGGATCTGGTATGTGTAAAGAGATCTGGGATTGGGGTAAAGTTTCAGATGGGGAGAGAGATCGGAGTCGAGAGTTTGGTGTCGGTTAAAAGCGGGAGGGGGATAGCCGGGAAAATGAGTGAGAAACGCGGAGGGAGAGGGAGATGGGAAAGAGATATTATGCAGAGAGACAGGAGGCCTAAGGAGTGACTGGATGAGAAACAGAATGGCGGAGAGAACGTACGGAGGAGGGCGAGGGTTTGGCGTGTGTAGAGAGAGAGAGAGAGACAAAGCCGGGATTTTGGAGAGACGGGGTGGAGAAACTGTGAGAGATGCGTGGGAGGAGAAACAGACTGGGGAATGTAGAGAGACGGCGGCGAGAGTCTGAGAAGAGAAGGACGAGAGAGAGACACACACACACAGAGCCGAGAATCTCGGAGAGTGGAGAGAGTAGAGGGAGAGGGAACCGGAGGGAGACAGAGTGGGATCGGGGTAGGGGGAGAATTTTATGATTGATCTAGGGTAGAAAGATGGAGGAGAAACTTGGAGAGAAAGCGGTGAAGTAGAGAGAGACCAAGAGGTTAGAGTAATACCAGGGAGAGGGAGGGCGGGGATGGGGAAAGATCGGTGTCAGGAGGGAGATTGGAAGTGAACTTGGAAGGGGAGAGCCTGAGACGTGGTGGGAGTGGGGGATAGGGGAGGAGTGACGGCGGAAAGGGAGAACAATTTATGGGAGGGAGACACAGGGATTGGGGAGTGAATCTGGGAAGAGAGAGGTAGGGTTAGGTAACGGTGACCGGGGGTTTGGAGAGACTGGTGGATACATAGACGGGAGGTTCAAAGACTTGCGGGGGGAAATAGACACTGGGGGTTGAGAGGCAGAGAGAGACTGGGATGAGGTAGGGAAGAGTGAGTCAGAGCACACTGTTCCTGAATGCACTGAGCGATGAGACGACTTTCCTTCCTGCAGGGCATTTTGGGATTACAGCGGTTTCATTCCGAAACAAGCAACCTGTGCAATCTCGCTGACGTATCCGGGAACTCCCTTTCCTCAACTGGTTTTGGCGATCTTCAACCCCGTCTCTATGACCACATCACACTGCTCCTGTAACGAGCGCACGGAGTAGTATAATGAACCCCTTATACTGAGTCATGTTATGTAATGGGACACTCTGGGCAATTTAGCGTGGGAGCTACGAACCCACCCGAGACGAAAAATACGGATATTGTAAAGCCCGCGCGGAGACAGCGCTTGTTACGCGCAAGAGGCACACCTGCCACTTTGTCGCAATCGATCTGATAGACAGGTTCACATCCTTCCGCTGCACTTTTTTCTATCTTCGCGACACCATATCTGCCCTCCGACCTGACCCTCGCTCCCTCTCTCCACAGAAATCACCCTTGCTGCATCTGAACCCAGCTCTTTTCAGACGCTACTGTCTCCCTGCCTATCGGCGGGAGGCGAAAGTTCCCCAGGAGGATCAAGCCGGGGACATGGTCAGCATCCTGTTCATCCGAAATCGCAGATGGTGTTCAGTGCACCCTGGAGCCGGCACGGAATGGAGCTCGGGGATGGTCCTTTATCGAGGTTCTGACCTGGGTCGTGGTCGATCATCCCCTGGAGCACCCCAACCTCTTCCGTTCCCATCTACCTCTCTTCGACAGGGAGATCCGCCGGTGCTTAGTCTCATTTCCAGGCCCAAAACTTCCCAGCCTTCTGTGTGGCCTTTCGGAGCTACCGCAGGCTTCTTTCTCAGGCGCTGAGGGAGCGGGAGGAGGGGGGCACCTAACGAGACGGTGCACGGAGAGGCTTCGCAACCCTTTCGGACCCATGAGGGGTAGGCGGCGAGTTTCGCGTATTTATCTCGGCTTCAGTTTCCCGGGAGGAGGCGGAGTCTTTTACCGGACGGCGTGCGACCATCCAGACGGCCGGAAGGGTCATGGCAGGCTCCTCCTCCCGCTGCCCCGGCGAGGGGTAGCAGCTGATAGGTTGACATGGTCCTGAGACTGGCGAACGAAGGGGATGGAAGGTTGGAGATTTATCTGACCACTGTGGGGATGATGCAGGGAGCCAGCAGCGGCAGAGAAAGTGGGGGGGGGGGGGGTTGGGAGGGGAGCCCCGGATTCCCGGCACTTGCGGGGTGGGCGGTGCTCCTGGGCTCTGTAGTCCGTGGTCTTGAGCTCAAAGGAAGTGTGGAGTGACAGTGCGGTAATGCGGCGCTGGGTCGTGAGGGGGAGCCCCTCGATGGAAAGGAAGGAGTTCCCTGCATGGTCTTAAATTAGCTCAACAGATCACTTTAAATACTTATGGAATAACACAAACAGAGGACTTGTGTAGAATATAATAATATTAATATTGTATTGTGATTCACTCTGTTCCAGCAGCCTCCATGCATGAACAGGGAACACACATTAATCCCACAACCCTGCGTCAGTCCTCAAAATAATCCGCTATAAACGCGTCAGATCCGAAGTATTCCCAATGCACCACGATTGTCCCACAGCCTCGTGTCAGTCTCCAAACTAAAACTACCGCCCTGCTCATTACCCACAGGCTTGTGTCAGTCCCCAAATTAATCGCACTATCCCACTCTCTCCCCACAGTCCGTATCAGTTCTCGAACTAATCGCACCGTCCCACTCTCTCCCAGGGCCCGAGTCAATCCCCAAACTAATCAGACTTTCCCACTCTCTCTCTCTCCACAGCCAGTGTCAGTCCCAAAATTAATCACTCTGTACCACTCTTTCCCCATAGCCCGTGTCAGTTCCCGAACTAATCACACTATCGAACTCTATCGCCATAGCTCGGGGCAGTCTCTAAGCTAATCACAGTGTCACACTGTCTCCCCAGAGTCCGTGTCTGCCTCCGAACCAATCACACTGTCACACTCTCTCCGCACAGTCCACGTCAGTCCCTAGACTAATGACACTGTCACACTCTCTCCCCACAGCCCGTGGCAATGCCCAGATTAATGCCACGGCCCAGTTCTCTTCCCACAAGCCCACATCAGTCCCCAAACTAATTCCATTGCCACAGTCCCTCAACTCATCCCGCCCTTGTCAATCTCCAAATTAATCACACTGCCCCATGACCTCCCCACAGCCCCTGTCAGTCCTCAGATCATGCGGACCCACTATCTCCCCGCTGCTCTGTTTCAATTCCTAAAATAATTAGTTGTGGAAAGTGAAATTACGATGCTATATTATGATGCTTTAAATCGGGAACGGTTGTGCTCTGGGAAATGCACAACAGAAATGGGGAGTTATTTTAGGCAGCACTTGCATGGGGTTCTGGATAGTTTGTCTGATTGAAGCAGGGAAAGGATGGTCGGGTGAAAGAACCATGGTTGCCATGAGAAACATGCGCCTGGAGACGGGGGCGGTAGGGTAAATCCTTAATGAAGACTTTACTTCAGTATTCACCAGTGAGAGAGATCTTAATGTTTGTGAGGGCGTTAACTGGGCTGAAGTGCTGGAACATATCCAGCTGAAGAGAGAGAATGTGCTGGAAATTACACGAGCCTGCTTGAAGCCTCTGATGTGACAAAGCATATGATAAAAATAGAGAGTTTGATCTGGTGATATTTAATAAGATATTTGATAAGGTTTACCATGGTTGTGTCCTTCAGAAAGTAAGTAGGCGTGGTCTTCTGGGAATGATAGCTGCAGGATTCAGAATAAGTTTTGACCATAGAAGACAAGGGATGATTACACACAGAGGTGGTGTTCTGAAGAGATCTGGTCTCGGACCACCCCCACCCCCTCCACTTTTGTGATATTTATAAATGATTTGAATCAGGAAGTGGAAGGGAGGAATTAGTAAATTGGCGGATGATATGCCAGGTTGGTAGAGTTGTGGACAGTGTTACAGATTGTCATAGGTTACAACAGGACATGGACAGAATGCAGAGCAGAGCTGAGAAGTGATTCACCATGGAAGGACAAATTTGAAAGCAGAGCACAGTGTTAATGACAGGAATGTTAGCCGTGTGGTGGAACAGAACAATGATAGGGTCCAGATCCAATGATCACTCAAAGCTTCTTAGCAAGTTGATAGGGTGATTAAGCAGGGATATTGGGAGTTGCCTTCATTTGTCAGGGGCTTGAGTTTAAGAGCCACAATCTACTGTTGTAACTCTGAAATCCTGGTTAGATCACACTTGGATTATTGTCTTCAGTTCTGAACGCCTCGTTACAGAAAGGATACGGAATCTTTATACAGGTTGCATGGGATGTTTACCATGACGCTGCCTGGATAAGACATTCTGTACATTCTCTTTGGAACAAAGGAGGTTGAGAGTTGACTCGATAGATTTGTACAAGATACGTCTCTACCGAATCAGGGCCATGTGAAGCTGTGGAAGAATGTGGTGGATGGTAGCATGAGCAATCAACGCAGGTCTCACGTTGTGTTTATGTGATCACTGACACTGGGCGGACAACATCTGAAGAGCATTGATCATGGCTGGAGTCATTTGCCTTGTAAAGATAATCTCTGGGAGAAGGCAATAGAAAAGCGCTCCTGTCGAAAAAAAAGTTGCCAAACAATGAGCGTCATGGAAAGACCATGATCACCGATATCACAGCAAAGAAAGGAAGGTAAGCTGGGACATTGTTAGTACAAGTGGTTTAGAGGCGGCATCCAGGTGGGTTTATCAAATTAGTATGTATATTGTCCAACAGGAGCAGAAGCTGTACTGGATCTGACGTTGGGTAATGAACCTGGCCATTTCAGACCAAACAGCTACCACATCTCCTTAAATTGTACGATAGCAACAGATAAGGATAAACATGGAGTTTGTGAAAGGATGTTAAAATGGAGCAAGTTACATTACGAGAGCTCCGTGCAGTACCTAGGGAGAGTTAATTGGGAACAGCTGCATTTGAGCAAGTCCACAACCAAATGTGGAAGGTAACTAATGTCTAACTACACAGACTACAGGACAGGTATGTTCCAGTCAGAAGGAAGGACATGGATGGCAGGGTAAGAGAACCGTGGATGTCGAGAGAGGTCATGCGTGTAGTCCAGAATAAAAATGAAAAATAGGTAAAGCTGAGGAAGCTAGAATCAAAGGGTGTCTTGGAGGATTATAAAGAAGCCAGAAAATAACTTAGGAGGGGAGTTGGGAAAGCTAGGATGGGCAATGAAATGCCCTTGGTATGCTCTATATACATCAGGGGCAAGAGATAACAAGGGAGAGGGTGGGAAACACACAACGATAAAGTGAGAGGGTGGGGGGAGCATTTGCTTGAGTTCAAAGGATGTGGGTGAGGTCCAGAATGAGTATTTTACATCAATATTTACCAAAAAGAAGGACGTGGAGGATGCGGAGATCATTGCCAAGAGTACTATTATGCTGGGGCTTTTTGAAGTATAGGAGGAGACAGTGCTCGGTATCTTAAATAGCAATAAGTTGGATAGGTTCCGAGTGCCTGATGGGATATACCTCAGGTAATTGAGAGGAAAATGAAGAGATTGCTGGGGCCTTGACAAAATATACTTCTGTCCTCCGTAGCCACAGGCCAGGTCCTGGAGGACTGATGAGAATTTCATGTTGCTCCATTATTCAAGAAGGACATCAGGGATAATCATGGAAACTATAGACCGGCAAGTCTCACCTCAGTGGCAGGGAAGGTACGGGAGTATTGTGACAGATAGGATTCATGAGTATTTGGAAAACCTGATTAGGGAGAGTTAGCATGACCTTTCGTTTGGCAAATTGTGTCTTACTACCTTGATTGATTTTGTTGATAAGGTGACGAGGATGATTGATAAAGGTAGAACTATGGTTGCTATTTCACCTCATTTCAGAAAGGCGTTTCACAAGGTCCCACATGGGAGGCTCATCCAGAAGATTAAGATGCATGGCATCAGTGGTGATTTGGCCATTATTGAATTCAGAATTAGTTTGCCCTTTGAAGACAGAGGGTGGTGAATGAATGGACCTATTCTAGCTGGAGCTCCATGATTACTGGTGTTCTGCAGGGATCGGTACTGTGACCTCTGCAGTTTATGATGTATATAACTGACCTGGCTGAAAATGTACAGGGGTATGGATAGCACAGATGACTGGCAAAGAATAGAGTGGGATGTACTGCACATCAGTTGCAGACATGGACAGAGAAATGGCAGATGGGGCATAACCCAGGCAAATATGAGTTCTTGCACCTCGATATGTCAAATGTAAACATACAATACACTGTTAAGTACAAGACGCTGACTAGGTGTTAATGAACAGAACGATCTGGGATTGAAATTCAAACCTCCCTGAAATTGGCTATGCAGGTTGATTATTTGGTTAAGAAGGCATTTGTCATACTTGACTTTCTTACTCGAGACACTGAGTCCAAAAGTCAGGAAGTTATGTGCACCTGATAAAACTCTAGTCAGGCCATATCTGGAGTATTGCGAACCATTGCGGTTGCCTCACTCTTGGAAAGATTCTGAGGCCTTGGAGAGAGTGCAGAAGAGGTTTACCAGGCTATTAGCCCGATTACAGGGCATGTGGTTGGACAAACGTATTGTTTTCTCTGGAGCGGTGGAGTGTGAGGAGCAGCATGATAGAGGTTTATAAGATTATGAGAGGTATATATATATAGTAGGTCGACTCACTTCACCTGTGAGTCGGCTGGGGTGATATTCTGCGTCCGGTGCTCCCGATGTGGCCTTCTATATATTGGCGAGACCCGGCGCAGACTCGGAGCCTGTTTCGCTGAACACCTACGCTCTGTCCGCCAGAGAAAGCAGGATCTCCCAGTGGCCAGGCATTTTAATTCCACGTCCCGTTTCCATTCTGATATGTCTATCCACGGCCTCCTCTACTGTCCGGATTAAATATATATATATACTTTCTCACTCTCTCCTTTTTCTCCCTCTGTCCCTCTGACTATACCCCTTGCCCATCCTCTGGGCTCCCCTCCTCCCCCTTTCTCTTCTCCCTGGGCCACCTGTCCCATGATCCTCTCATATCCTTTTTGCCAATCACCATCCAGCTCTTGGCTCCATCCTTCCCGCTCCTGTCCTCTCCTATCATTTTGGATCTCCCCCTCCCCCTACCACTTTCAAATCTCTTACTAGCTCTTCCTTCAGTTAGTCCTGGCGAAGGGTCTCGGCCTGAAACGTCGACTATATCTCTTCCTAGAGATGCTGCCTGGCCTGCTGTGTTCACCATCAACATTTATGTGAGTTGCTTGAAATTCCAGCATCTGCAGATTTCCTCGTGTGAGACGGTATCTTTGTTGAGATGTTGAAATGTCTAATACCAAAGGATCTGCATTTAATGTGAGAGGTCGTACGTTCAAAGAAGAAAGGAAACCCTTGCGTGAAAGGCAAGCTCGTTTACACAGTTTCGGAGTGCCGAGGATGAGAGCCGAGTGTTTTGGTGGAACCATATACAGTAGAGACTTTAAAGAGACTCTTAGATCGGAACATGACTGTGAGGAAAATGGAAGGAGATGGATTTTTTGAAAGAATAATGGATTAGTATCCATAGCCGTTGGATTACAGATTTACTTGGCCACTTCCAGGGAACTATAAACATTGTGGGCCGAAGGGCCTGTTTCTGTGCTATACTGTTCTATGTTCTATGTCTATGTTCTATAACATTGTTCAGTCTACAATGTTTCAATGCAATTTTCATTTCAGTGTGTTACACACCGAGCTCGAGAACTTCTTTTATCATTTTGTCCATCCTTACCAAGGCATTCCTCATTTCCACAAAAAATTCCCACATCACTCCCTGGGACTGGGAAACTTTCTCCATTACCAGACTGAGAAAGTGTGGGTTCCTTTCTCTGTCAGTTCTGTGACTTGCTGTAGGCAATGAACTTGTTCCGTTACAGACTGAGAGAAAACGACTGGAGAAGACAATATCTTTACCGTGAAGAGACGTCCCAATAACATTGAACACAGGACTAGTCACTGCGCAACCTCTTCACCCATTCTGACATTTCTGGGTTCAGTCATCAGCAGTAAAGCACTGACTGTGGAAATTACAAATCAGAATACTATTAGGTTAACAGAGCCCAGCAGCACTGAAACAGGCCCTTCAGCCCTTCTAGTCCCTGCTGACCTGTTTTTATCTTGCTGTTTCGATCCGCTGCATCATCTCCTCCACAAATCTCCCATCCTGTACCGATCAAATTTCTGCTAAATATTGAAATCCAGCCCCAATCAATCACTTCTGCTGGCAGCTCGTTCCCAAATGTCACCATCCTCTGAGTGAATCGCCCCTCAGTTTCCCTTAAAAATTTCACCGTTCACCCCAAATCTGGGAACTCTGAAGGACAGAGAGGGACAGATGGAGTGGAGAGAGAAGACAGGTGGTATGTGGGGTGGAGACAGAAGGCGGGAGGGGAAGGGGGAGGCTAAGTGGGGAGAAGGAAACGGAAGGGAGTGTTTATACTTATTAGCTTTCAAAAAAAGTAATTGTTGGAACTTACTTGCTGCAAACTCACTACTCATACCCTGTACATTCACAACCAAGTTATTGATATAGTTGACAAGTTGCAATTGGCGTAACAGTGGGGACCAGCACTGGGCACTGGCCTCGAGTCCAATAAAGATCCTGCCGCCATCACTCTCTGCTTGCTACCATCAAGTCAAATGAGCATCCTGTTAGTCAGCTTTCCCTGGATCCATTGTGATCTAACTCTCCGCGGGAAATTAACATGCTGAACCTTATCAAAAGCCTCACTGATGCACATATAGGCCATGTTCCTGGAACAGGTGGGTCAAAGATCATATGGCACAGATTTAAGCAGAGCAAGAAGAGGTATTGAGGGACCTGAAGAAGAGATTTTTCACACAGAGGGTAGCTGAAATCTGGAACACACTGTCCGAGGTGGTGGTGGAGGCAGGTCCCTTCACAACATTATGAAGTGGATGAGCATTGAAACTGCCGAGATACAGTCGGATATGAACCGAGTGCTGATAAATGGGACCAGTGTAGACAGTGAGTGGATGGTCAGAACAGGTATGGCCGGCCAAAGGCCTGTTTCCGTGCTGTGTGATCCACCACTCCGGACATGCTTGATTGACGATGGTGGCACCGCAAAGCATTGATTTCACAACCCCTCACCCCTCTCCAACCTGAAATAAACCAGATGGCATCCCTTTGTCGCCATTGCGAATATCTGTTTTGTCAAGATAACGTACAGGTTGATCATTTCTGCTAAACAACTGTTAATTGATGACGCTTCCGTGTCTTCTTCCATTAACATCGCTTCCTTACAGCAAATCAACCCTCTCACTGTGTCAGAATCAGTGATTAAACCGGGCCCAAAACACTGTGCTTTCATTCCTGTACATTGTAACTTGAAGCATCTCACTGGGGGTCTGATGGAGACGTACTGCCTACACACGCAATTACATCTGCCCTGCTTCTGACATATCAACCACCCTCGGATTTTTTTTTCTGATTCAGTCTGAAGGCGACGGATTATTCAGCTCGTTATAACAGCAACTCACATCATTGTCGCACTCAACGTTCAGAGTTCAAATTAATGTGTCATCACCACACACCAACCTGAGATTCTTTTTTTTTACTTGCGTGCTTACTCAATAAATCTATTATAGAATAATTTATCAATGAAAAAACACGCCATCGAGGGCGTACAACCAATGTAGAAAAGTCAACAAGCTGTAATAATAATAATAATAATAATAATAATGATAAATATTCAGAACATAAGCTGAGGGACTCCTGAAAGTGAGTCCATTGGTTGTAGGAAATTTTCAATGATGAGGCAAGAGAAGTTAAGTGAAGTTTCTGCATTTGGTTCAAAAGCCTGATGTTTGAGGAGTAATAACTGTTCCTGAATCTGCTAGTTTGAGACCTGAGGCTTGTATACTTTCCTCCTGATGCTATAGCAAGTGGAGAGCGTGGACTGTATGGCGGAGTTCTCTGATGATGGATGATGCTTTTCATGTAGATCTGCCCAGTGGTGAGAACGACTTTATTCCTGATGGATGGGGCCGTATCCAGTTCTTTTCATGTGACTTTCCGTTCAATGGCACTGGTGTTTCTATAACAGGTTGTGTTGTATCCAGCCAATGTGCTGTCCACTACACATCTATAAAAGTTTGTCAGTTTTAGATGTCATGCCAAATCTCCGCAAACTACTCAGGAAGTAGAGACACTGGCATGCGTCCTAGGTAACTGCATTTACATTCTGGGCCCAGTCCAGGCCTTCCAAATAATAACGTTAAGGAGCTCATGGACCTCTGGTTTCCTCCTCTTGAATTTATAAGCAGCTCCTTGGTCTTGCTACTTGGTCAATCTCCTTCCCGTATGCTGATTCGTTACCGCTTTGGATATAATAAGCCTATTTAGTGCAATGTTAATTTTCTCTTCAACCTACGAACAATTGGCATGTGTCATTGATTTCCTTCTGCACATACTAATGCGCATAGGCCACTCACGCTACTCCTGGCGGTAAACTGATTTAAACTTTGCTTGTCAGATTCCCACATCCAGCACGCCCGCTCCATAGAGCTCTTCACCCCCACGTTTATCGATCATCTGGCCCTTGAATGTAATCGAAAACTTTGCTTCCATTGGCCATTGTGAGATATTACAAACGCTCACAATCTACCCAGAATATATATTCATGTACTCATCTGAAATGAGATGTTTTCAAAATCTAGCGGGCGTTGGCTATTGCCCAAGAATATTCTGACATTGTCGATGTTTTCAAGTCGTGGATTTCAACTCGCCCGGCTCACTGCCCCACAGGAGTCCTATCGGGGTTATTTTGCAACCACGGCAATACATAGTATACTGTAAGAATTCAGTAGGTCAGGCAGCATCCATGCATGCAAGTGAACAGTCGATGTTTCAATCCGATAGCTTTCGTGAGGACTGGAAATGAAGAGGGAAGAAGGAGAATTGACTGATTTTTAAGGTGCAGGTTGTTGTTCTGTAAGACTCGGAGTTCAGGTTCTCTCGTAAGCAGCTGCGTGTTGTAGCACATTTCTGAGAACAGGGTGCGGCTTTCCGACTGAAATCATGTCTCATCCGTTCCTCAAAACACTCACCTTCAGATGTGAGCAAAGTCGCTTTAATATTGTAATTAACCATTTCTGCTGCAGGGACTAACACTTCATACTCTAACATACATTTTGTTTAAAACGAGTCTTTAATTGATGTTAGACTCCAATTTTCTCAACAAAATATTCTTCACGATTCTTTTTGGTTAATCAGCCCATTGCGTCTCAACAACAACATTCTTTAATATATAAAAAAAACAACAACATTATCTGGAGAATGGAACAGTTAAAATTTCCACTTACATTTTCAATGCTCTATATGTAAGTGTGAGGGTGGGTGTGAGGAAAAGGGAGAGAGTGAGGGTGAGCATTGGGCTACAGTTTATGATGAGGCGAGAGCGAAGGTCGGAGTGAGTGTGGGGGGCTGTGGTAGTGAGAGTAAGAGTGAGTGTGGGGGGAGGGTGACGACTTTGAGGATGAGGTTTAAGCTGAGGTTTAGAGTTAGCGGTGAGAGAGAGAGAGGGCGATGGGGAGTGTAAGCGGAGGGTGAGGCGGAAGGAGTGGAAAAGTGAATCTAAGAACGGTCTCTAGGGGCAAAGGAGGGACGAGGAGAAAGTTGACGGGATAGGTATGTGGAAAGTTGATGCGGTTGATGACATTATGGTGAGAGGGAGAGTGGGGAAAAGAGGGAGTGAGGGTGGGAGTGGGTGGTGAGTGTGAGTGTTTGAGGAAGCGAGGAGAAAGGAATGGTGAAGATCGGTACAGAGGAGGGATGGATGAAAGGGAAGTGAGGAGTGGAAGAACGGTGACAGATTTGGTAGGGCAATGAGGCAGTCGGTGTGAGGGAGACGAGCGTGAGGCAGAAGGAGTGAAGGAGTGGGGTAAGGACGAAGGGCTGAGCATGCGCGATCGGTGAGTGAGAAGAGCAGGTAGAGGAAGGAAGGAAACTTGGGCGAGATAGGAGGGGTGAGTTGAGAGGAATGGAGAAGAGGGATGGGTGAGAAGGGGCAATGAGGAGAGACGGCTGGGAGAGAGAGGCAGCAAGCAAGGAGGGATGAATATGGCGAGGAAGGGGAGGTGATGGCAAAGGGCAGGTGGAGGGAGGTCTGGCCAGTATTGTTAGACTAACTATTTATTCATTCCACAGCGAGAATGAAGTTATTCCCCGTTGTTCAGAAGTCACCGAACAAGTTCACAGTGAGATTATATTTCCTTGTCTCTGTATCGCAAACCCGGGGGTTTGCCACGCACTGTTCCCTTTCTCCATGTCCCACATCGATAGTTTTACCTCACACGATTACCAGTCTCTGTAACCCACCACACACCATTTCCAGTCTCCGCATGCTACATGGGAGTTTTACTGCGCATAATTCCCAATCTGCCACCCTGAGAGGTTTAATGTGCACGGTTGCAGATCTCCGTGCCGAACCGTTAAACTACCGAGACCCATTACTTGGTCTCCCTACTCCTCCCATCCCACTACATATCCAAGTTTCTCAAACAGATGTTAATATCTCTGACATGTCGGGAATGAAAAGATTAAGTTTGGTACGACTAATATTCTGAGCTGCGTGCATTCCATTCCAAGAAGTATTGCATAAAAGGGTATGGGGAGAAAGGGACGTAGAAAGAGTGGGTGGAGGAGAGGGGGGCGGGAGAATGAGAAGGTTGGAGGAGTGGTATGAGACAGATGGAGAGGTGGGGAGGTGGAGGGAGGAGAAAGGGCGAGCGGTTTAACAGAGAGAATATGAAAGGAAAGAAAAAGGAAGGAGAGAGGCGAGAAAAAAGGAAGGGGAGAGACGATCTACAGATGAGAGAGCAAGGATTATCGCGAAGGCATAGACCGAGGGTGCTGAGAGAGAGATAGAGAGAGTGGCATTGAGCGGTACGGCGAGGGAGAGAGGGAAGACACAGAGCTTGAAGGACGGTTTATTATCTTCTTTACCTCTGTCCTCCCTTTTGTTGGCAAAATCCCTCACTTATCTCTGAACACTACCACTCTCTCCCCACACCTGTGTCCCTACAAAAGATAATGGGGCTCCATGCTGTCCAGCTCGCAATCGACACCTCGTCTCTATTTGTCCAGCAATTCTGAATCCCACTGCCGCCTTTGCTGGCCAATTTGACAACATCCTTCCCGCTTCACAGCCTGGAGCTGTCCGGTCCTATCCTCTGAGAGGGCGGGAAATCTCGGGACGGGGTTTGGAGACGAGATAGGGAGGGGGCAGCTCCTCCTCATAGCAAACTTCTTCCACGCGCGTTCCACAATTTGAGTACACCATGGCGTGAGTCGCACACAACCTCACCATCCCGTCAGTTATAACTTCCTCCCTCGGTAAAACTTCGGTCCAATTGGAATAGGCGGCTTTTAGCAGCGACAGACACCACAAATGTTTCTGGCGGGATGTGGATCAGCAACCATTGCTCGTGAAATGAAACTCGTTTTTCAGCGTGGGCGAGGGAATTCAGGTGGCAACAGCTGCCCGGATGGAAAAGCAAAAATCTCTGAATGTTAGTGTTAACAAAATAATATTAATAAATTGTCCTAAATCGAGAAGCTCACTGAAAATCTATGACAAAAGTTGTTCAGATTTCCTCTGGGGGCAAATTGTCGAACGTGTTTGGTTTTGATTTCAGCAGAAAGGCGACTCCCTGTACCGGGGTAGGTGAGGGATGTTCCAGCTGAAACTCGTTCTGCACTGGGAAGCTCTGTTCTCACACAGGGTGGAGTTCAGAACCTTCCAGAACCCAGGATGGATCAAATCCACAGCCTGTGATTCGCTGAATTAAATAAAGAATCTCCGTCCCTTTGGTTGTGATTGAAGAGCAAGGAGGGAAATCGTGAGATTTACACGGAAATCCAGACAGGACCATAAGGCAGCCTTTGATATTCCTGTCTGTGTTTGCTCCTCTTGCCGCAGTCCTCTATCCTCCCGCAGTCGGACATGTCCCGGGCCGCCGAGGGTGTGCAGACCAGAACTGCGGCCGTGTGCGCGTATACCAGCTCAATCAGATCAGTGTATCTGTAATGAACGACGGAGACTATATAACCGAATAAGCTCGGGGGTAGCAGCTTGGACTGAAATCTCTGTGAATGGTAAGCACACTGCTCACCCGGGACGGCACTGAACTCCGCCCGGTTTCAACATCACAGTAAGTGTTGTCTCCGACTCTTCAGAGTTAGGGGGCGTTTACAGAGGGGCTCGGCTGTTTTCCGGACCGGGAAGGAATTCAGTGAGAGAAAGAAGCTCTGAAATGCTTAAGTTAACGAATGAATTATTTACCAAATGGGTTAGGGGAAACGATGTTGTTACCTTCAATCACAAACATAGTCCAGTCGGTTTCTACTGAGTCAGTGCAGAAGAAACTTTCACACCGATAGTGATATCCGAAATGTACCATAGGGCAGGGTGCCGTCTCCGATCTCCGATCTCTCTGTCTCTCTCTCTCTCTCTCTGTCTGTCTCTCTCTCTCTCTCTCTCTCTCTCACACACACACACACAGTAAAACTAACTACTCAAAATAACAGAGATCCGTGAAATTTTACTGTGCGAGTTGTCCCATTTCAGAATGCCGCAGATCGCTTTATGAAATTACATTAAAAATAATAATACTAAAGCCACAGATGATCGGATGTTGAGGTAAATTAAAATACTGGAAACTCACAAAGTCTGATAGCAATTGTAACAAGGAAACCTGCAGACTGCAGACACTAGGGAACTTTTTTTATATATTATCCTGCACCAATAGTTTTTTTCTTCTGTAACAAAAATATTTAAATACAGCTTTAAATTAGCTTTGTTCACAGTTGTATGTGAGGGCGAAATGTCGAACTGGCTTGCTTGTCTTCAGCCGTGAGGCCGCTCCCTGCTCTGAGGAATGTCTGCGTGTCGGAGTCCGCCCGGTTGACAGGCAGCCGCTTGCACACAGAAAATCGCGCTGTGAGTCTCACAGAACAGCAACACCGGCCCCTCCCCACAGCTACTAACTGAACTTCACCTGATTGTCTGCTATGCATTTGGAAGAAAAGGACTTGTGAATATATCCACACGGAAACTGAACATTCCATATAACCATATAACAATTCCAGCTCGGAAACAGGCCATCTCGGCCCTTCCAGTCCGTGCCGAACTCTTACTCTCACCTAGTCCCACCGACCTGCACTCAGCCAATAACCCTGCATTCCTTTCCTGTCCATATAGCTGTCCAATTTAACTTTAAACAAAGACATCGAACCTGGCTCAGCCACTTCTGCTGGAAGCTCTTTCCACACAGCTACCACTCCCGGAGTAAAGAAGTTCCCCCTCAAGCTACCCCTAAACTTTTCCGCTTTAACTCTCAACTCATGTCCTCTTGTTTGAAGCTCCCCCAATCGCAATGGGGGAAAAAAAAACTATCCACGTCAATTCTATCTATCCCCCTCATAATTTTACATACCGCCCTCAAGTCCACCCTCAACCTTCTACGTTCCAAAGAATAAAGACCTAACTGGTTCAACCTTTCTCTGTAACTTAGGTGATGAAACCCAGGTAACATTCTAGTAAATCTTCTCTGTACTCTCTCTATTTTGTTGACATCTTTCCTACAATTCGGTGACCAAAACTGTACACAATCCTCCAAATTTGGCTTCACCAATGCTTTGTACAATTTCAACATTACACCCCAACTCCTATACTCAATGCTCTGATTTATAAAGGCCAACGAGCCAAAAGCTTTCTTCACCACCCTATCCACATGAGATTCCACCTTCAGGGAACTATGCACCATTATTCCTAGATCCCTCTGTTCTTCTGCATTCTTCAATGCCTACCATTTGCCAAATATGTCCTATTTTGATTACTGCTACGAGAATATAGCACCTCACATTTATCAGCATTAAACTCTATCTGCTATCTTTCAGCCCACTCTTCTAGATGGCCTAAATCTCTCTGCAAGCTTTGAAAACCTACTTCATTATCCACAACTCCACCTATCTTAGTATCATCTGCATACTTACTAATCCAATTTACCACCCTATCATCCAGATCATTAATGTATGTGACAAATAATATTGGACCCAGTACAGATCCCTGAGGCACACGACTAGTCACCAACCTCCAATCTGACACACAGTTATCCACCACTACTCTCTGGCGTCCCCATCCAGCCACTGCTGAATCCATTTTACTACTTCGATATTAATACCTAACGATTGAACTTTCCTAAGCAATCTTCTGTGTGGGACCTTGTCAAAGGCCTTACTGAAGTCCATGTAGACAGCATCCATCGCTTTACCCTCGTCAACGTTCCTAGTAACCACTTCAAGAAATTCAATAAGATTTGTCAAACATGACCATCCCTGCAGGTCCATGTTGACAGTTCCTGATCAGAACCTGACTATCCGGATAATTATATATACCATCTCTAAGAATACTTTCCACCAATTTACCCACCACTGACGTCAACCTCACGGGCCGATAATTGCTATGTTTACTCTTAGTGAATTAAGAGTAAACCTGGCAATTATCTTGGTGAATTAAGTTGAGAATAATTCAGTTTCTGATATTTATTTCCGATCTTTGTTTCAATTTATTACGGCTGTAAGATGACCGGGTGGGTGCTCATTGTTACAGATCACAAGAATGCTGTGTGTGAACAGCAGCTCAAAAGCAAAGAGGCGACGTCGACGTTAAGTGAGGATTCCGAATGTTTTTTTTCAATTTTGATATAAGTTACAAGTAATGCAAAGAGGGTGCGATTGTAAATCAATGTTAGCAGGGAAATCGTGCTACGAAAATAGTGAACACCAGAGAGTCTGCAAGAGGTGGATGATATTAGGAACAGTTCTCTAACCAGGTGTTACAATTGCAAAGCAAGCGTGCGAAGAGCTGTTCAGGCAACATGAGTTCCCTTTTAGCAAAACTTGCCGTTTCAGATGAATGATGTTGGTTTTTGTTTGAGACTGTGTTTATTGTGGGTGTTTCTGAGCTGATGTCCTGAAAGTCCTGTCGAAGCAAAGACTTTGTCTCTTCAAGGCCTCGATACATAGCAAACAGTGGGGGGTGACCAGTTACAGAAAGCGGCGGGCGGCATTCGAAGGGTCTCGGCCTGAAACGTCGACTGTACCTCTTCCTACCGATGCTGCCTGGCCTGCTGCGTTCACCAGCAACTTTGATGTGTGTTGCGGAACGAAAGCTTGGGGCAGAAGGCTCAGTGGGCTGGTGGCAAATTTAATCCTGTTATTTTACAAGAAAAGCTCTGACTACAGAGTGATTGCAAACCAATTTAATGAGGTCGGACCAAGACTCGCGGGTATCCTTCTAGAAGCCTCAATAGTTTTCTTTACTATTCAGAAAGCGTTATGTCTGAATCCGGCCAAATAGCGCTTACAGATGACTGGGTCTGGGTGCTCATTATTACAAATTGCAGGATGCTGTGAAAGAACAGAAGCTCAAAGGGCAGAGCAGATGTTAAGGAAGGAATCCGAATATTCTTCAGTCTTGATATAGATGTAGCGGTAATTCAGAATGGGCGTGATTTTAAAATCAGACTATCGAAATAGTAAACACAAGAGAGTCTGCAGGTTCTGGAAATTTAGAGTAACACATGCTATTTGCCGGAAAAATCCAGAAGTTCAGACACCATCTATGGGAAGGAATTTCTCGACGCGAAACATCGACTGTTTATACTTCTCCGTAGATGCTGCCTGCCCTGCTAATTTCCTCCGGCATTTTGTGGTTGTTATGGGAACAGTGTCAGAGAACCCAAACTCAGATCTCTCGATTGGACGAAGGTAAATTGAATTTGAGGGTATGCATTTTATATTGACAAACGAGCAATTGCCAAAGCTTTCACTGCTTATAGAGTCTGGCTTATCGCTTCTCAGTGTGTATGTTGCTAACCTACCAGGAAAAAGTTTGTTTGCGTTTGCTTCGCCCTGTGAAACAAATAAGAAATATTGTGAATGTCTCTATGCTGCTGGGTGAGGGATCAGGCTCCTCCCAGTGTGGCTGAGTCAACGGGCCTCCAGCGATCTGCAGCCCCGTCACGGCATTAGCTGGATCTGGAGCGACAGAATGTTTGTGAAACAGGACTGGCAGGGATGCTGTGCGCAGATTTCGGAGTGTCCTGATGTGGGCGTTAATACCAGAGTAATGCGGGATTAGACACTGTGTTACTGGGAAGGACGGGCACCTGCAGAACGGGTAATGTGCGACTTGGCTCAATGAGCTTTTTCGCCGTCTGTAAGCTTGTCTGTATCTACCTCTTCCTCAGTAACGGCTTATCCCCACTCCTCCTGTCACGTTACCTTTCCAAACAGCTGCCCCTGTCAGGAAGCAGGACTGGGACCGTTCAGTCCCTCTCTCTATGCTTTGCACTCTCGGGTAGGAGCGGAATGACTCAGTCCATGCCTGGGTACAAATCCCCCTGTACGCCAGGCGCATTCTCCGTATCCAGGGGGAGGCCACCGAGCGGGGTTTATCTCACCTTCCCATTGGCGCCGGGCTTCCTGGAGCATCAGGAAGGACGGGAGGATCCTCAGCTGAGTTAGATACTTCCAGCCTGTGGACACAAAAGGGGAAGAGACCGTTATCAAGCTCCACACCTGAGATCCACCGCCATTCTTCTCAGAGAGGGGATTGTGTCACTGGGGCAGTGGCCAGCGGCCGGTGGTCGAGGAATTCCCGGGACGGGGGAAGGCGTGATGTGCGGATGTGGTTCGACGAGTTCATCCTGGTTCGCTTCCCAGTTGCTCTCAGAAGTTGCACTGATGGTCAAGTCCTGAGCTTTGCCTTCTGTCACAACATTAATCTGCGAGTAGTTTGTTAACAGCTTAAGTTAAATGCAAATACATTAAAAATAAAACAACAGACCACCAACAGCGATTTTACTTTCACTGCTCTGGGGAGAAACTAAGCACGGAAGTTATGAAATGGGGGAAGAAATTGTGTAGTCGTGCTGTCGCCCAGTTTCCAGTGTCTGAGTCCATGAGCTGATATTCCCGGGGCTGCGACAGCACCGTCCGCACTACAAGTGCCATCTCAGGTTGGTGGGAGCGCGTCTGCTTCAAAAAGCCTCGGATGTCCCTGTGAGCACAGCTCCAAATCGGCAGCGACCAGAGTCCGCCTTTCCGGAAAGTGAAACGAAAAAGTTGGGTTTCCACCATTGACGAGCGGGACAGCGGCATGACTGGCCCACGACGGCCTCCGTCTGTTATTGGGTTCGTCTGTCCCTCTCTGTCCGTCAGTTTGTCATTGGGGAACAAGGAAGACCACAGGAAGTGGCCCTCAACCCGATGGATAAATCGGATTCAATCCCGGAAAAGCTATCAGAACTAGATGTCATATTGCAGGCATATATCGTAAACATTTTTGTCTTGGCGGCAGCAGTATAATGCGACGATAAGATATAGGATATAGCGTATGATCCTGCCTGATTCCCAGTTACTGTTCCCACTAAACCTTTCAATACTGTTGATGTAAGGGCGAATGTTGGGGGGGGGGAGGGGGGGAGGTGACTGTGAGAGTAAGGAGGAGCGTGATGGGGAGAGCAGGTTAGGGGGAACGGCAGGGTGAGTGTGTAGAAGGTGGAGACGGTGAAGCTGAAATTGTGTGGGGGCAGGTAGAGAGTGTGGGGGGAGACTGCGGGAGTGAAGGATGGGGAGAGTGAGGGCAGAGGGCGATAGAGAGAGGAGGAAGAGCGATGGACGGAGAGAAGGGAAGAAAGAGTGAGACGTGGGAAGGGAAAGGAGGAGGGACAGAGAGGAGAAGGTTTGTGGAGAGAGGGATAGCAGAGTGAGAGAGATCTAGAAAGAGGAGTGAGAGAAGGACGGAGAGAGTGGGACAGATACGGAGACGGAAAGAAGGGGAAGAGAGAGGGAGGGACAAAAACGGGGGGAAAAGCTGGTAGAGTGATGGAGTGACTGAGAGACAAGAAGTGAGAAGGTAATGGGAGGCGTAGAGTGAGGGACGTGGGATAGGACAGAAGACGAAGGAAAGCGGAGAGAGAGGAGCGAGAGCGTTGAAGGAGTAAATGTTAGGGAGAGTGAATGACTTGAGTAGTGAGGGAGTGACAGAGGGAATTAGGGAGAGTGGAGGGGAATGTGTTATAAATGGTGTGGAGGACAGGATGAGTGAATGGGATGTGGAAGAAGGGGAGTGCATGAGGCGTCGAGGAGGACTAGGTGAGCGAGGGGTGCAGCGAGGAAGGAGTGCATCTAGAATGGTAAGGAGAGAGGGTTGAACGAGGAGGAAGGTGAGGAGGGAGGGGTGGTGGCCTGTACAGTGAGGAGGATGTGTGACCGAGTTGGGCGACGAGAAAAGACGGGAGACTGACAATAACATCAATGACGGAACAGTGTGGGAGCCGGGATTGGGGCAGAAGAAGTGAAGGTGTGGTTTGCGGACGGGGAGGAGTGTGAGCGCTAATCCGATGATGAGAAAGGAGGGTGAGGTTGACGGGTGGCGAGTAGAGTGGAGTGATTTCGGAGGGGTGAGGGAGAAGGTTGGTGAAGAGAGCAGGCTGAAGAGCGGCGGTCAGGAGGTATGGACAAGTGAAAGAGGCCAGAATTATTGGACTAAATATTTATTCTTTCACAGTGGCAAGATGTTCGTCATGGCTTATCACTAGTCACTGAACTAATCCTGCGTGAGACTGCGGTTCCCGGTCTTGGTATCCCACAGTCGGGGATTTTACCACGCACGTTTCCCGGTCGCCAATCTCACATGGGTATTTTTCCGCAAACGATGCACGGTCTCTGGATCCTATCACGCCGGCTTTTTTACGGTGCATAATTGTCATTCCCCCTTTCCCACGCACGGAGTTTTACTGTGCACGGTTTCCGGTATCCATATCGAACTGTTAATCCGTCGAGTCCCATTGACCTGACCTCCATCCCCTCCCGTCCATGTACCTATCCAACTTTCTCAAACAGATGTTGTTAAGATCTCAGACAAAGTCAGGAATCGAAAGGTAACCAATTTGTGACTAATGTTCTGAGCTGCGTATATTTCAGTGCAAGAAGTATTGAAGGAAAGGCAGATGAGCTCAGGTCGTGGATCAACAGATGGAATTATTATATCGATGCCATTATTGACTTGCAGAGCAGTAGCAGATCAATATTCTGAAGTTTCGTTGTTTCGACGTGACATGGCATGAGGGATAAACCACCCAAGAGTCCGCGGGATTTAGAGGAACAAGTTAGTAGAAGTCGCAGAATATTGCAAGAAACATTATATGTTATCATTAGATTTTAACCTTCCACATATGGACTGGAACTCTCATATTGTATATCGAGCAGATACACTGATAACTTTGATTCATATGTTCAGGAAAGCTTCCTTAATCAGTACATTGAATTCCCAAAGAGAGAGTGTGTGATACTTGTTGTCCTAGTAGGGAATGAGACAGGACACAAGTTACAGAAGTCTGTGTGGGAGAACCCTTTGCATTTGGTAATCACAGTGCCATCAGATTCAAAGGAAGTACGGACAACGATACCTCTGCTCCATAGGTTGAAATTCCAAATTGGAGAAATATCAATTTTGATGGTATCAGAAAGGATCTGACTCGTGTGGATTGGGTCAGTCTATATTCTGGCAAATGCGAACTTGGTAAATGGAAGACCTTGAAAGATAGAATTTTTAGAGTTCAAAGTATTTATGAGTCTATCAGATTCATAAGTACCAGTTCTTGGGAACCTTGGTTTTCAACAGATATTGAGGACCTGGGAAAGTAAAGAAAATAGGAGGTGCATGGCTGGTGTAAGCAGGTAGGAAAAAAGTGAGGTGCTAATGGAGTCGAGGAAATGCAAAATGACACAGGAAAAAGAAACCAGGAAGGCTATCGGGTGGCATAAGCTTCTCCTGGCAGACAGGGTGAGGGATTATAGAGGTATTTTAAAAGCAAAAGGATTGCAGTGGACAAAAGTGATCGTCTGGATTATCAGAATGGTAATGCATGCAAAGAGCAAAAAAGCGAGAGGAGTTCTTAAGGGGATGTTTGCAGCTGTGTTCACTCGGGAAAAAGACACAGAATCTCTAGAAGTGAGGCCATAAATGTTATATTACGGATGAGTAAGTGTTCAGTAACTTGGACAAATTCGAGTTGATAAATCCCAGCGACTGACAAGTTCATCCTTCGGACCCTGAGGGAGGCGAGTGTGGAAATTGTAGGAGTGTAACCGATACGTTGAAAATGTTCAGCGATAGGAGAGGTACCAGAGGATTGAAGGATAGCTAATTTTGTTCCGCTGTTTAAAAAAAAAGTCTCCAATATTAAACCAGAAAATTGTAGGCCGGTGCGTCCGACATCAGAAGTGGAAATGCATTGGAAGGACGGGAATAATGAGTATTTGAATCAACAGGACTGAATAGGGATATTCAACATGACTTTGTGTATTTTGGACAACTGTGTAGAGTTTTTCGAAGAAGTTACAATATATGTTACAAAGAAAGTTGATGAAAGCAAAACACTGTATATCGTCTACATGGACTTTAGCAAGGTATTTGACAAGGTCCCGCATAATATGTTGGTCATTCTCTTAGCATTCAAGACGAGGTAGTAAATGAGAGTAGACATTGACGTTGTGGGGGAAGGCAGATAGTGGTAGCAGATGGTTGCCTCTCTGATTGGAAACCTGTGACTGGAGGAATATACCGTTTTGGATACTGTTGGTGGGGATGACCTACCAGGAACAAGTTGCAGTGGCCCTGTCTCTGGCACTGAGATTGGACCCTCGACTCAGAAGGGGAGGAGGGAAGAGAGGACAGCGGTAGTGATAGGGGATTCTATAGTCAGGGGGGCAGATAGGAGATTCTGTGGGGGAGATCGGGAGTCTCGGATGGTATGTTACCTCCCTGGTGCCGGGGTCCTGGACATCTCACATCGGGTGCAGGTTATTCTCGAGAGGGAGGGCAAGAATCCAGATGTTGTGGTCCATGTAGGGGCCAACGACGTGGGTAGGAAGAGTGAGGAGGTCCTGCGTAGTGAGTTCAGGGAGGTAGGTGCGAGGCTGAAGGGCAGGACCTCCAGGGTAACAGTCTCAGGATTGCTACCTGTGCCACGTGCGAGTGAGGCGAGGAACAGAAGGATTATACAGATCAATACGTGACTGAGAGGATGGTGCAGGAGGGAGGGCTTCAGGGTTTTAGATATTTGGGCTTTGTTCCAGGGAAGGTGGGATCTGTTCCGGCGGGACCGTTTACACCTGAACTGGAGGCGTACTAACATTCTTGCAGGAAAGTTTGCTAGTGCTGCTTGGGGGGTTTAAACTAAATTTGCAGGGGGCAGGGATCCAGAATGTGAGAGAGGATAGCGAGATGAAGTATAAAGGACAGGTGAGGACCACACGGTTCCGGACTATTAAGTGTGAAGTAGAGAAAGGTGAGGCGGAACGAGTGATAAGGAGGATACATGTGCAGAGGGATGGTCTGACGGAGCATGGAGTTAAATGTGCAGAAAGAGTAAGTAAATTTAAGAAGGACAGCAAAATTCAAGGGGCGTATAGCCCGGTGAAAGTTCGGGGAGTTGGGTTATGCACAATAGGTAGCGATTTAAACAGAGAGAGGAACAATGGGTTAAGCATTCTATATCTGAATGCGCGAAGTGTCAGAAATAAGGCCGATGAGCTTGAAGCTCAGGTGCAAATGGGTAACTATGATGTTGTTGGGATAACGGAGACATGGCTGCAGGGGGATCAGACCTGGGAATTGAATGTACAAGGGTACACGTGCTATCGAAGGGACAGAAAGGTGGGCAGAGGGGGTGGGGTGGCCCTGTTGGTGAGGAATGAGATTCAGTACCTTGCAAGAGGGGACATAGATTCAGGAGAAGTAGAGTCAGTGCGGATAGAACTGAGGAACAGTAAGGGGAAAAAAAAGACCCTAATAGGTGTTATCTACAGGCCCCAAACAGTAGCATGGATATTGGGTGCAAATTGATCAGGGAGTTAACAATGGCATGTGGCAAAGGAAATGTTGCAGTAGTTCTGGGGGATTTCAACATGCAGGTGAACTGTTAAAATCAGGTTGGTACTGGACCCCAGGATAGGGAGTTTGTAGAGTGCCTACGGGATGCATTTTTGGAGCAGCTTGTACGAGAGCCGACCAGGGATAAGGCTATTCTGGATTTAGTGTTGTGCAATGAACAGGATTTGATAAGTGATCTTGAAGTAAAGGAGCCATTAAGAGGTAGTGACCATAATATGATAAGTTTTTATCTGCAAGCTGAGAGGGATAAGGGCAGATCAGAAGTGTCAGTATTGCAGTTGAACAAAGGAGACTATGGAGCCATGAGAGAGGAGCTGGCCAAAGTTGACTGGTCGGATATCCTAGCAGAAAAGACAGTGGAACAGCAATGGCAGGTATTCTTAGGAATAATGCACAAGGTGCAAAATCAGTTCATCCCCCGGAAAAGGAAGGATTCAAAGGGGAGGGGGGGAAGAGACCACAGTGGTTGACAAAGGAAGTAAGAGGTAGCGTAGTATTAAAAAATAAGAAGTATAACAGAGCTAAGCTGAGTGGGAAGACGGATGATTGGGAAATTTTTAAGGAGCAACAGAACTTAACTAAAAAGGCAATACGGGGAGAAAACAATGAGGTATGACCACAACTAGCTAGGAATATAAAGGAGGATAGCAAAAGTTTTTTTTTTAGGTATGTGAAGAGAAGGAAAATAGTTAGAAACAATGTTAGACCCTTGAAGAATGAATTGGGAGAAATTGTTATGGGAAACAGAGAAATGGCAGAGGAATTTAATAAGTACTTTGGATCTGTCTTCACTAGGGAAGACACAAGCAATCTCCCAGATGTATGGATGGGCCAAAGACATAAGGTAACAGAGAAACTGAAACAGATTGACATTAGGAAGGAAACTGTGATGCGTAGACTGATGGGACTGAAGGCTAACAAATCCCCAGCTCCAGATGGTCTGCATCCTAGGGTACTAAAGGACGTGGCTCTGGAAATTGCGGATGCATTGGTGACCATTTTCCAATGTTCCTTAGATTCAGGATCAGTTCCTGAGGATTGGCGAATGGCTAATGTTATCCCACTTTTTAAGAAAGGAGGGAGGGAAAAAACAGAGAACTATCGCCCTGTTAGCCTAACATCAGTAGTGGGGAAGATGCTAGAGTCCATTATTAAAGATGAAATAGCGGCTTATCTTGATAGCAGTGATAGGATTGGGCCGAGCCAGCATGGATTTACCAAGGGCAAATCATGCTTGACTAATCTATTGGAGTTTTTCGAGGATGTACCTAGGAAGATAGACGCGGGAGATACAGTGGATGTGGTGTACCTTCACTTTTTGAAGGCATTTGATAAGGTACCACATAGGAGATTGGTGGGTAAAATCAGAGCTCATGGCATTGGGGGGAGGATATTGATAGAGATAGAAATCTGGTTGGCAGATAGAAAGCAAAGGGTAGCAGTGAATGGGTGTTTCTCGGAATGGCAGGTGGTGACTAGTGGGGTGCCACAGGGCTCGGTATTGGGACCACAGCTGTTTACGATTTACGTCAATAGTTTGGAGGAAGGCATTGTGAATAACATCAGCAAGTTTGCTGATGATACTAAGCTGGGTGGCAGTGTGACATGTGATGAGTATGTTAGGAGATTTCAAGGTGACTTGGATAGGCTGGGTGAGTGGGCAGAATCTTGGCAGATGGCGTTTAATGTGAATAAGCGTGAGGTTATTCACTTTGGGAGCAAGAACAGGAAGGCAGATTATTATCTGAACGGTGTAGAGTTAGGTAAGGGAGAAATACAAAGAGATCTAGGAGTACTTGTTCATCAGTCTCTGAAGGTGAATGAGCAAGTGCAGCAGGCAGTGAAGAAGGCTAATGGAATGTTAGCCTTTATTACAAAGGGAATTGAGTACAAGAGCAAGGGAATCCTTTTGCGTTTGTACAGGGCCCTGGTGAGACCATACCTGGAGTATTGTGTGCAGTTTTGGTCTCCAGGGTTAAGGAAGGACATCCTGGCTGTGGAGGAGGTGCAGCATAGGTTCACTAGGTTAATTCCTGGGATGTCCGGACTGTCTTACGCAGAGAGGTTAGAGAGACTGGGCTTGTACACGCTGGAATTAAGGAGATTGAGGGGGGATCTGATTGAGACATATAAGATTATAAAGAGATTGGACAAGATAGAGACAGAAAATATGTGCCAGATGCTGGGGGAGTCCAGTACCAGAGGGCATGGATTAAGAATAAGGGGTGGGTCATTTAGGACAGAGTTGAGGAGGAACTTCTTCTCCCAGAGAGTTGTGGAGGTGTGGAATGCGCTGCCTCAGAAGGCAGTGGAGGCCAATTCTCTGGATGCTTTCAAGAGGGAGCTAGATAGGTATCTTATGGATAGGGGAATCAAGGGTTATGGGGACAAGGCAGGAACCGGGTATTGATAGTAGATGATCAGCCATGATCTCAGAATGGCGGTTCAAGCTCGAAAGGCCGAATGGTCTACTTCTGCACCTATCGTCTATTGTCTATTGTCTATAAATCTGTTCCATCATTCAATCACTGTTGATCCTTTTTCTTGATCTTCTTCTCAACCACAGTTCCTGGTCATTTCCATTGATATCATGTCCAATCAAGAAGCTATTAATCCATGCCTTAAATACGCCCAGCGACCTGGTCTCCACAGCTGCATGTGGCAACAAACTCCACAAATTCATCACCCTTTAGCTAAAGAATTGTCTCCGCATCTCTGTTAAAAAGGGCGACCCTCTGTCCTGTCGCTATACTCTCTTGTCCTAGACTCTCCCGCCATGGGAAACAACGTTTCCACATCTACTCTGTCTAGGCCTTTCAGCCTTCGAAAGGTTTCAACGAGATTCCCCACTTCATCCTTCAGAACTTTAGCGAGTCCAGACCGAGAGCTGTCAAACGTTCCACGTATGATAAGCATTTAATTCCTGCAATCATCCTTGCGAGACTGTTCTGGACCCTCTTTAATGCCAGAAAATATTTTCTAAGATGGCCACCCAAACTATTAACAACGCTGAGAGTGAGGCTTCACCAGTGCCTTATAATCCCTCACAATCGCATCCTTGCACTTATATTAAAGTTTTCTTGAAATGAATGCTAACATCGCATTTGCCTTCCTCACCACTGACTCAACCTGCAAGTTAGCCTTCAGGATGTACTGAACAAGGGCTCCTAGGTCCCTCTGCATCTCAGATTCCGGGATTTTCTCCACGTTAAGAAAGTAGTCGAAAGAATGAATCTGATAAGAGTGCACAGTGGAGTAAGCGGATGAGACAGGAACCAGAGGGGGTGATGGGTAATTACGAGGACGGGGAGGAGAAGAGAAGGATGGTAGTAGCTATCTTCTGCTTCTGTACCCTTCCACTCCAGTTCTGATGAAGGGTCTGAGGTCAAAATATCCGGCGTTTATTCTTCTCCACAGATGCTGCATTTATTATCTGCATTTACACAGTTTATTTACAGTTTACAGTCCTGATGTTGACAGTTTACAGATCCTGTAGACCATAGACCATAAGACATAGCAGCAGAATTTGGCCATCTTGCTCATCGAGTCTGCTCCGCCATTCAATCATGGCTGATCCTTTTTTTCTCCTCTTCAGCCCCATTTCCTGGCCTTCTCCCCGTAACATTTGATGCAAATCCAATCAAGAACCTATCAATCTCATCCTTAAATGCACCCAACGACCTGGTTTCCACTGCTGCATGTGCGAACAAATTGAGCAAATTCAGCACCCTTTGACTTAAGAAATGTCTCCGCATCTCCGTTTTGAAAGAGCTCCACTCGATCTTGAGGCTGTACCCTGTTGTCCTCGACTCTCTCACAATGGGAAACATTCTTTCCACATCGACTTTCCATCTCCAATACCAACACAGATAAATAAATAGATAGATAGACAGATATTCATATCTTCACTACTATGAACTCGGTATTTCATTTATCAGCTCTGTCAGAGCAGTTTGTTCTACTCTCAGCCCGTCTGGGTTATTTTTGAAGAAGAGTGATGGTGTAGAATGTGTGCCATGTGAGAAACGACGCTGGGGAGCGTTTCATTGTTGGGGTATCGTCCGGGATCGGTTTCGCTGGATGCCGTGTGATTAGCCTGTATATTGATCAAGTGGGTTGTGTGCTTAAGTCTCTCTTAAACTATTAATCGTAAGAGTGATTGCGATATATGGTTATGGATGATGCAGGGGTGGAACGGAAGTTTGATAAAATGGTGGGCAGAGACTTTGTTCTAGTTTAGAGTCAGGGTCTCGGCCCGAACGTCGACCATACTTCTTCTTATTGATGCTGACTGGCTTACGGCGTTCCACCAGCATTTTGAGTGTGTGACATGGTGATGAAATTAAGTGTCTGCACAAATACGTTTATTTATGGGGTAACTTAGCCCAAGTTCAGAGCGCCGTTCATGAGCGAAGTGAAATACCTGCTCATGTCATTATTCAAATAATTACTAAAAAAATCTATGCTCTTCACACTGCAGTCACGGTGTTTACTACCTTGACACTACAGAACTGGCGGTCATTGGAGAACGTGGCAGCGGCGAGAATAAATCTAGTGTAGAACACGAACGAGTCACGGTACTGAACAGACCGCGACCTACAACTGCTACCAATTATTCAACTCACCGCAACTTTTATATTTAATTTTTCAGCATATCCGCGCTCTCGTCACCGCTAAACAACGTGACAATGAATCCGATAACACAGTGTAAATGCACATCCGTCAAAAGCCTTTGCTTCTCGGTGACAGAGAGGAAACGGATCATCCAGCCGAAGTGTTGCCATCACAAGGTGAACGGGCGCAATTCACACTGAGCCTCTTGCGATCATATCGGGCCTGGTGCAGATTGGGAGAGATTAGGCGGTGCTATACATGGATTTAGCTGATTGCATCGAACAGGCGATGAACAAACAAATCCAAGAGTACAGATGTGCGAACTTCAACTGTAAGTGTACCTGTGGCCAGTGACCTGGTATCAAATTAGTAATGTGTTTACCTGCCCAGGGACTGTCTGCCCAAGCTCCAGTTATCATCTGCAAAATTCTACTTCTAATTATGACGATCGAATGAGCAGGGATAAGATCATCGTTAAATAAACAGCTAAAACTTTTGGATAAGAATTCTACGAAAAAGAAAGTCAACAGCCTTCAGAAGCTAGAGTAAACATTGCACTTGTCCTTCGTATTAGATAAACCAGCTGTGCAGGCATGCTTAACGCCACAGAACTCAATCATTCTATTCATAATTTCTATAGAAAACCCAAATTGCCCTATCTCTGCTAAGGGTCAGTCGCAGAGTAATTTGTGGGACTCTAAATCTGAATCAGTATTGTATTCATAGTAATGTATAGGATCTTTCATGCGTTTCTATTTTAAAGCATGATTTTGGTGATTGATGATTGCCACTTTATTATACCTGTGTAAGTAATCAGATTGAAATAAACTGTCGCAGGATCCTGGAACATCCTTCTCTTCGCATTTACCGCTTTTATCGCCGTCAATCTATTGGCCTTTTATTGTGTATCGTTTTTGTGTGTTAAACAACCGGTCTTGTATTGCCACAGAGGGGAATTCGGTTCTTGTGAAAAGGACTCCAATCCTGAGCCAAGCGATCGACGCTTCCTTAGAGTGTACTAAGAAAGAAAGAGTATGGAGAGAGGGAGAGTCTGGGGAGAAAGAGACGGGGGAGATAAAGAATAGGATGGAGAGAGACTGGGGGAAGTGTAGGAGAGAATGACCGATGGAGTTCACAGAGAATGGCGTGACAGAGAGGGAGTGAGAGACATAAAGAGGGAGAGGGAGGGAAATAGAGGGAGGGAGAGAGAGAGAGGAAAAGAGAGGGAGAGGGAGAGGGAGGGGAGAGAGAGAGAGAGAGAGAGAGAGAGAGAGAGAGAGAGAGAGAGAGAGAGAGAGAGAGAGAGAGAGAGAGAGAGAGAAGGATAGGGAGAGAGACTAATTAACATTTCCCCCCTCGGCAATTCTCGGAGGGGACGGTTTCGTAACTGCCAGCAGGGGGCAAGGGGGCAGAGTCCCCTGGGAGGACGCGGACGGCGACGCAGCGGATTTTATATCTCCTCTGTAGTCAGAGCTGGAGTCACAGCCGGAACTCAGTGCAGCCTGCAACCCGGCCGGACGAGAGTTCGGGGAAGGTTAGGGAGAAAATATCTCCCTCACCGCCCCTGAGCGAATAGTTGGCCCGGTCTGTGGTCGCCTACCGATACACCGCGCATGCGGACCTGCAATATTGTCGCAATGAATGTGATACGTACACACCCTTGCCCTGCAATTTTTTCAATCTGCACGATTGCCTCCCACCCCTCCTCCGACCTGACCCTCACTCCCTCACACCGCGATGATTAACCTTCCCGTCCTCTGCGATTCTAGGAAGGCTACCAGCAGGGGACGGAGAGTCACGGGGAGGACGCGAACAGGGACACAGCCATCTTCCGATCTCGTCTGGAGTCGGAGCTAGGGTCACAGCTGGAACTCAGTGCAACCTGGAGCCCAGCCGGACTGGAGATCGGGAAGATTCGGGAGAAAACATACCCTCCCTGAAAGAAAAGCTGGCCTGCCCCATGATCGCCTTTGTTTTGAAGCAAACCCCTACACTCTCCGTCTCTTTATACTCCCTATTAAAGAAGGACACCTGCCAGTGCCTAGCATCCCGTCCCGGAACAAAATAAGAACACATCAATCTCCTGCCCCGCCTTTCAGACCAACCGCTGGCTACTGACCCGCATGTTAAAGAAGCTGAGAGGACGCAAGGAGGGGGAAGACCCTGGTTTACTATTGAGGTTAGCAACACACATCAAAGTTGCTGGTGAACGCAGCAGGCCAGGCAGCATCACTAGGAAGAAGTACAGTCGACGTTTCGGGCCGTGACCCTTCGTCAAGACTTTGCCTGGCCTGCTGCGTTCACCAGCAACTTTGATGTGCGTTTCTTTAACGTCCACCTTCTGCAGATTTCCTCGTGTTTGTGTCTGTATAGAGGGTCATCGTTCCCTTTTGGGATCCCGGTGGGCTCCCCATCCCCATTCCCATTAGAGAGGCACATGCTGATACCCCCTTGTGAGGATTTCCGGGTCGACTGTGTCCTGAAGACGAAGGGGCTGTTGGGAAAGTATGAAAGGGTCATGTTCCTCCCCTCAGTGGAGTGATCCTACAGCCGGTGTCGAACAGGAAAGGTACAAAATGATTCACTTTAGAAAGACGAATGTGATGGCAGAATGCAGGGTTAATGGTGGAGTTGTTAATTAGAAACAGCTGGTTTTGGGTAAATCCACCTCCGACCTGCAGACGGTGCTTAAAAACCATCTGCACAGAGTCTGGGACAGGTATGTTCCATTCCGAAGGACGAGGACGGCAAGCTCAAAGAACCCGATATGTCGAGTGAGGTCATAATTGTAGTCAAGAAGAAAGAAGAATGTATGGAAATGTTGAGGAGCTCAAATCAGAGTGTTGGAGGATTATAAAGAAGCCAGAAAAGTACTGAAGAAGGGGTTTGGAAAGATAGAAAAGGTAATGAAATTTCTTGGCAAATCTGGTTAAAGAGAATCCCAAGGCATTTTATGCGTTCATCTGGAGCTGGACGATAATTGGAGAGAGGGTGGAACCACACAAAGATAAAGATTAGTGGAAGAGTTTGCTGGGATGCTAAAGACGTGATAGAGGTGCTTAATGAAGACCTTACGTCAGTATTTACCAAGAAGGACATGGAGAAATGAGACATCAATGTTGAGAGTATTCTCTGTTAGGGTATTTGGAAGTATCGGTAGTGCTGCGTCTCTTATACAGCATTAAGTTGGATAGGTCCCACGGTCTCACGGGATATAACCTAGGTTATTGAGGAAAGCAAGAGAAGAGATTGCTGGAGACTTGCTGAAAAGCTATGTACCCCCCCCCCCCCCCCCCCCCGCCATAGTCATAGTCATGTCCTGGAGGACAGACGAAAACGTAGTGTTGATCGATCATTCAGAAAGGGAACCACGGATAACCCTGGAAGCTGTAGAGCAGTGAGCTTGGCTTCAATAGTAGGGAGTTACTAGACAGAATTTTTAGAGATAGGAGTTATGAGCATGTGGAAAACCATGGCCTACTGAGAGACAGTCATCTTGGTTTTCTGTGGAGTGAGTTGTGTCGTTATAAACTTAACTGGCATTTTTGATGGGTTGACAAGACTGATTGACGGAAAATCCAGTTCTCCATGTTCTTTGGATGCATTATAGGAAGGTCTTTGACAGGGTACCAGAACGGAGACTCAAACAGAAGATTATGATGTTGAATTGGCTGTTTGGTTTCAGAACCAGATTTCTCATTGAAGGTAGTCTGTGATAGTCGAGGCAACTTATTCTAGACGGAGATCTGAGATCAGTGGTGTTCCGCAGAGATCTGAGCCGGAATCTCTGCTGTTCCAGATATAGGGAGGGGGCGGGTATGGGGAGGAGAAATGGCAATTGGTGGTTAACCCGTCTAAATGGGAGATGTTGCACCTTGGCAGGGCAAATGTAAATAGGCAGTAGACTTTTAAAAGCAAGACCCTTAACAGTGTTGATTAGCAGAAAGATCCTGGCAGTCTAGCCTTTATTAGTTGTGTCATTGAGTTTAAAGGTCATGATGCAACTTCCTAAACTATGGTGCTTTACATTCAGTTTTGATCATGCCATTATATATGGAGGTAAAGAATTTGGAAAGAGCGGAGAAGAGTATTTGCCGGGATGTTGCCTGGACTGTAGAGGGCACGTACTACAATGCGTGGCTGGCTGAGGCTGAGGTGTTTTAACATAATTTGATAGATGTTTATAAGATTACGAGAGGTACAGGCAGTGCAGACAGCCAGAATTTTGAACTCACTGTTGAAATGTCTAACACCAGAGGCTATGAATTTAATGTGACAGGGGATAATCTCAAAGATGTAAGAGGCAAGCTCTTTTATACACAGATTGGCCGATGGCTGGATTAACCACCTGGGGTGGTCGTAGAGACAGATATATTAGATACTTTTAGATTATGAAGACATGTAGTCCTCTTTTATTGTCATTTAGTAATGCATGCATTAAGAAATGATACATTAGTTCCTCCGGTGTGATATCACAAAACACAGGACAAACCAGGACTAAAAAAACTAACAAAACCACATAATTATAACACATAGCTACAACAGTGCATAATACCATAACTTGATGAAGAAGTCCGTGAGCACAGTAAAGTTCAAAGTTTCTCAAATGTCCCACACCTCACGCAGACGGGAGAAGGAAGAACTCTCCCTGCCATGCCGACCACAATCCGACTCTGAGTCAACCGAACACTTCGAGCTCTGATCAGATCTCCGACACCGAGTACTGAGTGCCACCTCTGTCCGAGCGATTCGACCTCTTTCTCGTTCGGCAAAAGCAGGCAAAGCCGGGGATTTTGAGGCCTACCCTCCGAAAGATTCCCGACCACAAATTAAGGACAGCAGCGGATGGGCGTTTCAGAAATTTCTCCAGATGTTCCTCTGTGCTTTCACGTCCAGAGGGAGATTATGTGTGGAACGGACAGTCAGCTTGTTTGCCGACATTAGCTGTCGCACACAACACAAGTGCAGAGAGACCATGTTGCAACTTTACAAACTGTTGGCTGGACCAGTAGGAATTGCGTGTGCAGCTCTGGTGACACTGCCACAGGAAGAATGCGTATGTTCTGGAGAGGGTAGAGAGAAGTTTCAGCAGGGTATTGCTTGCGTTTTAATATTTCAATTGCAAGAGAATGGATATGATGTGCACATTTTCTGATTTAGAGTCCTGGCCCACAGATCAATTATTAATTTCCCTCCATAGAAGCCGCTTGACACATTCCATGTTCTAGATACCCTCTTGAAATGCCGTGGGATTCATTGTAATTCTACTCGCCAATGACATTACACCAATCTCAATATCTCTCCGAGTCTCGCTTCAAGTTATTTTTTCCTTCTCCTCTTTTCGTCTGCTTTGTGCAGGCATTAGAAATGTCAAGCAGGATAGGGGAATGTTCCTCTTGCGGGATCTGGGAAGGCATCCAGTATCAGCCATTTACATTCTGCATTGCGGAGTTGGAGCTGGAACCCAATAAAATCCGAATCAATCTAGAATCTGAGTAGGTGATAGGACATTAGAGAGATAAAGATATTTTTTTTTTTAAAAAACCTCAGGGGAAGGAGATCATCATATGATCGAATTCAACCTGAACTTTGAGATGCAGAAGCTAATGTTAGATGAACCAGTATTACAGTGGAGCCAAGGGAAGTACAGATCATGAAAGTGGAGTTGACCAGATGTGATTGGCAAATAACTCTGGCAAGGATGGCGACAGGACAGCAATGGCTCCAGTTTATGGAATCAATTGGGAAGGGATAGGATATATGCATCCAAAGAGGAAGACGTACTCAAAAGTTTATCTTGTTAACCGTGGGTAACAAGATAAGTCAAAGTCAGGATAAAATTCGAAGAGACTCCACAGAATGGATCAATAGTAGGAAGTTGAGGATTGGGACACATAAAAACACAACACAAGGAAACTAAAAGGTCATTAAGAAGGTAAGATGGAATACGAAAATAAGCTAGCCCCCAGTATTAAACAGGATAGGAAAAGCTGATGTTTCTTTCAGATGTATGAATTATAAAACTGAGCTGAGTGTGGATATCGGACCACTGGAAAATGATGTTGGACAGGTACTAATGATGAACAATGAAATGGCTGATGAACTGAATAAGTATTTTGCTTCAGTCTTCTCTGTGGAAATCACTAGCAGTATGCTGGATGTTCCAGATGTCGGGGTATGCAGTGTGTGAAGTCGGCATAACGATAGGAAAGGGTCTTGGGACATTGAACGGTCTGAGGGTTGATAGGTCTCCTGGATTAGATGGTGCACACGACAGAGTCCTGAAAGTGGTGGCTGAAGAGATTGTGGAACACTGGTAGTGAGTTTTCAAGGGTCACTAGATTTCGGAATTGCTTCTGACAGACTGGAAAGTTATAACTGTCATTCCACTTTTCAGGAAGGGAGGGAGGCAGAAGAAAGGAAGCTATAGGTCAGTTGGTACGAACCAATGGTTAGGAAGATGTTGGAAAATGAGGTAGCTGGATTATGAATAAATGCAATGTGTAGTGTGGGGAGGGAATTGATAGGGCTAATTTCAGTCAACAGGATGACACTGCGGAATTCCTTGTCACAGACTGTGAAGGCCAAGTCTTTTGCATATTTCAGGCAGAGGTTGGTAGATTATTCACTGGTCAGGGCAGATCATCAACCATGGGTATTTGGAGGCACATAATAAAACAGCCCATGTTCAGTATGGTTTCCGCCATGGAAAATCTTGCCTGACAAATTTGTTAGAATTTTTTGTGGTCATGCATTTTGGTAGAGGAACTGAAAGTTTGACTAAATAGGGAGAAAATACAAAAATAACTGAGGTGCAAGGCGACTTGTGCAGGATTCCTAGGTATGTTAAAAATAAAAGAGACATGAGAGCGGATATATAGGACGGCAAGAAAATGAGGCGGGGAATTAATAACGGGAGACAAAGAGATGACTGATGAATTAAATATTTTGCCGCAATCGTCACTGTGGAAGACATTAGCAGTATGTTGTAATGGTGAGGAAAGAGAAGTGGGTGCAGTTTACTGTTGCAAGATAGAAGGTGCTATTAAAACTGAAGGTCCATAAGTCACTCAGACCAGAGGAACTACATTCAAGGTTTCTGAATGATGCAGCATTAGAGATTGTAATGGCATTAGAAATGATTTTTCAAAAACCATTCGACTCCGGCATGGTGCCAGAAGACTGGAAAATTACAAATGTTACTCCACCCTTTAAGAAAGGAGGAAGACAGCAGCAAGGAAATTATAGGCCAGTTAGCCTGAGCTCAGTGGTTGGGAAGATGTTAGAGACAATTGTTAAAGTTTAGGTGATGGAGTACTTGGTGATACAAGGCAAGAAAGCACACAGTCAACATAGACTTCTTCGGGGAAAATCCTACCTGACAAATCTGTTGGATTTAATTGACGATATTCAAAGTAGGATAAATAAAGAGGATGCAGTAAATGTGTATTTGGATTTTGAGAAGGCCTTTAAGAAGGTGCCACACATGAGGCTGTTTACAATGTTAAGTGCCTATGGTATTACAGCAAAGTTGCTGAAATGCTTAGAGAATTGGCTGATTGGTAGGAAGCAGCCAGTGGGAATAAAAGGATCATTTTATGTTTGGCTGCCAGTGACTGGTTTTCGCAGGGGTGGGTGTGGGGGGCACTTTTTTATGCTCTGTATAAATGATTTAGGCGAAGGAATAGATAGATATTTTGCGAAGTTTGCAGATTCTACCAATATTGTGGCAGGGGCAGGTAGTCTTGAGGAAACAGATAGGACTTAGACAGATTTGGAGAATGGACAAGAAAGTAGCAAATGAAATGCAATGTTGGAAAATGCATGGTCATGCAATTTGTTAAAAGGAATAAATGTGTGGACTATTTTCTAAATGGGGACAAAATCCAGGATTCTGAGATGCATCGGGTCTTCGGAGTCCTTCTGCAGAACACCCTGAAGGTTAACGTGCAGGTCGATTCGGTGGTGAGAAAAGCAAACGTCATTTTAGAATTTCTTTCAAGAGGTCTGGAATGAAAGAGCAAGGATGTGATGCTGAACCTTTATAAGATATTGGTGAGGCGTCACTTTGAGTATTGCGATCAGGTTTGGGACCCTTATCGTAGAAAAGGTGTGCTGGTACTGTAGAAGGTCCAGAGGAATTTCATCAGGATGATTCGAGGAATGAAAGGGTGAAAGGGTTATCATACGATCAACGGTTGATGGCTATGGGTCTGTACTGGCTGGAATTCAGAAGAATGATGGGGGATCTCATTTAAACCTTTCGAATGTTGAAAGTCTCAGCAGAGGAGATGTGGAAAAAATGTTTCCCATTGTGCGAGAGTCTAGGACAAGAGTGGACAGTCTCAGGATTGGGGGACGCCCTTTAAAATCAGAGATGCAGAGATACTTCTTTTGTCAAAGGGTGGTGAATATGTGGAAATTTTTGCCACATGCAGTTGCGGAGGCCAAGTCCTTGTGTGTATTTAAGGCAGATCATGATAGATTCTTGATTGGACAAGGCATCAGTGGTTACGGGGAAAAGGCCGGGAACTGGGGTTGAAAAGGAGATAAAAAAAAAGGCATCAGCCATGACTGAATGTCGCAGCAGACTCGATGGGCCTCATGGCCCAATTCTGTTTCAATGATTTGTGATCTATGTTTTGCATGGTGAATGGCATGACCGGAGCATTTCCGGTTAAAGGTCCAATAACTCAAGGTGTTTTTTGCAGTGAATTCAGTGACCCAGTTTGCTCAAAAATATTTTGCCCACTTAGCACCAGCATAAGTTACTTCCTCTGAACTATTGATAATTCGGCTGTAGGTGTAGCAACAGAACAAAATGTTAATGAGAAAGAACTCAATGAGCACACTGTGCCTCTGTCCATTCCATTTAGATTGACGATGCTTCTTGCTTTCGGTCCATGGTGGAATGCTCCATCTACAGGCAGTGCTCCGAATTACACACAACAAGCAGAGAGTGAGTAACAGTGTGATTACTTTGCATCTATGACAGCATCTCCATACACTAGAATAAAACAAAAGATTGATTATGAATCAAGCATTTCTCATCCGTATTGCATTTACGTCATTCATGCCTGTGCAGTGGTATCTGGTGTATGCCGCTGATAGATTAATTAAGCAAAACACCACAGTTACATGGCATTTGGCCCAGTGAAAACATGACGACCTGGGTGCCAAGCAAGCTGGTCCCGACTTCTTGCTTTAGGCGCATATCCATCCAGTCCCGTATTTCGATGATACCGTGAGCAGAATTAGAGTTATTTACCCCATCGGGTATGAACCGCCATTTCATCATGGCTGATGTTTTCCCATCCCAGAACCAAAGGGGTGGGGCACGACATCACCTATCAGCTACTTACAATGCAGTCCCAACACTTCTAACCCGGCGTTTTCACAACAATTCACATCTCCATTCACTCACAGACAGGACTAATGATCTCATTACCTCTACGACTCTTAAAGTCTCTCATGAGATTGCTGTAGATTTAAACAACCGACAGAATTTATAAGCCGGAAAACTACCCACCATGGTTTAGAACTGAGGTGCCCTCGCCGATGTGGCGAAATCTCTTCTAGACAACACAGCAAGCCCAATTGCCTTTCTTTGCACTGCTTGATAACCCTTTCATTTGTTCTGACAAGGTGCATGACCATACATTTCCTGACACTGTAATTAATATGCCATTTCTTTGCCCCTTCTCCTACTCTGTCTAAGTCCTTCTGTAGCTTCTATACTGTCTCAAAGTTACGATCCAAAAGGCCGCCGTTATAAACACTTTTTTCACTATCCCCTGATATCGAATTGAATACTCATCATCCTAAGTCCTTGTTTTTCATTACAGGGTCCATTGCCCTAACATTCATATCACAAGCCCTCCGTATAGTTGATTTCCATCACTTCACACTCACCTGTATTGAGATCATTTGTCCACTCCTCCGTCCAATCTTCTACGTAATCAAGTCCCTCATAACTGTCTGATAAACCTCAGTATCAATAGCACCTCCTACGTTGGTGTCATCTGCAAATTTGGATTAGATTAGATTCAACTTTATTGCCATTGTGCAGAGTACAGATACAAGCCAAAGAAATGCGGTTAGCATCTGACCAGAATTGCAAAGAATAGTTTTATTTACAAAATAACTGCGAATAAAAAGTAAGTGCTACAGCACACAAATGCAATAGTACTGATACAGTACAATATGGGCGCAATACTGCTTAGCGCATGTGATGATGTGAGCTTCAGCAGGGTCACAGCCTCAGGGAAGAAGTTCTTCCTGTACCTGCTGGTGCGGGAACGGAGGCTGCCATAACGCCTACCGGATGCGAGGAGAGTGAAAAGTCCGTGGTTAGGGTGAGATGCATCCTTGATAATGCTTTTCGCCCTGCCCAGGCAGCGTTTATAGTAGATGTTCTCAGTGGTGGGCCATTGGGTGCCGATTTACTGATCAAGACGTGTACTGTCCATCGAAATCATTGACCCCTGTGGCACAGCATATATCACCAGCATCCGTCTATCACACATATTCACCTGGATCCATTTATTCCTTCCCAGGCCTTGCCCCACCATCACTCTCCCCGTACTGGCCACCTGCCTTCAACATTCACTCGAGACAGAGTACGTCGACCAGAAATATCGTCAAACGATTTCCTTCGATAGCCACTGGTTGAAGCGCTGAGTTCCTCCAAAATTTTGTCCTTTGCATTATATGACCCGTATTAGGGAAGAAGAGCAGGATGTTACACAATATTGACATGCAACCTCAATACAATCCTAAATAATCGTGCAATGTCATTTCCACTCCTTTACCCAATAACGCTTGGAACGAATACGCTGTATCTTTGACCATGCCATTGGAAGTATTTAGTTGGTAGTGGAAGCTTGTTACCATTACCAACACCGGCTATAACAACCTGAAGGAACATTGGGACGTGCACCTCAACTGGCCTCTGACAACCAGATCCAGCGTCTGGCCTTCAGGTGTGACTTAGCTAATGACCTCGGAGGAGCCATTTCTACTGGTAGGAGACGGGGCCGTTACTGCCGGCTGAAACACGGTCGCTTCGGGCTCATGGGACTCATAGGCCGTAGTTGGCAGCTCATCCAGGATATATAAAACTCTGTTCTCAAATAGCCGCTGCTGTTCCCTCCCATCGGCAGGCTTGGGAGTAATTCAAAGGGAAAATCCGGAATTGGAGCCTCTTTGTTAGTCTTACGTTGATTTCAGTGGTGGTTGGCAATGTCTTCGACGCTGCTGGTACCTAACCGTATCGGTTTCTGCTGTATCTTAGGGTTCAGCGGTTTCGTAAAGAGTGAAAGCTTGCTACATGGCAACAGCTGGCGCTCCATATTGTACTGCCCAGACCTAGGTATCAAGACAGCTAGGACGAAATATCCTTGGTCAGCTCTGACTGACGGAGGCCTCTAACTCAAACATACCTTTGACTTCTGTCAGTGCTTAAGCCATTTCAACACCTCACTCACTGTACTGTACACCCAATTAACACTCAGGACAATTACCGCTTCCTTAAAAATGTGAATACCTGGAAATGTTGCATTCTGTTCCTCATCCAAATTGTGGGTATAGATTGGAAACAGCCAGGCTCAGAGGATTGGTCTCTGCAACACCCATCGAGTTTAGCTGCATTCTGAAAGAGGGTCTGGTAATTCCTTGTCTTTAAACATAGAGGCCCGAGAAACAGGAACAGGCCACTAGTCCTCTCCACACCACACTGATATACAATGAGACCCAGGCTGGTCCACCTTGTCCCCAACACCACTCCTCAAGGTGCGTGGCGGTTAACTTTACTCCCGTGTCTATCGCCAATATAGCGAAGCCTTTCCCTTCTTCCTCCCTAGGTTGGGGCAATGTCGTCCCAATTTCTTTCGCCGCCCTCTCAACGGCGCTAATTTATCTCGGAGTGAAACTGACATAAAACGTGGAACATTTGCTATCTACATCTTCACCGGAAATTTGGGGAAGGAGCACGAAGCGAGTTCTGCAGGAGTGTCGCCCTCTTGTCGAATCCAGTATCCCCACTGGATTGACACTTTTGGAAAACAAGGAGAGCTGGATAATACGCACGCACGTGACAACAGTTACAGGTCACCTGGCAAAAGACAGGCGCGTGGACTGATCCCGCGCCAGCCCGAGAGCGCGAGGGGGTGAAGCTAAGTGGTTGACAGTGGGCGGGGCCGAACGCACGTGCACGAGTGCGATGGGGAGTCTGCAGACTGAGCGGTCTCTCGGTCCGGTACCCTGCTGCCAAGCTGAGCGAGTGTCGTAACTTCAACCCCCCACCACGGATTTCAAACGCAAAACTCATGCAAATATGTTATTAGGCCAATTTCCATTTGCTGTCAGTCAACTGAAAAATCACATGTGCCGTCGTTAGACCACTGTACACTCATTCAATTTTATTGTTTTCTTGTGAACATACTAATAGGAGGAATTGGTTCACTTGTCCCGTCGAACCTGCTGTTCCAAACAACAATCTAATTTCAACGTGATCGATCTGGATTGGCCTTTAACCCTCATTCCCGTGTGCCGTCCTTCTTATGGCTGTCTTGGTCACGATTTATTAAACATCTTGGCGTGAATATAATTAAAACCATTGCTTCCTCTGGCCATTGTGAGGCGCTAAAACACTCACAACCAACCCAGACGAAAAAGAAAGAAATGTATATATATAATCCGAAATTCGGTATTTTGAAAGCGGAGCAGTTGCTGGCTAAACAAATACCGCACCATTGCTCTCACACTGATGTTGCTAGTTCTAGTACAGTTTTTAAGCTGGAAGTAGGGTGTGAAAAGTATCAACCGCGCAAACAAGTTACTGCAGGAAAACAAACACCTCCACCCCCCCACCCCGCCGACAGAAGAGGCTTAAAACAGAAATGATGCCTTCTTGAAGACTGATTCCAAAGTCAGACAGCAGTTTGACTGGAAATAAAGTCCTTAATCAAATATTTTCACCCGAATTCCCAAAGAATATTCCGGCAGTGTGGGTTTAAACAACAAACCTCAGTGCAAGCAACCAGGCGAGGGAGATTTGGCTGATGTGGGAAGTGCGAGTTGCTGTTGTATGAGGCTCAGAGCTCAGTGTCTGTGCAAGCAGCGGCCCGTCCCACAAGCGCACATTCTAAAGAAATGGGAGAGGGCACTCTGCTCAAACACAGTCCAACCCAGTTCCACGCTCACTTTCAACTGTGAAAAGGGTTTCTCTAACGTGTATGTAACCCTTTGCGCCACAAGAAAGACCAATAACACCCATAATAAGATGTACAATCGCATTAACTAGGGTCTGGAATCTAAAAGTTTAATGTTAACGTTGCTGCGAGTTTACACCATTTGTCCCTTAACATATGATTCCAACCACTGTAGATGTTTGTATCAATATTTCTCACTATTCCTTCAAATAAATCAATCTGTGGCACTATCAATTATAAAATCCCACTGCCTGTTATTCTGTTTAGTTACTTTTTAAGGATAGAGAGAGATCGGTGACGGGACCCTGGCCCGTGCGACATTGCAGCTTAATCTGCCGCTGTGAAAGTTACTTTCTGCACGAACACCTTGGAGAGTGTTTGTGAATGGAGGCACCCATGTCATTTGAAGTAATCTGATTCGATAATAATTAACTCCTTAACTTGGTCAGCTGAGGGCTCCCTTCTCTCATTGTTCCCTTCCCGATCCCAACGGATTTAAAGCCAAGCCTCGCTCTAAACGCTGAATAATTGTGCAGCTTTAGAGACAGCACTTAACTCTGATGTTTGGACTGAACGGCGTTAAATGTGGTCCCGGGTAATCACAGTCTGACTACCGGGTGAGCGACAATCTTCCTGCCCTTGTGTCCTCACCTATTACGGAGAGTTGCGTCTGAGCTGTTGCTCCTGAGGCCATTCGTCTATAAAATGTCCGTCGCTCATTACAGACTTAAAGGGCACGGTGAACCTCTGGAAAGCTAAGCTGCGTAGTCCGGCTCACACTTACTCTCACCGGCCCGAGTCAAGCCCGGCAGAGTGAGGAGAGGGGATTAGAGCAAATGTAGCAACCGTAACCCGGAAAGCAAACAGGCTGTGTTAACTAATCCTCGCGGCAACAGGCAGTTTTTGTCTGGATTTCCTGGTGACATTCCCGCCTAGCTCTTACATTGCAAACACTGCTGCGGAGTTTCTCTTTTTAACTGATCGAGTCCAGGCTGCAAATTTGGTCCAGCCTGGGTTCGTGAGGGTCTGAGGACGGCCCGGCGCGTAAAAATATCTAACCGAAGCAGGTCAAGTTTCAGCTCAAACATCGCTCAGCTGCCTCGGTACAGGGAACTGCCTTTCTGCTGATATTAAAACAAACTGTTTCGACAATATACTCCCATTCAAGTGGAATCAATTTGGTCAAAGATTGTCAGATCAGTGGAGTTTATTGACATTCGTTTAATAACATCAGCATTAAGAGATGTCAAAGTTGCTGGTGAACGCAACAGGCCAGGCAGCATCTCTCGGAAGAGGTACAGTCGACGTTTCAGGCCGAGACACTTCGTCAGGACTAACTGAATGACTTAGTAAGAGGTAGAAGGCGAATGTACCAAAAGCATTCTTTCCGACTCTATCTACCTGTGACACTACTTCAAATGAAGTGTGGACCCATAATCCCAAATCCATTTTTTTTTTCTGTAACACTCAGTTCCCTAACTCTTACTTCTGAAACCTACCCTCGTTATTTCTACAGCAGAGCAACAGCTTCCACTTGCCTGCATTAAATTACATCTGCCATTTTCACCTCTGTTTTGTAGTTCTTCCAGATCCTGCTGCAAGCTTTGATAGTCTTCCCCGTTGTCACCTATCACGGTGTCATCGGCAGATTTTCTGGTCCAGTTAACCACATTATAGTCCAGATCATTCTAAAAGATGAGAAACAGCAGTGGCCCCAGCACAGACCCCGCGGCCCTCCACTAGCCGCAGGTCTCCACTCAGAGAGGCACCATCTAGTAGCACTCACTGCCTTCCCCCGCGCCGGCCGCCAATTGCATTGCTGAAGTCCATACAGACATCGTCCACTGGCTTGCCTTCATCGACATTCCCGGTAAATTCCTCGTAACCTTGCCGGAAAACTCTCTAAGATTACCCAGTACAGAACGCCACATTGACTATCGCTAATCAGTCCTGCCCATTAAAATCTCACCTGTACGGTCCTTCCATTAATTCTCCCAATACTGATGTAAGCAGCAACGGCCTACAATTTCCTGGTTGCTTTCTGACCCGTTCATAAACAGCGGAAAAATTAAAAAAAAAAAACTATCCACCAATCCTCCAGTACCTTACCTGTCACTCAGCATAATTTAAATATATATGCTGCGACACCACCAACTTCCGTACTTACATACTTCGCTGTCCGAGTTGTTTCCAATTCGGCTGAGAGACAGGATCCAACATTTCATGTTTCTTAATGACATAATACCTGTGTTCAAATTCTATTAACGAAAAAGCAGTTCTGAGTTTTATTTGAATGGACTGTATTTCCACGAGCTTCAACACTTGGCAATCTACTGGACTGGGCCTCACAAAACCCAATGAGATGTCAGTAGTGATGGACAAGGTTTTGTGTTTTAGGGTGTGGGAAAGCAGCAGGTCAGATGGAGCCCATTGTTGTTGAATGAAGTCACTCGCTTCTGTGGAAGAGTCAGAGCTGGTGAAGTGTTGAGGTGCGGAGGCAGATGCTGGAATGAGGCAGGAACTGAGGGAGGTCAGATGATATAATCCGAGCGTTATTTGGTGTAGGACTGGAAACATGTTTATTTAGGAGGTTGGTGACATTGCATTGCTTTTGGCACATTGGCCTTCTTGATTTTCTGGTTGACTGCCGATTACCAGTGGTGTTCCACAGGGTTGCGTGTTCGGGCCGCTTCTTTTTACGTTGTACATCAACGATTTGGATTATGGAATGGATGGCTTTGTGGCGAAGTTTTCTGATGCTATAAAGATAGGTGGAGTGGCCCGTAGTGCTGTGGAAACAAAGAGTTTGCAGAGAGGCTTGGATAGATTGGGAGAATGGACAAAGAGGTGGCAAATGAATTACAATGTTGGGAAGTGTATGGTTATGCACTTTGGCCGAAGAAATAAACGGGCAGACCATTATTTAAATGAGGAGAAAAATCAAAGTTCTGAGTTGCAGAGTTGCAACGGGACTTGGGAGTCCTCGTACAGGATACCCTTGAGGTTAACCTCCAGGTTGAGTCGCTGGTGAAGAAGGCGAATGCAATGTTAGCATTCATTTCTAGAAGAATGGAGTATAGGAGCAGGAATGTGACGTTGAGGCTCTATGATGCGCTGGTGAGACCTCACTTGGAGTACTTTGGGCAGTTTTGGGCTCCTTATTTAAGAAAAGATGTGCTGACTTTGGAGATGGTTCAGAGAAGATTCACTGGAATGATTCCAGGAATGAGAGGGTTAACAAATGAGGAACATTTGTCCGCTCTTGGACTGTATTCCTTGGAGTTTAGAAGAATGAGCGGGGACCTCAAAGAAACATTTCGAATGTTGAAAGGCATGGACAGAGTGGATGTGGCAAAATTGTTTCCCATGGTGGGGGAGTCTAGTATGAGATGGCATGAATTAAGGATTGAAGGGCGCCCATTCAGAACAGAGATGCGAAGAATTTTTTTTTTTTTTTTTTTTTTTTCTTAGCCAGAGGGTGGTGAATCTGTGGAATTCGTTGCCCCATGTGGCAGTGGAGGCCTAGTCATTGGATGTATTTAAGGTAGAGGTTGATAGGTATCTGAGTAGCCAGGGCATCAAAGGTTATGGTGAGAAGGCGGGGACTGGGACTAAATGGGAGAATGGATCAGCTCATGATAAAATGGCGGAGCGGACTCGATGGACCGAATGGTCAATTTCTGCTCCTTTGTCTTATGGTCTTATGGTCTTAATTCGATATTTTGAGTACAGCAGACGGGAATTTTTTTGAAGTTGTGTTAGGCATTGCTCAAGGCGAATTTGGAGTATTATGTGCCGTTATGGTTACCTACCGACAAGAAAGAATAAAGGGAAAGAATACATAGAATTTTACAGTGAAGCTGCTAGTGTGGAGGACATGAATTATAAGGAATTATTGGATAGTTTCGGAGTTTATTCCTTGGAAAGTAGAATATTGTGGGACGAATGTTAGATGTAGACAACAAAGATGCGGGGTAGAGTTGGGTTAAACGCAAGCAGACACTTTGCATTGAGTTTGTGTGGACATGCCATCAGAGATCATGGGTTAAGGGTGGAATGTGAAAAGTTTAAGAGGATTACGAGGGAACTCTTCTTCATTCAGAGGAATGTGAGAGTGTAAATGCTGCTGCCGGCACAAATGGTGCATGCGAGTTGGATGTGAAATTTTAAGATAATTTTGGATAGTGGTGCTATGGGTAACTATGGCCCGGGTGCAGGTGGATGGAAGTCTGCATTGCGAGGACTGTGCCGAAGGTCCTGCTTCCATTCTGTACTTTCCTTTGAATCTATAACTCCTTACTCATTGATTTACAATACCGACAACTGTTTGAATAAAATAAGATCCAAAATAAATATCAGAAGTTCAATTGTTCACAGGTTAAATCTCCAAATATAGTCTGACAGCGTGCTTGTGTTTGGAAGTTGTTTCAAACTGCCCGCCCAATGCTCCCACATACTGTCTTTCGCCAATCTTTCGTACCTACAGTAATACACCAAATGCCGGACGAACTCAGCATCTCAGGCAGGGTCTATGGAATTGAAGAAGAATTCGACCTTTCGGGCCGACACTCTTCAGTGGAACTGCAAAGGAGGGAAGAAGAGGCCAGGTAATTGATTGATAAGGAAGGTTATTGAAGTCGTTTCAACCTGCCTACTGCATCTGCACACTCCCTTTTGCCGACCGCTCGTAACGATGGCAACACAAATCAATGCTAGAAGAACTCAGCCGGTTTGGCAAGATCTATGGAATTGAACAAGAATTTGACCTTTCGGGCCGACGCCCTTCAGAGAAATGAGAAATAAAGCAGGGAGAATCCAGACTATTGATTGATTAGGAAGATTTGAGTTGTTGTGTGAGATTCGGAGCTCAGTATCTCTGCATGATCAGCTACCTCGCCCGCACATACCTGAGAATAGGGAGAGGCCGTTCTGCTGAAATGGTATGCAGTTTCACTCTTATTCAGGTGTGAACAATTTGTCTTTAATATTGCATTTAACCATTTCTGCTGCAGGGAAGAGAGACAGAAAATTTAAACTTATAAAGAAAATTAACAGGGGTCAGAGCCTGCACTTTATTTTAACTCAGACTCAAATCATCTGCAGTTGTTTAAAGAAATATTTCAACGATTATTTAAATAAATCAGCCCATTGCGTTCCTAACATTTCGCCAGCAATATTTTAAATCTTGTTGTGAGGTTGAAGTTCAGAGTGAGGGAGTGAGGGCGGAGGGAAAAGGAGTCAGAAGGAGAGAGAATGGGTGAGCAGGGAGCAGGGAAACGGCAGGGTGTCTATGGAAGGTGGAGGAAGGGAAGCTCAAGATGGAAGAGCGTGTGGGAAAGTGCAGAGCTGGACTGAGATGAGAGAGGTAGAGGAAAAGAGAGATCGAGATGGCAGAGAGAGGGGAAGTGTAGGAGACAGGCAGTGGATGATTGAGTGCACGGGAAAGTGAAATGGTTAGAGCGAGGGTTGTGGGAAAGTCTCACAAACCAGCCAGGGAGTTTTGGCCTGTGCTCCTGATATATGCAGTGGGAAAGTGGGAAAGCACCGTATGTGTGAGTATTTTAATAGAGAGGACTGACTAGGATAGTCAGCATGGCTTTGTGTATTCTAAGCAATTTTTTCGTGCAGTCACGAGGTAAATTTCAAGGAGAGTTGATGAAGGTAATGCAGTGAATGAGGTTTTCATGGATTTTATCAACAGATTTTATGAAAATCCGGCATAACAGATTCATCAGCAAAATCCATTAGCTTAGCATTCAAGATGAGGTAATACTTTGGGGTGGACATTGGCGTACTGGGACGAGGCAGAGAGTGGTGGCAGATGGTTGCCTTACTAAGTGGAGGCCTGTGACGAGAAGAGAGACGCACGTGTTGGTGCTGGATATGGAAGCAATCAAAAGACACTCATGTCGATGGAACACAAACTTACATTCCGTCTGGTTAGCCTCCCACCTGATGGTGTGAGCATCGATATCTCGAAAATTCGGTAATGCCCCCGTTAACTGCAACATTCCTAATTTTCATTTCTCCTTTCTCTTCCTGCCTGCATACCTGAAACCCCAACTGCTTGCATTGCCAGAAATCGGAAATAAAGCATAACTCGTGTGGAGAATCGAAGGAACGACAGATATGAGGATTTTTTAAAATCTATTTATGTTCAGCTGGAGAGTAGTAAATCGCTGTTATTAATTTCCCAGCCGGCTGTGCAGCTATGCTATTGGGTATAGTTATTAAAGCGAAGGTTAATATGTTTGTGATCAGTTAGGACATCAAAGGTTATAGGACGGAGGCAGCCGGATGGAGTTGCTAGGAATAGTAAATCAGCCACGATTGAATTTTGGAGCAGAATGGTCCGAATGGCCGAATTCTGCTACAATTATAGGATGATGTGGAAAGTTTAAACACGATGCAGAATAGATTTACCGACATACCTCTCAGGTAAGACAATAAGTCTTATGAGGAAACGTTGAGGCATCTCTGTTTTTTTGTCGAATTAATGTTCTGAGCGTTATTTGAAAGGACAGTTTCACCCCCAACTTGCGCGGTTGGCAATAAATTCGACTGGGCCTCACAAATCCAATAAGATTTAAGTATTGATGGACACGTTGCGGGGGTTCAGGTTGGGGCGAAGCAACAAACCAGATGGAGTCCATTGCTGGAAATGAAGTCACCCACTTCTGCAGAAGAAGCAGAAATAGTGGAGGGCTGAGGCGGTGAGGGAGGTTTTGACATGAGGTAGCTACTGAGCGAGGTGAAAGGTACTATATATATTCCAAACGCCACTGGGTACACAAGTGGAAATAACTTAGCTGAATTATTCAGGACATTACTGAGAATGCATTGATTTTGGCACATTGGCTGTCATAAATTAATACTTTTGAGTACGAGAGATGGGAAACATGTTGAGCTTGTTTGAGGCATTGTTCAGGCCGAATTCGGAGTATTGTGTGCAATTGTGGTCATCTGCCTACAGGGAAGGCTACAGAGTAATAGTACAGAGAAAACTTAACTGGACGTTGTCTGGTATGGAAGACATGAGTAATAAGGTGAGATTGAATAGAATCGGACTTTATTCCTTAGAAATAAGAACACCAAGGAATATTTGTTAAAGGTACACACAAAGATGAGGGATAGTGATAGGGTAAATGCAAGTAGGGATTTTCAGTGAGTTTGGGTAAACTTACAATCAGAGGTCATGTCTTAAGGGTGGAAGGTGAAAAGGATAGGAAAAGGAAAGTTACCTCGCATCCGGAGTTTTTCCGGTTAGCGGACAATTTCCCTCCACGCCCTTCTGACGTAGTGGGGAACCGCGTACGAGGCAATTGACAGTAGTGGTTTGCAATTGCCCTCTGCCGGGTGAGATTCCAAAGATATCACCAGCTCATAACCCGGCAAGGATGGAAAGCGTGCAGGGGAGCCGGCTGGATTCGAACTCGGGACCTTTCGACTAATGCCACTACGCCACCAGCCGAGTCAGAAAAGTTTAAGGGTATTACAAATGAACACTCCTTCATTCAGAGGATTATGAGAGTGTAAAAAAATGCTTCTGTGGCAAGTGGTGAATGCGGGCTACATTTCAAACTTGAAGGGAATGTTGGATAGTGGGGGCCTCTGTACAGGTGGATGGGAGTTTGCAGATGAGGGCCATTGGTCGAAGGGCTTGTTTCCATACTGTACGTTTCCATGACTCACTAACTCCTTAATAATTGATTCGTAACACACACAAACGGATGATTAAACTAAGATCCAATATAAATTTCAGAAGTTAGACTGTTCACAGCTTAGTTCTCCAAAAAATATGTTTTGATGCCGTTTCAAACTACTTACTGCTTCATTACTCCATTTCGCCAATCTTTCGTAACTATGGGAACGCAAAACAATGCCCGAGAAACTCAGGCAAAATCTGTGGAATGGATCAAGAATTCGACCTTTCGGGCCGACACCCTCAGAGAAATTAGAAATCAAGCAGGAAAAGTCCAGATTATTGCTTGATTAGGAAGGTTTGGGTTCTTACTCTGTGAGATTCGGAGATCAATGTCCCTGTCTAATCAGTTGCCTGACCCCACAGTTTCCTCATAATAGGGGTGGCCTTTCTGCTGAAATGAAATGCAATTTCACTCTCATTCAGGTGTGAACGATATGACCTGAATATTGCATTTAACCAATTCTTTTTAACCAATTCTGCTTCAGAAAAGAGTGATGGAAACTTTAACCATATAAGGAAAACTACCAGGGTCAGAACTTGCACTTATTTTACACTCAGACTTCATTCAGCGGCATTTGTTTAAAGAAATATTTTAAAGATTAATTTAAATTACTCAGCCCATTGCATTCCTAACCTTTTCCGACCAACATGTTTAATGCGGATGTAATGGTGACTTTAACAGTGAGAGCGAGGGTAAGCGCTATAATGAGACGGAAGGAGAGTGAGTGGGTGAGCAGGGAGAGGGAAAAGGGCAGGGTGTGTGCGAAAGTTGGAGAAAGGGAAGCTCAAGATGGAGAAAGAGGGTAGAGTGGCGAGCTGGACTGAGAGGAGAGAGGTAGCGAAAAAGAGCTTTACAGAGGGCAGAGGGGGGTAGTGTAAGAGAGGGGGAGTCGATGGTAGAGTGCAAGGGTTAGTGAGAGGGATAGAGTGAGGAATGTGGGAAAGGCTCAGAAATCATCTGTGGAATCACAGGTCCCTACTTGTGACATCAGTAGTGGTAAAGTTTGCAAGCACCGTATGTATCAGTATTTTAATAGACGGGACTGACTAGGGCTAGTCACGGCATTGTATATCCCACACTATGTTATAGAGTTTCCCGAGGAAGTACCGATTTTTTTTTCCCAGGAAAGTCAACAAACGAACTGTATTGGATGATGGCTAAATTGACTTTATCAGGAGAATATATCAAAGTCCCGCATCGGAGATTTGTCAGGAAAATCCGTGAGCTTCACTTTCAAGATGAGGTATAACATTGGAGTAGACATTGGTGTAGGGGCAGGAGACAGAGAGTGAAGGAAAATGGTTGCCTTTCTAATTGGAGGCCTGTGTGTAGTGGAAAGCTGCACATTTCTGTGCTGGATATTGAAGCAATGAGGCCACACTCATGTTGATGAAACAGCAACTTACATTTCGTCTGGGTAGCTTCTGAACTAATGGTTTAGAGTCTACCCAGACGGAATACCTTGATATATCGGATATCTTGAACTTCCGGTACTGCCCCCTTCCATTTCACATTTCCGCATTCTCATTTCCCTCTCACTCTTTATCTGCCTACCTGCAAACCCAACTACTGGCAGTGCCAAAAATTGCAAATAATGTGTAACTCATCTGGAGAATCGCAGATGGACAGAGATGATTGTGATTTATTCATTTATTAATTGATTAATTAATTTATGATTATTATTATTATAGCCAGAGAGTGGTAAATCTCTTATCATTTTTTTCCAGCCATCTGTGGAATCAACGTTATTGGATTTAGTTTTGAAAGCGAAAGTTCGTATGTTCTTGATCAGTCAGGAGTTCAAAGGTTACGGCAAGAAGGCAGCAGCATGGAATTACGAGGAATAGTAATTCAGCCATGATGGAACGGCGGGGCAGAATGGCGGAAATGGCCTAATTCTGCTGCAATTATAGGAGTATTTGGAGCGTTTAAAGTTGACCCAGAATAGATTTTCCGAGATGCTATTCAGGTATGACAAAAAACCTTTTAAGAAAACGTTGATGGATCTCTGTTTTATGGATCTGGTAGGAAGGAGTATGACATATTGCTTGATAGAAGAGTGATAAGTGATAAGAGGTTTTGGGATATTGGACAGCTAGACATTGTCGAGGACGTAAGTGGCTAATACGAAGGGCATAACATTAAAAGAATCGGAAGAGATTATAGTCTGGATGCGAGAAGCAACATTTTGTTACACAGAGATTGCTGCGGTCCTGGAACAGGCTGCCAGGGCTGGTGTTCGGTGCTGAGACATTAGGGACATTTCAAAGACATGTGAGCGAAAGAAAAAAAATACAGCATTAAGCTGATGGAGTGGTTTGGTTGATTTTGGAGTCGGCTGAAAGGAAGTTCGTATGCACGTGAACTGAAGACTATTAATATCCTAGCCGGAAGGCTTGCTAGTGCTGCTCGAGGTGGGGTGGGGTGGGTGGGGGAATTGGTGGTGGGAGGGGGAAGGGTAAATCCAGACTTGCAAGCGATAACAACAAGGCTGCCGCAGAACAGAAAGTGAATAGATTGTGGAGACAGATGCTAAGGCCTCAGACAGAATCAGGAATTTAATTTACATACATCAACGTTTCTGGTGAACTTTGATGTGTGTTGCTAGAATTTCCAGCATCTGCAGAATTCCTCGTGTCAGGAATTTAATTGTTGATCATGGTGCGAGTCATGTACTCAGCTGCAGATACCTCAATGTAAGAAGTATTGTATTAAAAGGCGGATGAGACCATGGCATGAATGAGCACGTGGATTTACTATATTATCGCCATTAGTGGGATGGTTGCAGTATGAGCAGGACTGGCAGCGCAGTATTCCACCGCTCCGCTGTTTAAGATGAAGCAGAGGGGGAAGGAATAAATGAGGAGGAATGGCGTTACTAGTTAAGGAAGATGTCACATCAGGGTGGATTAGAGAACTCACCTAGTGAGGCGTTCAATGTGGAACGTAGTAATAAGACAGGTATGGCCATGTTAAAGGGGCTTTGGCTTTGGAGCGGTGAAGTATGATAGATGTATTACACGGCATTACAGCCCAGCCAAGTGTCCGTGGGAGTTAGAGGAACAAATGTGAAGAGAAATTGCTCAGAATTTCAGCAAACGTCAGTTTGTTATAGGAGCTGGGGTTAAATTTCCAGGTTTTGACTGGGACTGGGACAAGGTGGAATAGACGTTGTCATCTATTTTCTGGAATGTTTTCTTAATCAGTAGATAAAAGTCCCAAATGAGGGAGTGTGCGATATTGATTTGCATTTAGGGAAGGAGGATGGCCAGGTGGCACCATTTTGTATAGGGGAACACGTTGCATCCAGTAGTCCGAAGGACATTAGTTTTAAAGTAAATGTGCAAAAGAAAAACAGATCGGGTCCGCAGTCTGCGTGCTTAAACCAGCGGACTCGGGGAGAGCCCAGCATTCTTCCGTTGCTTAAGATAGGCTCTAAATTAATCTGTGAAATTTTAGCCCTCTGAGCTTGCTATCAGTCGTGGGAAAGTTGTTAAAAGATATTGTAAGGGACCAAAGAATTTAATTGTATCCGCTGCGGCCCCACCAATTTCCGCACTTACCTCCCACGGTGTCTGACCTATTCCTAATCGGAGTCTACAATTCGCCTAAGGGACAGAAAGCAACATTTCCAAGCTTTATGAAATATCATGTAGGCTCATATTTTATTAATTACACAGTAATTGTCGAATTTATATTCTGAGCAGTATTTGACGTCCCCGAAATTGCATAGTTGGCAATAAACTGCACTGGGCCTCAGAGAATCCGATGAGATTCGAGCAGCGATGGACACGTTCTGTGGATTCAGCTTGGGAGAAGCAACCGGTCAGATGGAGTCCAATGTTAGAAAGGAGGTCACTCACCTCGGTCGAAGAGGTGGTAATGGTGAAGAGCTGAGGTGGTGAGGGAGATTTTGAAATGTTGTAGGCAGTGAAGAAGGTCAAAGGTACAATGTATATAATCCAAGCGTTATTGGGTATACGACTGGAAATAACTTTGCAGGATTATTTCTGACTTTACTGAGACTGCATTGTTTTTCGAACATTGGCCTACATAAATCAATACATTGAGCACAGGAAATGGGATTTTTGTTGGTGTAGTATAAGGCATTGCTGAGGCTGAATTTGGAGTACTGTGTGTAGTTTTGGTCGCCTACCTACAGGAAAGGATACAGAGTAAGAGTACAGAGAAAAATTACCAAGAGGTTGCCTGGTATGGACGACCTGACTGATAAGGTAACATTACAGAGTATTGGACTTCATTCCTTGGAACTTAGAGCACTGAGCGAAGCTTTGAGAGTGGTGCACAAAATTATGGGGGTATAGATATAACCATATAAACATACAACAATTACAGCACGGAAACAGGCCATGTCCGCCCTTCTAGTCCGTGCCGAACTCTTACTCTCTCCTAGTCCCACCGACCTGCACTCAGCCTATAACCCTCCATTCCTTTCCTGTCCATTATCTATACAATTTAACTTTAAATGACATCATCGAATCTGCCTCAACCACTTCTGCTGGAAGTTCGTTCCACACAGCTACCACGCTCTGAGTAAAGACGTTCCCCCTTATGTTACCCCTGAACTTTTGCCCTTTAAATCTCAAATCTTGTTTGAATCTCCCCCACTCTCAATGGAAAAAGCCTATCCACTTCAACTCTATCTACCCCCCTCATAATTTTAAATACCTCTATCAAGACCTCCCTCAACCTTCTACGCTCCAAAGAATAAAGACCCAACTTGTTCAAACTCTCTCTGTAACTTAGGTGATGAAACCCAGGTAACATTCTAGTAAATCTTCTCTGTACTCTCTCTATTTTGTTGACACCTTTCCTATAATTCGGTGACCAGAACTGTACACAATCCTCCAAATTTGACCTTACCGATGCGTTCTACAATTTCAACATTACAACCCAACTCCTATACTTAATGCTCTGATTTATAAAGGCCAGCATACCAAAAGCTTTCTTCACCACCCTCTCCACGTGAGATTCTACCTTCAGGGAAGTATACACCATCATTTCTAGATCCCCCTGTTATACTGCATTCTTCAATGCCCTATCATTTACCGTGTATGTCCTATTTTGATGACTCCTACCATAATGTAGCACCTCACAATTATCAGCATTAAACTGTGTCTGCCATTTTTCAGCCCACTCTTCTAACTGGCCTAAATCTGTCTGCAAGCTTTGAAACACAACTTCATTTTCCACAGCTCCACCTATCTTAGTAACATCGGCATACTTACTAATCCAATTTACTACCCCATCATCCAGATCATTAATGTAAACGACAAACAACGTTGTACCCAGTACAGATTCCTGAGGCACACCACTCATCACCGGACTCCAATCTGACAAACAGTTATTCACCACTACAGTCTGGCGTCTCCCATCCAGAAACTGCTGAATCCATTTTACTTCTTCAATATAATTACCTAATGATTGAACCTTCCCAACTAACAGTCCATGTGGAACCTTGTCAAAAGCCTTACTGAAGTCCATATAGACAACATCCACTGCTTTACCCTCGTCAACTTTCCTAGCAACGTCTTCAAAAAAATAATTTAAAAAATTTGTCAAACATGACCTTCCACGCACAAATCCATGTTGTCTACTCCTAATCAGACGTTGTCTATCCAGATAATTATATATACCATCTCTAAGAATAGTTTCCATCAATTTACCCACAACTGACGTCAAACTCACAGCCTGATAATTGCTAGGTTTACTCTTAGAACCCTTTTTAAACAATGGAACAACATGAGCAATAAAACAATCCTCCGGCACCATCTCCGTTTCTAATGACATTTAAGATATTTCTGTCAGAGCCACTGCTATTTCCACACTAACTACTCTCAAGGACCTAGGAAATATCCTGTCAGGACCCGGAGACTTATCCACTTTTGTTATTCCTTAAAAGCTCCAGTACCTCCTCTGCTTTAATCATCATAGTTTCCATAACTTCCCTACCTGTTTCCCTTATCTTACACAAGTCAATATTCTTCTCCCCAGTGAATACCGAGGAAAAGAAATTGTTTTGCATGGCCAAATCTCTTTTGGCTCCACACATAGCTGTCCACTTTGATTCTCTAAGGGACCAACTTAATCCCCCACTATCCTTTTCCTATTAATACAACTGTAGAAACCCTTTGGTTTTATTTTCACCTGACTTGCCAAAGCAACCTCATATCTTCATTTAGCTTTTCTAATTTCTTTCTTAAGATTCTTTTTACATTCTTCATATTTCTGCAGCACCTCATTTACTCCATGCTGCCTATATTTATTGTAGGTATCTCTCTTTTTCCGAACTGTGTTTCCAATATCCCTTGAAAACCATGGCTGCTCAAACGCTTAACCTTTCCTTTCAACATAACAGGAACATAAAGATTCTGTACCCTCAGAATTGCACCTTTAAATGACCTCCATTACTATATTACATCCCTCCCATAAAACAATTTGTCCCAATCCACTCCTTCTAAATCCTTTCGCATCTCCTCAAAGTTAGTCTTTCTCCAATCAAAAATATCAACTCTGGGTCCAGACCTATCCTTCTCCATAATTATATTGAAACTAATGGCATTGTGATCACTGGACCCGAAGTGCTCCCCAACACAAACCTCCGTCATCTGCCCTATCTCATTCCCTAACAGGAGATTCAACACTTCTCCTTCTCTGATTGGTACCTCTCTGTATGGCTGCAAAAGAAAGATCCTGCGCACATTTTACAAACTCCAAACCGTCCAGCCCTTTAACAGTACTTTTACAGTATGGGCTTCCCAGTCTATGTTTGGAAAATTAAAATCTCCCACAATCACAAGCTTATGTTTACTCCACATATCTACTATCTCCTTACAAATCTGCTAGGATAAATGCAGGTTGGAATTTTCCACTGAGTTTGGATGCACTAACAATCAGAGTCATCTGTTAATGGTGGAAGGTTTAAGGGCAACATGAAGCAGTTTGCAGTTGGAAGGCGGAGCTGAAGGGCCTGTTTCCATATTATACTGTTCTACAACTCGCTGACTCATTCATCATTGATTGATAACGCAGATATCTGGATTAATGTCCAAATAAATACCATAAGTTAAATTCTTCACAGCTCAATTCTCCCAAAATGCTTTAACAGCGTGCTTATGTTGTGAAGTCCACTCATACTGCCCACCTGTTGATCCCACACACTCCCTCTCGCCGATCATCCATAGCTATTGTAATACACAAAATGATGGAGGAACTCAGCAGGTCAGGCAAAGTCGATGGAATTGAATAAAAATTCGACTTTTCGAGCCGAGACGCTTCAGAGAAATTAGAAATGAAGAAGCAACATTGATTGATTAGGAAGGTTTTGGTTGTTGTTCTGTGAGATACGTAGCTCAGTGTCTCTGTGTAATCAACTGCCTGGACACGCAAATATCGTTCTGCTGAAATCAAATCCACCGTCACCCTTGTTCAGTAGTGAATACTGTGTCTTTAATACATTAAACCATTTCTACTAAAGTGAAGACCGATGGAACCTTTAACAGTCTAAAGAAGGTTACCAGGGGCCAGAAGCTGCATAGTTATTTTTAACCCTAATCCAAACATCCGCAGTTGTTTTAAAACATTTTTTTTTGCCATTTGAACAAATTAGACCATATCAACCTTAACCTTTGCCACCTTTTAACTGATGTTGATGTGCGGCTGAGAGTGAAATGGGGAGTGCGGGTGAGGGGAAGGAAGAGGCAGAAGGAGAGTGCATGGGTGAGCATGGAGAGGGGATGGGGCACGGTGTGTGTGAAGGGTGCAGATAGGGAAGCTGAAGATGGATGAATATGTGGGCAAGAAGAGGGATCGAGAGTGTGCAGAGTGGAGAGAGAGAGGAGAGGGGAGAGATAAAGAGATATAGACAGTACAGACAGAGCGAAATTGTGAGAGAGGGGGAAAAGGAGGTAGAGTGCACGGGTAAGTGAGAGGTATAGAGCGTAGGATGTGGGAAAGTCTCACAAATCAACCAAATAATTATAGGCCACGCTAATATTTTGAAACAACGACTTATATTTCGTCTTCGAAACAAAAGAGTGTAACAGGATTTACAAATAAATGACTCCGAATTTCTTTTACATATACGAAAAACAAAATGGACCAGTGACTCGAAATGTAAACCCGGCCCAATGTGATGACAAAAAATAAAGCCTGAACGTTTATCCCTGACCGCCGGGTCACCTGTAATATCAATCCACAAATAAGTACAAAAGCCTAGAACGAATACTGTACCATCATGTTTCACTGTTATCTTATTCATTCGTTGGTAAATATCTCCTCTGAAATGTTTATCAGATATAAGCAAGTCCCCATAACGTTATGTTGAAAGGAAATCCGGTCCACATCACTTCAGACATATCCCCCTGTGCAGGGCGCTTTAAATATCATTGATTACAGCACATTTGTGATAGTGATTCTGCAGTATGTCAGTTGTGCCGGTTTTATTTGTACAAATGGCCAGCACTGAGAAGTAAACATATGGCCAATATTTTCTGACAACCAGTGACAGTGTGCTGGGTTATGACTGTGCATTATCACTGGCAGTGTGATGTGCTGACGAGCATTTTTATAAAGATGTGTGTCACGCCCTGGAAGGAGACTTTATTGCTATTGTAATGGTCTATATGGAGAAGCCGTGTTTGTAGAACATAGAACATAGAATAGTACAGAACAGTACGGGCCATCCGGCCCACAATGTTGTGCCGACCCTTAAACCCTGCTTCCCATATAACCCCACACCCCACCTTAAATTCCTCCATGTACCTGTCTCGTAGTCTCTTAAATTTCCCGAGAGTATCTCCCTCCACCACTGACTCAGGCAGTGCATTCCACGCACCAACCCTCTCTGAGTGAGAAATCTTCCTCTAATATCTCCCTTGAACTTCCAACCCCTTACCAGAAAGCCATGTCCTCTTGTATTGAGCAGTGCTGCTCTAGCGAAGAGGTGCTGTCTGCCCACTCTATCTGTTCCCCTAATACCTTGTACACCTCTATCATGTCTCCTCTCATCCTCTTTCTCTCCAAAGTGTAAAGCCCTAGCTCCCTTAATCTATGATCATAATCCATACTCTCTAAACCAGGCAGGATCCTGGTAAATCTCCTCTGTACCCTTTCCAATGCTTCCACGTCCTTCCTATAGTGAGGCGACCAGAACTGGACACAGTACTCCAAGTGTGGCCTAATCAGAGTTTTATAGAGCTGCATCATTACCTCGCAACTCTCAAATGCTATCTCTCGACTTATGAAAGTTAATACCGCATAAGCTTTGTTAACTTCCCTATCTAACTGTAAAGCAACGTTCGTTTAGCTTATAGCTGGAGATTTCCGATGCGTCGGAATGTGAGCCGTCCAATGAGCGTGGTGTGCTTTTCTGTTGTGTACTGACGCCGTTGTGAGCCGGGGCCTTTTGTTCGGCAGGAGACGAAGAGAGAAGACGCAGGGGAGAACCAGTGTCGGATAGGACCCGGTGGGAGACCATTTGTTCGAAATGGATTGCGAGCGACGATCGGAAGGTGCTGAGAGCTTCCACGCAGACCGAAGTCCAGCGCGTGAGTCACAGAAAAGTTCAAGATGAACTGCAACGTGAGCACATTTGACTGGTTAATTATAATACGCCCTTTTTCTTTCTTTATTTTATTTCTTTAATGACCCTTTAGTTAAGTAACATTAAGTAAATATGATTCCTTTAATCACATGCAGTGTGTTGACTGTTATTTCTTGGCACTGATATACAACAGCGTAGCAAATTACACCGTACCCACACAAACCAGGGTTTGGGGTGGCAGAGCCATCTCATGGGATTGACGGGAGCAGAGTGCGTATTTCGTAGACTTAAACAGACAAAGAAACAGGGTCGGTCAGCGATATTGTTATCGTTTTATGGGTCACGGTTTTATATGTAGTTTAAACTTTGTCCAGCGTGAGACTCGAGTAGCAATGGAATTACCAGTATACTGAGAGAATGTTCTGAATAAGAAGTGGTATTCTCTGTGCGAGAGACCGGGTGACCGAATAAACTGTGATAATTACATTGCAGTATTGATGGAACTGGACAAGCAATGACATTTTCTATGTTGCCGGTGGCATGTCAGAGAAAGCACTGATAACACCAGCGAGGTCTATGATGGCCCTGTCGGACAGTGACAGATTTTCTCATTGCTGTAATGGACCCTTTGGAAAGAGGAAAATAGGGCACTCATCTCCTCACGATGCACAGAAATCATAAAAGCATCTGTCTCATATCTCTTGTGTTTCTCAATCTATGGTGAAGTATCATTATGTTCTTTGGAAACGTCCTTCTCATTTGAACAACATATTTGTATGAATTATTGTTATTTTAAACGAGCATGAACCGCCATAACACAAAAAGAACAGATATTTTTGGGAGTACTCGACAGGCATCTCACCGCCACTACTACTCCACTGCCCCTCAGTGATCATATTGGTTATTGTACCAGAGAAAGTGTCAGACCTGGTGCGAAAACACTCAGAGGATGCGCAATTCAAAAAAAAAAAACATTAATAACTCCTTAACGTTTACCTTTGACGCGTAAGGAGATGTGCAGAAGAATGGGGAAATATTGAATTTGGGGAGGGAAGGAACTATGCTATTGCGTAAGATCGTGAGATCATAAATTGGGAACAGATGTACGGGGAAATGCACTAAATTAATATAGAGATTGTTAATGGAGAACTTGCATTGGGCTTTTCATAGATTTGACTCAATGGAGAAGGAAAAGAATGATAGGATATGGAGACATGGTTCATAATAAATATGAAAACCCTACTCAAAAGGAAGACGGAAGCGCACTTTACGAAGCAAGGGTCAGAGAAGGCTCGAGTATTACAAGGCATCTGGGAAGGGAGCTGGAAATGGACCTAATATTGCGCGAAGGGAATAGCAGAAGGCGTTGCTGAGTAGGATGAAGGAAACAATCAGGAGGTATAGACGCACATGAGAATAGGGAGGACTGATCATGGATAAAACCGGGAACGTGCTGGAGTAACAGGGGAGCAGCAGCTGTCAGTAATGAATAATTTGCTTCAGTATTCACACATGGGAGGGGCATTAACCGCTCGGAAAGCCAACTTGTATAGTGTTTAAAGCAGGGGTAAATAGGTTCTGATTAGACTGGACATCAAAGGGGACGGGAAGAAGCAGGCAGAATGGAGTTGTGGGAATGGTAAATCAGTCATGATGGAATTTTGGAGCAGAATGGTCCGAGTTTTCTAATTCTGCATCAATTAGAGGAGGACTTGGAAGTTTTAAAGACAATGCAGAATAGATTTACCGAGATGCTACTCAGGTAAGAGATCAACTCTCATGAGGAAACGTTGAGGGTTCTCTGGATTTTGGATTTTGTGCGAAGGAATATGGCAGATTTCATGATAGAAGAGTATAAGGTGTAAGCGGTATTGAGGGATTGTGCAGCAAGACATTATCTTGGGAGTAAGTGGTTAATAGGAGGGACATAACAATAAGATAATCGGAGGAAGTTATAGCGCGCTGTGAGATGTAACCTTTTTTTTCTGCACAGAGAATGCTTCGAGCCTGGTGTTCGGTGCTGAGACATTAGCGTTATTTCAGATATGCATGAGTGAAAGCAAAATAGAGGACTAACCTACGGGAGTCATTATGTTGAACTTGGAGTATGTTCTAAGGAAGGTGGTTTGCACCTGAACTGAAAGGGGACTGATATCCTTGCGGGAACAGGACTGCCCCAGAGCAGAGAGTGGAGAGATTGTAGAGACAGATGTTGTTATGACGATAGTCAAAGTCAGGAATGAAAAGGGTCAGCATGGGTCGACAACTGTGCTCAGCTGAAGATATTCCAATACAAAAAGCATTGCATGAAAGCCAGCTGAGCTCAGGGCTCGTGTAACTACTATATTTAATCATTAAGAAGCAAAGGGGACGCATTAAATGAGATTGTAGGGCACTACATAACAACCATCAGTCCGATTGATTTAGAAGATGACATTTGAAGAGAAATTGCAGAAAATTGCAGGAAACATAGGTTGTGATAACAGCTGATTTTAACTTCCCAATTTTTGACTGCAACTTCCATAGTGTAAAAAAACTAGATGGAATATTGGTTGTGAGATATATTGTGGAAAGTTTTTATTTTTTAAGCACCAGATAAAAGTCCCAATTGAACGACTGGACGATACTTGATCTGCATTTAATGAATGAGACAGGGTAGGTGGCAGAAGTTTTTCTAGCGGAACACTTTGCATCCAGTAGTCCGCAGGCCATTAGTTTGAAAGTATCTAAGCAAAAAACAGGCCTTGTTCTTGGATTGCGATTTTAGATTGGACATATTTTAATCTTGCTGTTGTCAGAAACGATTTTGCAAGCGTCGACTGGGACAGGCCGTTTTCCGTCAAAGGTGTATGTGGTGGGTGGGAGTTCTTCAAAAGTAAAATTTTGAGAGAACAAAGTTTGTACGGACCTGTCACAATAAAGAGTAAACCTAACAGGTGTCGAGAACTTGGAATTTCAAGTGATATGGAGGCTCAAGTGAAGAAAAAACAGGAGATGAATTACAGGTGCAATGAGGTGCTTATCGAGTGCAGGGAATGCAAGAGAACACTTTAGAAAGAGAGCAGAAGAGTCAAGAAAGGATGATTTTGCCCTAGTTCAATCGTAAGGAATGCTGCACATAGTTTCAGAGCAAAGGGATTTCAAGAGATATAATTAGACCGCTGAAAGGTGAGAATTGGACAATAGCGAATGCATATGTGGTGCTAAAAGCACTCATTTTTTTGCATCTGTATTTATCTAGGAGTCGGATGCAGTTTATCGAGGTAAAACAAAACTGAATCAACTTCCCGGACTCTATACAGATTACAAAGGTGGAGACGTTTGGATGAGGCACATTAGAGTGGATAAATCACCCGAACCTGACAAGGAGACCCTTCGGACCTCGCGAAAGGAAAAACTTGCAGGAACCCTAGCAGAGATATTTACATCATTCTTAAACAAGATAACTGCAGGGTAGCAAATGTTGTTCCGTTTGTTTAAGAAATGCTCTAAAAATAACCTATAATTTTATTGTCTTGTGAGCCTGACATCACTAGTGGGAAAGTTATTGGAAGGTATTTTAATGGGCCGGATACATGAGTTTCTTTTTAGATATTGACTGATTAACGATAGACCATATAGCTTCGTTTGTGGCAAATCATGTCAAAGAAGTTACCAGGAATGTTGTTGAAGAAAAAAATATAGGCTGCTGTCGACGTGGAATTTTGCAAGACATTTGACAGTTTCCCGCAATGTTGAGTCATTCTGCTATGAAAATGAGGTAGTAAATTTATGAGACATTTGCTTTGTGAAAGGAACCAGAGATTGGTAGCTGTTGGTTGCCTCTCTAACTGGATACCTGTGACAAGCGGAGAACTGCACAGACCGGTGCTGGTTCCTTTGCTGTTTACATCTGTATCAACGATCTGGATGATAATGTGCTAAATTGCATCAGGAAATTTGTGGATGCTGCCAAGACAGGGAGAATGATAGACAGAGAGGAATAGTATCATGGTGTGTGGTCGAATATAGAGCAGCTGGGAACAAATTGGTTCAGGGTAATACTGCCGTAAAGAAAGCTGTTGGCATATTATCCATCATAAATCAAAGTACATAATACAGCTGATAAAATGTCATCTTCAGGTTGGATAAGATATGGCTGAGGCCACACATGAATTATTATGAAGTATGGTAAACTTCCTACAGGGAATATGTACGTAAATACGTTGAAAAGGGTGCAGAGAAAATTTACAAGGACTTCGGCCCGACAGGTAGACCTGAGATACAAGGAAATCGATCATGAGTTTTGACTTCAATCCCTGATGCGTAGAAAATTAAAATGAGACTGCTTTCATTACTCTCTATATCTACACCCATCTTAATTTTATATACCTCTATCGCTTCTTTCTTCTATGCTCCAGGGAATAAAGTCCTAACCAATTCAACCTTTCTCAGTAGCGCAGTTTCTCAAGTCCCAGCAACATCCTTGTAAACCTTTTCTGCACTCTTTCAACCTTAGTAATATGCTTCCTGTAATTTGGTGACCAAAACTGCAAACAATACTCTAAACCTGGCCTTACCAATGCATTATACAACCTCACCATAACATTCCAACTCTCATACTCAATACTTTGAATTATTAAGGGCTAAGAGAGTTGTAAAAGAGCGCCTGAAGGCTTTGTGTGTCAATGCAAGGAGCATTCGTAATAAGGTGGATGAATTGAAAGTGCAGATTGTTATTAATGATTATGATATAGTTGGGATCACACAGACATGGCTTCAGGGTGACCAGGGATGGGAGCTCAACGTTCAGGGATATTCAATATTCAGGAGGGATAGACATGAAGGAAGGGGAGGTGGGGTGGCGTTGCTGGTTAAAGAAGAGATTAACGCAATAGAAAGGAAGGACATAAGCCGGGAAGATGTGGAATCGATATGGGTAGAGCTGCGTAACACCAAAGGGCAGAAGATGCTGGTGGGAGTTGTGTACAGGCCACCTGACAGTAGTAGTGAGGTCGGAGATGGTATTAAACAGGAAATTAGAAATGTGTGCAATAAAGGAACAGCATTTATAATGGGTGACTTCAATCTACATGTAGATTGGGTGAACCAAATTGGTAAAGGTGCTGAGGAAGAGGATTTCTTGGAATGTATGCGGGATGGTTTTTTGAACCAACATGTCGAGGAACCAACTAGAGAGCAGGTTGTTCTGGACTGGGTTTTGAGCAATGAGGAAGGGTTAATTAGCAATCTTGTCGTGAGAGGCCCCTTGGGTAAGAGTGACCATAATATGGTGGAATTCTTCATTAAGATGGAGAGTGACAGAGTTAATTCAGAAACAAAGGTTCTGAACTTAAAGAGGGGTAACTTTGAAGGTATGAGACGTGAATTAGCTAAGATAGACTGGCAAATGACACTTAAAGGATTGACGGTGGATATGCAATGGCAAGCATTTAAAGGTTGCATGGATGAACTACAACAATTGTTCATCCCAGTTTGGCAAAAGAATAAATCAAGGAAGGTAGTGCACCCGTGGCTGACAAGAGAAATTAGGGATAGTAGCAATTCCAAAGAAGAAGCATACAAATTGGCCAGAGAAAGTGGCTCACCTGAGGACTGGGAGAATTACAGAGTTCAGCAGAGGAGGACAAAGGGCTTAATTAGGAAGGGGAAAAAAGATTATGAGAGAAAACTGGCAGGCAACAAAAAAACGGACTGTAAAAGCTTTTATAGATATGTAAAAAGGAAAAGACTGGTAAAGACAAATGTAGGTCCCCTGCAGACAGAAACAGGTGAGTTGATTATGGGTAGTATAGACATGGCAGATCAATTGAATAATTACTTTGGTTCTGTCTTCACTAAGGAGGACATAAATAATCTTCCAGAAATAGTAGGGGACAGAGGGTCCAGTGAGATGGAGGAACTGAGCGAAATACATGTTAGTAGGGAAGTGGTGTTAGGTAAATTGAAGGGATTGAAGGCAGATAAATCCCCAGGGCCAGATGGTCTGCATCCCAGGGTGCTTAAGGAAGTAGCCCAAGAAATAGTGGATGCATTAGTGATAATTTTTCAAAACTCGTTAGATTCTGGACTAGTTCCTGAGGATTGGAGGGTGGCTAATGTAACTCCACTTTTTAAAAAAGGAGGGAGAGAGAAACCGGGGAATTATAGACCGGTTAGCCTAACGTCGGTGGTGGGGAAACTGCTGGAGTCAGTTATCAAGGATGTGATAACAGCACATTTGGAAAGTGGTGAAATGATCGGACAAAGTCAGCATGGATTTGTGAAAGGAAAATCATGTCTGACGAATCTCATAGAATTTTTTGAGGATGTAACTAGTAGAGTGGATAGGGGAGAACCAGTGGATGTGGTATATTTGGATTTTCAGAAGGCTTTTGACAAGGTCCCACACAGGAGATTAGTGTGCAAACTTAAAGCACACGGTATTGGGGGTAAGGTATTGGTGTGGGTGGAGAGTTGGTTAGCAGACAGGAAGCAAAGAGTGGGAATAAACAGGACCTTTTCAGAATGGCAGGCGGTGACTAGTGGGGTACCGCAAGGCTCAGTGCTGGGACCCCAGTTGTTTACAATATATATTAATGACTTAGATGAGGGAATTAAATGCAGCATCTCCAAGTTTGCTGATGACACGAAGCTGGGTGGCAGTGTTAGCCGTGAGGAGGATGCTAAGAGGATGCAGGGTGACTTGGATAGGTTGGGTGAGTGGGCAAATTCATGGCAGATGCAATTTAATGTGGATAAATGTGAAGTTATCCACTTTGGTGGCAAAAATAGGAAAACAGTTTATTATCTGAATGGTGGCCGATTAGGAAAAGGGGAGGTGCAACGTGACCTGGGTGTCATTATACACCAGTCATTGAAAGTGGGCATGCAGGTACAGCAGGCGGTGAAAAAGGCGAATGGTATGCTGGCATTTATAGCGAGAGGATTTGAGTACAGGAGCAGGGAGGTACTACTGCAGTTGTACAAGGCCTTGGTGAGACCGCACCTGGAGTATTGTGTGCAGTTTTGGTCCCCTAATCTGAGGAAAGACATCCTTGCCATAGAGGGAGTACAGAGAAGGTTCACCAGATTGATTCCTGGGATGGCAGGACTTTCATATGAAGAAAGAATGGATGAACTGGGCTTGTACTCGTTGGAATTTAGAAGATTGAGGGGGGATCTGATTGAAACGTATAAGATCCTAAAGGGATTGGACAGGCTAGATGCAGGAAGATTGTTCCCGATGTTGGGGAAGTCCAGAACGAGGGGTCACAGTTTGAGGATAGAGGGGAAGCCTTTTAGGACCGAGATTAGGAAAAACTTCTTCACACAGAGAGTGGTGAATCTGTGGAATTCTCTGCCACAGGAAACAGTTGAGGCCAGTTCATTGGCTATATTTAAGAGGGAGTTAGATATGGCCCTTGTGGCTACGGGGGTCAGGGGGTATGGAGGGAAGGCTGGGGCGGTGTTCTGAGTTGGATGATCAGCCATGATCATAATAAATGGCGGTGCAGGCTCGAAGGGCCGAATGGCCTACTCCTGCACCTATTTTCTATGTTTCTATGTTTCTATAAAGGCCTTTGAGATAAGGTCGGAAGCTCTCTTTACGACCCTATTTATCTGTGACACCACTTTTAGGGAACTTTGTATCTGTATTCCCCGGTCCCTCTGTTCTACAGCACTCCTCAGTGCCCTACCATTTACCTTGTATTTTCTACTTTGGTTTGTCCTTCAAAAGTGCCATACCTCACACTGGTCTGTATTAAACTTCAGCTGACATTTTTCAGCCCATTTTTCCAGCTGGTCCAAATCCCTCTGCAAGCTTTGAAATCCTTCCTCACTCTCCACTACACCTTCAATCTTTGTATCATTAGCAAATGACACTTTAGATGTGTGGGTATGGAGGGCTATGCCGACTGAAATAGACAATTTAAATATCTCGGCCGAAGGGCCGGTTTCTGTGCTGTTCTTTCCTAAGGGACCATGACTACCTCACCACTGATTCATAACACAGAAACAGGTTGATTATATCGAAATCCGAAATGACTATAGTTTGATCTATTCACCGAGAATATTCCAACAGCGTGGATAATTTTGTAGCATCTCAGCAGGTCCCGCAACAACAACGAAACGAATAACATATAGAGGTTTCGTGCCGTCACACTTTAGTGCAACTGGAATGTGAGGGTTGTTTTTCTGTGAGAATCTGATCTAAGAGTCTGTCTGCAAGCAGTCACATTCCTCAGAATAAGGAGTGTACGTTCTGTTAAAATGAAATCGAACTGGTTCGACATTCCAATGTGACCAAAGTAATTTAAATTATGCTTAGCGACAGGTAAGGTACCGGAGGATTTGAGTTCGCTTATGAAAGGCTCAGAGACTCAGCCAAGTAATTACAAGCCAGTGCTCCTGACATCAGTGGTGGGAAAGTTATTTGAAAGACCGAATTTGTGAGAATTTCAATAAACAGAATGGATTGGGTATAACTTTGTGTATTCATGGCAATCTTATAGAGTGTTTCGAAGAGGTTATGAATAATACTATTCGGAACTTTGATGAAAGCAAGGCAGGGTACATTGTTTATCTGTACTTTATCAAGAAATTCAACAAGTTGCCGCGTGGGAAGTTTGTCAACAAAATCCTCGTTTTTCAAGATGAGGTGGTAAATTGGAGTGGACATTGAAATTGTGGGAGATGGTGGATAGTGCTATTGACTGGTTGCCTCCCTGACTAGAGGCCCGTGTATAGTGGAGTGCCAGAGGGATCCGTGTTGGATGCATTGTTTGTTACCTATAGGAATGCTCTGGATGATAATGTAATTAATTGGATCTGTAGACTTGCCGATGACACTAAGATTGGTGGTGTACCAACAGCCAGGAAGTCCATCAGAACTTTCAGCAGGATCTGTACTAGGTGGGAAAATCTGCTAAAAATAGCAGAAGTAAAATTAATGCAGGCAAATGTAGGGTATTGCACTTCGGTTCGACCAACAAAGGTAGGTCTCACACATTAGAAAGTAGGGCACTGAGGTGTGCCGTAAAGCGAAGTGATTTAGGATTACAGGTTCAGAATTAATGGAAAATTGCGGCATAGGTAGATAGGGTCGTAAGATAAGCTTTTGGCACACTGGCCTTCATAAGTCAAATTATTGATTATAGGAGATGGGATGTTATGCTGAAGTCATATTACACATTGGCGTGGCCTAATTTGGAATATTGTGTGCCGTTTTGTTCCCCTACCTACAGGAAACATGCAACTATGGTTAAAATAGTACAGTGAAATTTAAAAGGATTTTGGCGGGATTGGAGTACCTGGGTAAAACAGAAATTTGGAATAGATTGTTTTTTTTATTCCTTGGAAAGAATAAGATCTAAAGGAGATTTGATAGAGGTATACTAAATTATGAGCGGTGTAGGTAGGGTAAATGGAATAGGGGAGTGGACAGAGAGGTATCGATGAGGGCGAGAGAGGGGATTAAAGAGAGGGAAGACAATGGAGCGAGAGCGAGAGAGGAAGTATAGAGGGGTATGCAGCGGTTGAAAGAGGGGTGCAGGACGAGAGTTGGAGTGCGACAGGATAGTGTGAGGGGCTCGAGCAGGGAGCGAAAGTGAGGGAGACGTGCAAGAGTGTGCTAACGAAGCTTACGGAGTGGCAGAGTCGGGGAGATGGTATGCAGATGGAGAACACAAGTGTGATGGACTGTTTTAATCATCTTCTCCCTCTCCTGCCCTTCTCTTTTCACACTGCACCTTACCAAGAGTCTGACTGCTCTCCCCTCTCCACTCGCCGTGCCCCAGGACAAGGATGGTGATGATTGACGCTGACCAGTCCGAAGGCTTGGCCCTCAACACCAGTTTGTCCAGATAGCCAGCCAACTACTCATCTTCCCTTTGATGCGGTCTGGTTATGACACCTTTCCAGCTCTATGGCCTGTAAGGGTCAGTGATCCATTCCATCCCGGGTGCCATTTTAAAACCACGCATCACTTCTACCCTGCTAACCATTTTAAATTGGGATATCAATCCTTTTCCGACTCCCATTTGTAATCAGGACACAATTCCTTCCCTGGTGATCATTTTCAATTAGTACGTCATTCCATCCCAGTCGGACATTTTAACGTAGGTGCAAGTCAGTGAAGAGAATACTTCAGAATGAAAGCAGAAGTGTCATCGAAGGCCTGCTGTTGCCTTAGCAGACAAGTTGAAGGAGAATGCTAACGGATGCTACAGGTATGTTCAGAGCAAAGGGATTTCAGGGTCAGAATGGGTTCTCTGGAATATCACAATGAGAGTATAGCCAATCCATATGTGGAGACAAAACGGATGATTATTTTTTGTACATCTGTATTTACTCAGCAAACAGAGACAGAGTCTATAGAAACACCGTTTTCACAGGATCTGTACAGATTACAGAGAAGGATGTGTCTACTGTCCTCAGGCAAATTCCCTGGGCCTGGAGAGGTGTTCACTAGGACACTATGGGAGAAAGAAGTTGCCGGATCCCTAGCAGAGATGTTTAAATCATCCTTAGGCCAGAGGGCTGGATGACAACCAATGCTGTTCAGCTGTTTAAGAGCGGCTTTAAAATAATCCAAGAAATTATAGGCCTCTGAGCTTGACATCAGTAGAGAGAAGGTTATTGGGAGGTATTCTAGCGGACCAGAAGTATGAGTGTTTGGATAGATAATGTCTGATTAAGGATACCCAGCAATTCTTCGTAAGTGGTAAGTCGTGTTAAGGAAGGTACCAGGAGTGTGAATGAGGGCACGGCAGTGGATGTTGTATACATGGATCTTAGCAAGGCATTTGACAAGGTCCTTCATGGAAGATTTGGTCTCTCGGCTTTGAGAATGAGGTAGTAAATTTGATGAGACCATTGGTTTGAGGATGAAGCCAGAAAGTGGTAACAGATGGTTGCCTCACTGATTGGAGACCTATGAGTAAGGGCGTACTGCAGGGATTTGGAAATTTTAAACACTATGCGGAAGAGATTTACCGAAATGCTACTTAATTAAGAGAAAAAAAAATATGAGGAAACGATAAGGGATCTCTGGTTTCTGCCTCTGGAGAGGACTATGATAAATTTCTTGATAGAAGACTATAGGGTAATAGGAGGTATTGAGAGACTGATAGCCAGAGATGATCGAGGGCTTAAGTGGTTAATAGGAGACACGTGAGTGAAAGAAAAAAGTAAAGGGTTAAACGGAGAGAATGGTTTCGTTGATCTTGGAGTCGACTGCAAAGAAATTAAGGTACTAGTTGCTTTAGCGGGAAGGTTTACTAGGACTGCTCGAGGTGGGTGGGCGGGGGTGGTGGGAGGTGGGAGGGTAAAACTAGACATTGAAATGATGGGAACAAGACTACCGCGGAACAGAGAGTGGAGAGGTTGTGGAGACAGAAGCTGTGAAGGCCTCAGACAAAATCAACAATTTAGATGTTGAGCATGGTTCGAATAATGTCCTCAGCTGCAAATTATACAATGTATTGTATCAACGGCGAAAGAGCCCAGGGCATGAATAAGCACGTCGAATCGCTATATTTTCGACTTTAGTGGGAGGGTTGGAGGAGGAGCAGGCCTGGCAGCGGAGTACTCCACCTCTCAGTTGTTTTAGATAAAGCGGATGGGGAAGCATTGAATGAGAAGAGGTGGCGTTAATAGTTAAGAAAGCTGTCACAGTCCCGTTGTGTCATAACGGGGGCGCTGGGAGCAGACGCAAAAGCAAGACACAGACACGGAAGTATCAGGAACAGGATTAGGTATGCAAAGAAAACGGGGGAAGTGGGGAAGAAATGACGCTGGACGAGACTAAGATACAGGACCTAGTCTTGGACGAGACTTGGGAAACGGGATCAGGACAAGGAAAAAGGAATTTGGAACGTGGCTGGAACTCCGAGCAGGAGACTAGACAAGGACCCAAAACCTGGGTCTTGACTCGGGCTCGGACCCCGGAACTAGGCGAGGACATGACGTGGCTGCAGAACAGGACGTGGAATTCCAGAACAGGACGTGGAACTCCTTCACAGGACGAGGCACATGGACAGTACGAGAACTCATAGCCTTGACTTGGACAGGACGAGGTTCCCAACTCAACGATAGACAGTTCCTTATATTGACACAGCAAAGCTCCGGTTACGCTTCGGTGGTGGAACTTGACAAGGTTGCCGGGCAAGGCTCCGGGCAAGGCTTCAGGCAGAAGGTGAAAGGGAAGGGAAGGGAAGGGAACAGTCCAGCAACTGCAGCGGAACCCAGGAGCTGTTTATGTAGCATGCCCAAAACCAGAATCATGTGCCTCAATTAAAGCACACAACAGGACAAGGGAAAACCGGATAACCTGGAATATGGATCGATGGATCGGACCGTGAAACTGAATGCGGACTTCACGGACCGGACCATGAGAGGTTGGAGTGGAAAACTAACCTAGTGACCCGCTCTATGTGGAATGGAGTAACGAGAAAGGTATGTCCATGTTGAAGGATCTTTGGCTTTGGAGAGATTGCGTTTGATGTTTATGTTATAGGTCATTAAGCAGTCCACAGTCCGAAGGAGTTAGAGAAATATACTTGAAACTAAGAAAACATAACTTAGTTATATAACGTGATTTTAAACTTCCAACTTTTATTTCAGACTCCCACAGTAAAAAAGGACAAGATGGTGTAGAGGTTGTCAAAAATCTACTGGAAATTTCTCATAAAGAAGTCGATAAATGTCCTGAACGATACCTTATCTGTATTTACAGAATGAGAGAGGGCAGGTGGCAGAAGTTCGTGCAGGGAAGATTTTGCATCTGGTCGTCCTAAGGACATCAGTTTCAAAGTAAATAGGCAATTAAAAAATGCGGTTGTGCTTTGCAATGCTTAGGTTTTTTTCACTGTTGCTTCCCTTAGTGACCGAGCTATTCCCAAAATATGTCCACAATTCACTTAAGGGAGCTAAAGCAACATTTCCATGTTTTTTTTTTTTATGTGCTCACTGTTTATTAATTGAAGAATATTTGTCGAATCTATTTTCTAGACGTTATTTGAAACTACAGTACATCCCCGAGTTGGCGCAGTTGGCAATAAACTCCTCTGGGGCTCAGAAAATCCAATGAGGTTCCTGAATTGATGGACAAGTTGTAGGGATTCAGATTGGGGAGAAGCAACAGGTCAGATGGAGTCTAATGTAGGAAATGAGTTCACCCAGTTCTGTAGAAGAGGCAGAATTGGTGGAGGATTGAGGTGGTGAGGGAGGTGTTGAAATGTGGTAGCTACTGGGTGATAGCAAAGCTAAATGTATATAAACGAAGCTTTATCGGGTATACGAATGGTAATAACTTTCCTACGTTATTTAGGGCTTCACTGAGATTACACTGATTTTGGCACATTGGTCTTCATAAACTAATACTTTGAATACAGGAGATGGGAAACATGTTTGAACCTATATGAGGCATTTCTGAGGCCGAATTAGGAGCATCCTGTGCATCTTGGTCACCTACCTACAGGAAGTTCACAGTAACGAGAAGAGAGAAAAATTACTGGAAATTTGCCCAGAATGGAGGACATGAGCCATTAGGAAATTTTGAATAGGATCGGAATTTATTTTTTGGAAATCAGAACAATGAGGGACGATTTGATAGAGGTACATGCAAAGATGAGTGGTAGTTATAGGGTAAATGCAAATAGGTATTTGCATTGAGTTTTGGGGGGCTTACAATCAGAGCTCAAGTGTTAAGTGGGGAAGGTGAAAAGTTTAATGGGAACATGAAAGAAAACTTGTTCATACAGAGGGTTGTAAGATTGTAAAAATAGCTGCCTGAAGAAACGGTACAGGCCCGCATGTCCGACAGAATAGGGAGTGGCCTTTTTGCTGAAATTAACTCCACTCTCACTCTCATTCACCTGCGAACACTGTCTTTAACATTGCAATTAACTACCTCTGCTGCAGGGAAAAGCGTTATAACTTTTAACCTTATAAAGAAAATTTCTCAGAGCGAGAATATGCATTTTCTTTTTCTTTTTAAATCTTTTTATTGACTAAGTATACAAAAAGGTAAGCCATATAGGCACTAATACACTGTTAGAATATAATAAAATTACAGGAGATATTAATACAAAAAAATAATACAAACAATGTAATTTAAACATAATACCAAGGTAACATAACATTATACTAATTTTTATATATATCAATAGAGAAAAGGAAAAAAAAAACCCAAAAAAACCCACCGTGCAACTAACTAAAAGCAAAGCAAAGCAATGGGCTAACTTGAAACCAAATAGAGTTAAAAAACTTAAAATCACGTCCTCAATCCCGACCTCCATTAAAAACAGTAAAAAAAAACAAGAAGGGTATATGTTACATTAAATGAAAATATCGAATAAAAGATCTCCAAGTCTGTACAAATTTAAATGAAGAGTCATAAAGATTGCTTCTAAGACCAATGGAAGACCGATGGAACCTTTAACAGTCTGAAGAAGGTTACCAGGGCCCAGAAGCTGCATAGTTATTTTTAACCCTAATCCAATCATCCACAGTTGTTTTAAAACATTTTTTTTTTGCCATTTGAACAAATCAGACCGTATCATCCTTAACCTTTGCCACCTTTTAACTGATGTTGATGTGCGGCTGAGAGTGCGATGGGGAGTGCGGGTGAGGGGAAGGAAGAGGCAGAAGGAGATTGCATGGGTGAGCATGGAGAGGGGATGGGGCACGGTGTATGTGAAAGGTGCAGATAGGGAAGCTGAAGCTGGATGAATATGTGGGCAAGAAGAGGGATCGAGAGTGTGCAGAGTGGAGAGAGAGAGAGGAGAGGGGAGACATAAAGAGATATAGACAGTACAGACAGAGCGAAATTGTGAGAGAGGGGGAATAGGAGGTAGAGTGCACGGGTAGGTGAGAGGTATAGAGCGTAGGATGTGGGAAAGTCTCACAAATCAACCAAATAATTATAGGCCACGCTAATATTTTGAAACAACGACTTATATTTCGTCTTCGAAACAAAAGAGTGTAACAATATTTACAAATAAATGACTCCGAATTGCTTTTACATATACGAAAAACAAAATGGACCAGTGACTCGGAATGTAAAGCCGGCCCAATGTGATGACAAAAAATAAAGCCTGAACGTTTATCCCTGACCGCCGGGTCACCTGTGATATCAATCCACAAATAAGTACAGAAGTCCAGGGCGAATACTGTAGCATCATGTTTCACTGTTATCTTATTCATTCGTTGGTAAATATCTCCTCTGAAATGTTTATCAGGTACAAGCAAGTCCCCATAACGTTCTGTTGAAAGGAAATCCGGTCCACATCACTTCAGACATATCCCCCTGTGCAGAGCGCTTTAAATATCATTGATAACAGCACATTTGTGATAGTGATTCTGCAGTATGTCAGTTGTGCCGGTTTTATTTGCTACAAATGGCGAGCACTGAGAAGTAAACATATGGCCAATATTTTCTGACAACCAGTGACAGTGTGGTGGGTTATGACTGGCCATTATCACTGGCAGTGTGATGTGCTGACGAACATTTTTATAAAGATGTGCGTCACGCCCTGGAAGGAGACTTTATTGTTATTGTAATGGCCTATATGGAGAAGTCGTGTTTGTAGAACATAGAACATAGAATAGTACAGAACAGTACAGGCCATTCGGCCCACAATGTTGTGCCGACCCTTAAACCCTGCTTCCCATATAACCCCACACCCCACCTTAAATTCCTCCATGTACCTGTCCAGTAGTCTCTTAAATTTCCCAAGTGTATCTCCCTCCACCACTGACTCAGGCAGTGCATTCCACGCACCAACCCTGTCTGAGTGAGAAATCTTCCTCTAATATCTCCCTTGAACTTCCAACCCCTTACCAGAAAGCCATGTCCTCTTGTATTGAGCAGTGCTGCCCTAGGGAAGAGGTACTGTCTGCCCACTCTATCTGCTCCCCTTAATATCTTGTACAGCTCTATCATATCTCCTCTCATCCTCTTTCTCTCCAAAGTGTAAAGCCCTAGCTCCCTAAATCTATGATCATAATCCATGCTCTCTAAACCAGGCAGCGTCCTGGTAAATCTCCTCTGTACCCTTTCCAATGCTTCCACATCCTTCCTATAGTGAGGCGACCAGAACTGGACACAGTACTCCAAGTGTGGTCTAATCAGAGTTTTATAGAACGGCATCATTACCTCGCAACTCTCAAATGCTATCTCTCGACTTATGAAAGTTAATACCGCATAAGCTTTGTTAACTTCCCTATCTAACTGTAAGGCAACATTCGTTTAGTTTATAGCTGGAGATTTCCGATGCGTCGGAATGTGAGCCGTCCAATGAGCGGGGTGTGCTTTTCTGTGGTGTACTGACGCCGTTGTGAGCCGGGGCCTTTTGTTCGGCGGGAGACGAAGAGAGAAGACGCAGGGGAGAACCAGTGTCGGATAGGACCCGGTGGGAGACCATTTGTTCGAAAAGGACTGCGAGCGACGATCGGAATGGTGAGAGCTTCCACGCAGACCGAAGTCCAGCGCGTGAGTGACAGAAAAGTTCAAGATGAACTCCAACGTGTTCACATTTGACTGGTTAATTATAATACGTCCTTTTTCTTTCTTTATTTCATTTCTTCAATGACCCTTTAGTTAAGTAACATTAAGTAAATATGATTCCTTTAATCACATGCAGTGTGTTGACTGGTATTTCTTGGCACTGATATACAACAGCGTAGCAAATTACACCGAACCCACACAAACCAGGGTTTAGGGTGGCAGAGCCATCTCACGGGATTGACGGGAGCAGAGTGCGTATTTCGTAGACTTAAACAGACAAAGAAACAGGGTCGGTCAGCGATATTGTTATCGTTTTATGGGTCACGGTTTTATATGTAGTTTAAACTTTGTCCATCGTGAGAGTCGAGTAGCAATGGAATTACCAGTATACTGAGAGAATGTTCAGAATAAGAAGTGGTATTCTCTGTGCGAGAGACCGGGTGACCGAATAAGCTGTGATAATTACATTGCAGTATTGACGGAACTGGATAAGCAATGACATTTTCTATGTTGTCGGTGGCATGTCAGAGAAAGCACTGATAACACCAGCGAGGTCTATGATGGCCCTGTAGGACAGTGACAGATTTTCTCATTGCTGTAATGGACCCATTGGAAAGAGGAAAATACGGCACTCATCTCCTCACGACGCACAGAAATCATAAAAGCATCTGTCTCATACCTCTTGTGTTTCTCAATCTATGGTGAAGTATCATTATGTTCTTTGGAAACGTCCTTCTCATTTGAACAATATATCTGTATGAATTATTGTTATTTTAAACGAACATGAACCGCCATAACAGAAAAAGAACAGATATTTTTGGGAGTACTCGACAGACATCTCACCGCCACTACTACTCCACTGCCCCTCAGTGATCATATTGGTTATTGTACCAGAGAAAGTGTCAGACCTGGTGCGAAAACACTCAGAGGATGCGCAATTCCAAAAAAAAAAACATTAATAACTCCTTAACGTTCACCTTTGACGCATAAGGAGATGTGCAGAAGAATGGGAAAATATTGAATTTGGGGAGGGAAGGAACTATGCGATTGCGTAAAATCGTGAGATCATAAATTGGGAACAGATGTACGGGGAAATGCACTAAATTATTATAGAGATTGTTAATGGAGAACTTGTATTGGGCTTTTCATAGATTTGACTCAATGGAGAAGGAAAGGAATGATAGGATATGGAGACATGGTTCATAATAAATATGAAAACCCTACTCAAGAGGAAGACGGAAGGGCACGTTACGAAGCAAGGGTCAGAGAAGGCTCGAGTATTACAAGGCATCTAGGAAGGGAGCTGGAAATAGACCTAATATTGCGCGAAGGGAATAGCAGAAGGCGTTGCTGAGTAGGATGAAGGAAACAATCAGGAGGTATAGACGCACATGAGAATAGGGAGGACTGATCATGGATAAAACCGGGAACGTGCTGGAGTAACAGGGGAGCAGCAGCTGTCAGTAATGAATAATTTGCTTCAGTATTCACACATGGGAGGGGCATTAACCGCTCGGAAAGCCAACTTGTATACTGTTTGAAGCAGGGGTAAATAGGTTCTGATTAGACTGGACATCAAAGGGGACGGGAAGAAGCTGGCAGGGTGGAGTTGTGGGAATGGTAAATCAGTCATGATGGAATTTTGGAGCAGAATGGTCCAAATTTTCTAATTCTGCATCAATTAGAGGAGGACTTGGAAGTTTTAAAGACAATGCAGAATAGATTTACCGAGATGCTACTCAGGTAAGAGATCAAGTCTAATGAGGAAACGTTGAGGGTTCTCTGGATTTTGGATTTTGTGCGAAGGAATATGGCAGATTTCATGATAGAAGAGCATAAGGTGTAAACGGTATTGAGGGATTGTGCAGCAAGTCATTATCTTGGGAGTAAGTGGCTAATAGGAGGGACATAACATTAAGATAATCGGAGGAAATTATAGCACGCTGTGAGATGTAACCTTTTTTTTCTCCACACAGAATGTGCTTCGAGCCTGGTGTTCGGTGCTGAGACATTAGCGATATTTCAGACATGCATGAGTGAAAGCAAAATAGAGGACTAACCTATGGGAGTCATTATGTTGAACTTGGAGTATGTTCTAAGGAAGGTGGTTTGCACCTGAACTGAAAGGGGACTGATATCCTTGCGCGAACAGGACTGCCCCAGAGCAGAGAGTGGAGAGATTGTAGAGACAGATGTTGTTATGACGATAGTCAAAGTCAGGAATGAAAAGGTTCAGCATGGGTCGACAACTGTGCTCAGCTGCAGATATTCCAATACAAAAAGCATTGCATGAAAGCCAGCTGAGCCCAGGGCTCGTGTAACTACTATATTTAACCATTAAGAAGCAAAGGGGACGCATTAAATGAGATTGTAGGGCACTACATAACAACCATCAGTCCGATTGATTTAGAAGATGACATTTGAAGAGAAATTGCAGAAAATTGCAGGAAACATAGGTTGTGATAACAGCTGATTTTAACTTCCCAATTTTTGACTGCGACTTCCATAGTGTAAAAAAACTAGATGGAATACTGGTTGTGAGATATATTGTGGAAAGTTTTTATTTTTTAAGCACCAGATAAAAGTCCCAAATGAACGACTGGACGATACTTGATCTGCATTTAATGAACGAGACAGGGTAGGTGGCAGAAGTTTTTCTAGCGGAACACTTTGCATCCAGTAGTCCGCAGGCCATTAGTTTGAAAGTATCTAAGCAAAAAACAGGCCTTGTTCTTGGATTGCGATTTTAGATTGGACATATTTTAATCTTGCTGGTGTCAGAAAAGATTTTGCAAGTGTCGACTGGGACAGGCCGTTTTCCGTCAAAGGTGTTCGTGGTAGGTGGGAGTTCTTCAAAAGTAAAATTTTGAGAGAACAAAGTTTGTACGGACCTGTCACAATAAAGAGTAAACCTAACAGGTGTCGAGAACTTGGAATTTCAAGTGATATGGAGGCTGAAGTGAAGGAATAACAGGAGATGAATTACAGGTGCAATGAGGTGCTTATCGAGTGCAGGGAATGCAAGAGAACACTTTAGAAAGAGAGCAGAAGCGTCAAGAAAGGATGATTTTGCCCTAGTTCAATCGTAAGGAATGCTGCACGTAGTTTCAGAGCAAAAGGATTTCAAGAGACATAATTAGACCACTGGAGGTTGACAATTGGACAATAGCGAATCCAAATGTGGTGCCAAAAGCGCTAATTTTTTTGCATCCGTACTTATCTAGGAGTCGGATGCAGTTTATCGAGGTAAAACAAAACTGAATCAACTTCCCGGACTCTATACAGATTACAAAGGTGGAGACGTTTGGATGAGGCACATTAGAGTGGATAAATCACCCGAACCTGACAAGGTGTTCCTTCGGACCTCGCGAAAGGAAAACCTTGCAGGAACCCTAGCAGAGATATTTACATCATTCTTAAACAAGATAACTGGAGGATAGCAAATGTTGTTCCGTTTGTTTAAAACATGCTCTAAAAATAATCTATAATTTTATTGTCTTGTGAGCTGACATCATTAGTGGGAAAGTTATTGGAAGGTATTTTAATGGGCCGGATACATGAGTTTCTTTTTAGATATTGACTGATTAACGATAGACCATATAGCTTCGTTTGTGGCAAATCGTGTCAAAGAAGTTACCAGGAATGTTGTTGAAGAAAAAATATAGGCTGCTGTCGACGTGGAATTTTGCAAGACATTTGACAGTTTCCCGCAATGTTGAGTCATTCTGCTATGAAAATGAGGTAGTAAATTTATGAGACATTTGCTTTGTGAAAGGAACCAGAGATTGGTAGCAGTTGGTTGCCTCTCTAACTGGATACCTGTGACAAGCAGAGAACTGCACAGACCGGTGCTGGTTCCTTTGCTGTTTACATCTGTATCAACGATCTGGATGATAATGTGCTAAGTTGCATCAGGAAATTTGTGGATGCTGCCAAGACAGGGAGAATGATAGACAGAGAGGAATAGTATCATGGTGTGTGGTCGAATATAGAGCAGCTGGGAACAAATTGGCTAAGGGTAATACTCTCGTAAAGAAAGCCGTTGGCATATTATCCGTCATAAATCAAAGTACATAATACACGTGATAAAATGTAGTCTTCAGGTTGGATAAGATATGGCTGAGGCCACACATAAATTATTATGAAGTATGGTAAACTTCCTACAGAGAATATGTACGTAAATACGTTGAAAAGGGTGCAGAGAAAATTTACAAGGACTTTGGCCCGACAGGTGGACCTGAGATACAAGGAAATCGATCATGAGTTTTGACTTCAATCCCTGATGCATAGAAAATTAAAATGAGACTGCTTTCATTACTCTCTATATCTACACCCATCTTAATTTTATATACCTCTGTCGCTTCTTTCTTCTATGCTCCAGGGAATAAAGTCCTAACCAATTCAACCTTTCTCAGTAGCTCAGTTTCTCAAGTCCCGGCAACATCCTTGTAAACCTTTTCTGCACACTTTCAACCTTAGTAATATGCTTCCTGTAATTTGGTGACCAAAAATGCAAACAATACTCTAAACCTGGCCTTACCAATGCATTATACAACCTCACCATAACATTCCAACTCTCATACTCAATACTTTGAATTATAAAGGCCTTTGAGATAAGGTTGGAAGCTCTCTTTACGACCCTATTTATCTGTGACACCACTTTTAGGGAACTTTGTACCTGTATTCCCCGGTCCCTCTGTTCTACAGCACTCCTCAGTGCCCTACCATTTACCTTGTATTTTCTACTTTGGTTTGTCCTTCAAAAGTGCCATACCTCACACTGGTCTGTATTAAACTTCATCTGCCATTTTTCAGCCCATTTTTCCAGTTAGTCCAAATCCCTCTGCAAGCTTTGAAATTCTTCCTCACTCTCCAGTACACCTTCAATCTTTGTATCATCAGCAAAGGATACTTTAGATTTGTGGGTATGGAGGGCTATGCCGACTGAAGTAGGCAATTTAAATATCTCGGCCGAAGGGCCGGTTTCTGTGCTGTTCTTTCCTAAGGGACCATGACTACCTGACCACTGATTCATAACACAGAAACAGGTTGATTATATCGAAATCCGAAATGACTATAGTTTGATTTATTCACCGAGAGTATTCTAACAGCGTGGATAATTTTGTAGCATCTCAGCAGGTCCCGCAACAACAACAAAACGAATAACATATAGAGGTTTCGTGCCGTCACACTTTAGTGCAACTGGAATGTGAGGGTTGTTTTTCTGTGAGAATCTGATCTAAGAGTCTGTCTACAAGCAGTCACATTCCTCAGAATAAGGAGTGTACGTTCTGTTAAAATGAAATTTAACTGGTTCGACATTCCAATGTGACCAAAGTAATTTAAATTATGCTTAGCGACAGGTAAGGTACCGGAGGATTTGAGTTCGCTTACGAAAGGCTCAGAGACTCAGCCAAGTAATTACAAGCCAGTGCTCCTGACATCAGTGGTGGGAAAGTTATTTGAAAGACCCATTTTGTGAGAATTTCAATAAACAGAATGGATTGGGTATAACTTTGTGTATTCATGGCAATCTTATAGAGTGTTTCGAAGAGGTTACGAATAATACTATTCAGAACTTTGATGAAAGCAAGGCAGGGTACATTGTTTATCTGTACTTTATCAAGAAATTCAACAAGTTGCCGCGTGGGAAGTTTGTCAACAAAATCCTCGTTATACAAGATGAGGTGGTAAATTGGAGTGGACATTGAAATTGTGGGAGATGGTGGATAGTGCTATTGACTGGTTGCCTCCCTGACTGGAGACCCGTGTATAGTGGAGTGCCAGAAGGATCGGTGTTGGATGCATTATTTGTTACCTATAGGAATGCTCTGGATGATAATGTAATTAATTGGATCTGTAGATTTGCCGATGACACTAAGATTGGAGGTGTAGCCAACAGCCAGGAAGTCCATCAGGACTTTCAGCAGGATCTGTTCTAGGTGGGAAAATCTGCTAAAAATAGCAGAAGTAAAATTAATGCAGGCAAATGTAGGGTATTGCACTTCGGTTCGACCAACTAAGCTAGGTCTCACACATTAGAAAGTAGGGCACTGAGGTGTGTCGTAAAGCGAAGTGATTTAGGATTACAGGTTCAGAATTAATCGAAAATTGAGGCATAGGTAGATAGAGTCGTAAGATAAGCTTTTGGCACACTGGCCTTCATAAGTCAAATTATTGAGTATAGGAGGTGGGATGTTATGCTGAAGTCATATTACACATTGGCGTGGCCTAATTTGGAATATTGTGTGCAGTTTTGTTCACCTACCTACAGGAAACATGCAACTATGGTTAAAATAGTACAGTGAAATTTAAAAGGATTTTGGCGGGATTGGAGTACCTGGGTAAAACAGAAAGTTGGAATAGATTAGTTTTTTATTCCTTGGAAAGAATAAGATCTAAAGGAGATTTGATAGAGGTATACTAAATTGTGAGCGGTGTAGGTAGGGTAAATGGAATAGGGGAGTGGAGAGAGAGGTATCGATGAGGGCGAGAGAGGGGATTAAACAGAGGGAAGAGAATGGAGGGAGAGGGAGAGAGAAATTATAGAGGGGTATGCAGCTGTTGAGAGAGGGGTGTAGGACGAGAGTTGGAGTGCGACAGGATAGTGTGAGGGGCTCGAGCAGGGAGCGAAAGCGAGGGAGACGTGCAAGAGTGTGCTAACGAAGCTTACGGAGTGGCAGAGTCGGGGAGATGGTATGCAGATGGAGAACACAAGTGTGATGACTGTTTTAATCATCTTCTCCCTCTCCTGCCCTTCTCTTTTCACACTGCACCTTACCTAGACTCTGACTGCTCTCCCCTCTCCACTCGCCGTGCCCCAGGACAAGGATGGTGATGATTGACGCTGACCAGTCCGAAGGCTTGGCCCTCAACACCAGTTTGTCCAGAAAGCCAGCCAGCTACTCATCTTCCCTTTGATGCGGCCTGGTTATGACACCTTTCCAGCTCTATAGCCTGTAAGGGTCAGTGCTCCATTCCATCCCGGGTGCCATTTTAAAACCACGCGTCACTTCTACCCTGCTAACCATTTTAAATTGGGATATCAATCCTTTTCCGACTCCCATTTGTAATCAGTGCACAATTCCTTCCCTGGTGATCATTTTCAATTAGTACGTCATTCCATCCCAGTCGGACATTTTAACGTAGGTGCAAGTCAGTGAAGATAATACTTCAGAATGAAAGCAGAAGTGTCATCGAAGGCCTGCTGTTGCCTTAGCAGACAAGTTGAAGGAGAATGCTAACGGATGCTACAGGTATGTTCAGAGCAAAGGGATTTCAGGGTCAGAATGGGTTCTCTGGAATATCACAATGAGAGTATAGCCAATACATATGTGGAGACAAAACGGATGATTATTTTTTGTACATCTGTATTTACTCAGCAAACAGAGACAGAGTCTATAGAAACACCGTTTTCACAGGATCTATACAGATTACAGAGAAGGATGTGTCTACTGTCCTCAGGCAAATTACCTGGGCCTGGAGAGGTGTTCACTAGGACACTATGGGAGAAAGAAGTTGCCGGATCCCTCGCAGAGATGTTTAAATCATCCTTAGGTCAGAGGGCTGGATGATAGCCAATGCTGTTCAGCTGTTTAAGAGCGGCTTTAAAATAATCCAAGAAATTATAGGCCTCTGAGCTTGACATCAGTAGAGAGAAGGTTATTGCGAGGTATTCTAGCGGACCAGAACTATGAGTGTTTGGATAGATAATGGCTGATTAAGGGTACTCAGCAATTCTTCGTAAGTGGTAAGTCGTGTCAAGGAAGGTACCAGGAGTGTGGATGAGGGCACGGCAGTGGATGTTGTATACATGGATCTTAGCAAGGCATTTGACAAGGTCCTTCATGGAAGATTTGGTCTCTCAGCTTTGAAAATGAGGTAGTAAATTTGATGAGACCATTGGTTTGAGGATGAAGCCAGAAAGTGGTAACAGATGGTTGCCTACCTGATTGGAGACCTATGAGTAAGGGCGTACTGCAGGGATTTGGAAATTTTAAACACTATGCGGAATAGATTTACCGAAATGCTACTTAATTAAGAGAAAAAAAGAATATGAGGAAACGATAAGGAATCTCTGGTTTCTGCCTCTGGAGAGGACTATGATAAATTTCTTGATAGAAGACTATAAGGTAATAGGAGGTATTGAGAGATTGGACAACCAGAGATGATCGAGGTTAATAGGAGACACGTGAGTGGAAGAAAAAAAGTAAAGGGTTAAACGGAGGTTATAACCTGAAAAAAGACCAAATTGTGCTAATAGCTCTAAAACAGCAGGGATGGATTTTTGGGGATTAGAAATATATAAAAGTAAGTCATCTGCATAGAGTGATATTTTATGGGACTTTAAGCCCCGAGTTATCCTAGTAATATTTGGATATTCTCGAATGGCAATTGCAAGAGGTTCTAAGGCAATATCAAATAATAAAGGACTAAGAGGACACCCTTGTCGAGTACCTCGAAAAAGAGGGGAAAAAGGTGAGCTTAAAGAGTTAGTACAGACCGAAGCCACAGGAGAATGATATAACAATTTAATCCAGGATATCAATTTCGAGCTAAAATTAAACATTTCAAGCACCTTAAATAAATAAGGCCATTCTACTCTATCAAAAGCTTTCTCAGCATCTAAAGAGATAACGCATTCATGAACATTTTGTGAGGGGGTATAAACAATATTTAACAGTGTGCGAATGTTATAAAAAGAGTAACGACCTTTAATAAAACCCGTTTGGTCTTCCAAAATAATAAAAGGAAGTATTTTTTCTAATCTATTTGCTAATAACTTAGAAAAAACTTTAGAATCAACATTTAATAAAGATATTGGTCTATAAGATGCACATTGAGCAGGATCTTTATCCTTCTTTAATATTAGAGAGATTGATGCTCTATTGAAAGATTCAGGAAGTTTACCAAGTTTTAATGAAGCCTCAAAAACCCTACAGAGCCAAGGGATTAATGAAGGTGCGAAATATTTATAAAATTCTACAGTAAACCAATCAGGGCCAGGAGCTTTCCCCAAATTCATAGAGAAAATAACATTCTTAATCTCATCCGTGGTAATTCCATTACTTCCATCCGTGGTAATGGAAGTATCTAACATAGAAGACATACCCTGTGAAATCTCAGGGAAGTCTAGATTATCTAAAAAATCATTCAAATATTTAGAATCTCGAGGAGACTCTGATTGATATAAGGAAGAATAAAAATCACAGAAAGTTTGATTAATCCCCACATGGTCAAGTATCAATCGGTCATTTTGGTTATAAATCTGATTAATTTGAGCTTTAGCATAATTAGACTTCAGTTGATTAGCCAACAGTTTGCCAATTTTGTCACTGTGTACATAAAATTCACTTCGTTTTCTTTAATTGGTTTACAATCGAGGGCGAAAGTAATAAACTGTGTTCCATTTGAAGTTCAGTGCTTTGTTTATATAACTCCTCAGAAGGAGCCATAACATATTTCTTATCAATTTCCTTAATGTTGTCCACGATTACCAACTCCTCCTGCTTCAGCTTCTTCCTCAAAGCAGCAGAATACGAGATAATCTGACCACGAATATAAGCTTTAAAAGTATCCCAAAGAATGTTCACAGAAATATCCTCTGTATAGTTAATTGTAAAAAAAATGATCAATCTGTTCACTCATAAAGTTAACAAAGTCCGAGTCCTGAAGCAACAACGAATTAAAACGCCACTGTCTATTATTTTTTGTATTGGCCTGAATTTTAATAGAAAGCTTAAGTGGAGCATGATCCGAAATGGTTATAGAGTCATAATCACATTTAATCACTGAAGAAATAAGACGAGAATCAATAAAGAAATAATCAATTCTTGAATAAGAACGGTGAACATGTGAGAAAAAAGAAACATCTTTTTCCTGAGGATGCAAAAAACGCCAAATGTCCGTCGACCCAGAATCAGAAAGGAATGAATCAATCAAAGTTGCAGATTTATTAGGTAAAGTCCGTACAGGAGCCGAACGGTCCAAAGCTGGAGATAAACAGGTATTAAGTTGAGGGGAAGAAGGAATCAAAAGGAGAGTGGAGGGGTAAGCAGGGCGGCCGGAAAAGGCATAGTGTTTATAGAAGCTGGAGAATGGGAAGCTCAAGTTCTTAGAGTGTGTGGGAGGAATAGGGGATAGTGGAGAGATGGACTGAGAAGAAAAAAGTAGTGTTAAAGAGAGAGGGAAAGGGTGAAAGACAGAGGCTGGAAGGGAGACAGCACGTTTGAGTGAGAGGGAGAGCGCGAGGGATGCGGGAAAGGCTCAGAAATAAATCATGGAATCCGAGGCCGGTGCTCCTGACATCAGTAGTGGGAACGCTTTGGAGCACTGTGTGTATGAGTATTTTAATAGACAAGACAGTCTAGAGATAGTCAGCATGGTTTTGTGTATCCCACGACATGCTATAGAGTTTCTTGAAGAAGTAACGAAGAATGTTTCCAAGAGACTTCATGAAGGCACTGCAGAGGATGATACCTAAATGGACATTTTCAAGAGATTTTATCAAAGATCCGCATCGGAATTTTGTCAAGAAAATCCACAGCTTTGCATTCAAGATGAAGTAGTACATTGGAGTAAACATTGGCGTAGTAGCAGGAGGCAGAGAGTGGTGACAGATGGTTGGCTTTCTCAGTAGAGGCCTGTGACTGTTGGAGAGCACCACGTTTCGGTGCTGGGCATGGTAGCACTGAGGCCATGTACATGTTGCTGGAGCAGCAAATTTTGATCCGTGTGGTTAACCTCAGACATGATGGTATGAGCATGAATATCTCGAACTTCCTGTAACGACCCCTTCCATTTCACTATTCCCCATTCTCATTTCCCTTTTTCACTTTTTCTGCTTACGTTCAAACCCAACTGCTGGCGGTGCCAAAAATCGGAAATAAAGCGCATCTCGTCTGGAGATTCGCAGACGGCCAGAGATGATTCTGATTTTTATTCAATTACGGCTACAACGAGAAATTAGTAAATCTCTGTTATTATTTGTCAGCCCACTGTCAAATCCAAGCTATTGGATTTAGGATTGAAAGCGGAGGCTAATATGTTCTCGATCAGTCAGAACTTCACATTTAATTGTTGAGCATAGTGCGATTAATGTACACAGCAGCAAATACATCAGTGTAAGAATTGTGCCATATGGCAGAAAAGAGCACGTGGATTTACAATATTTTCACCATTAGTGAAACGGGTGCAGTAGGAGCAGGACTGGCAGCTCAGGATTCCACCGTTCCGCTGTCAAAATGAAGCAGAGGGGGAAAGAATAAATGAGGAGGGGTGGCGTTACTAGTTAAGGAAGATGTCACATCAGGCTGGACTGGTGGAAGGCCGTAATAAGTAAGGTATGTCCATGCTGAATGGACTTTAGCTTTGGAGCGATGGTGTATGATACGTGTATTACAGGCCATTACAGCCCATCCTACAGACCGAGGGATTTAGAGGAACAAATTTGATGAGAAGTTGCAGAGAATTCCAGGAAACATCAGTTTGTTATGGAAGCTAACTGTTTGTCTTTTCTAGAGATTCTGCCTGTCATGTTGACTTCCTTCAGCATTTTGTGCGTTGGTCTGGATTTATAACACATGTAAGGTCTCTAGTCTTTAAGTATTTGCGACATTGCCAGAATCTGTATTTGAATTGAGTAAGATCACGTTATTTCTTTTTTTTCTTTGCTTCTGCTCTTCGTCCGATCTTTCAGGAAACGTTTTATTTATTGGTGCTTATTTTATAAAATTTCCAACTGTATTACAAAATAATATCTCCAGAGAAACGACACCAATTGCATTCTAACAAATTGTAATCAACTGTCGTCACGATAACTGCACGATAGATGCACACTTAAGGTAAAAGCGGATGAACGGGGTGAGCAGTGATTCTGCATTTGAGCTTGTCAGCACAGCTGCAGAACAGTAACATCTGGAGTAATTATGCCCCTTGGTTCTTCGCTCTATCGCTCAGGGCCGCAATGCCATCTCAGCCTATGTCGACAGCAACCAAAACGAGTAATGTGCTGAATAGAGGGCTGTAGTTTCTTGATCCGATCGATATCAGCTATTACCTGATTGCAACGATCAGTTGGATAAATTGGATAAATTTCCATCTGAAGCTTGTACATAGAGGAGAAATTTAAAATGTGGATGCCGGAGAAATATATTTCAGTGCATGACCAGTTTTCGCCCTGACGTCCTCACGTTGCTCACTTGAGACTGCACAAGCGACAACATTATCGGCCGGATGAGTGAAGACGCCATCATCCTGGCCAGCAGTGTATATTAATTTTAGCTCAGTGATGGTTCAAGAGAAGCAGTGTTAACATCGGCGTGGTCAGTGACGTGTTAGTAAAAGCGCAGACTATGCTGTTTATTAAAAGGAAGTGTATCTTTGAATAATAAGCCAGGCCCATATTTCTTTGGGTCTGGAACATTACAGTCAAACTGTCTGCTTCATTTCTGCTATCGTCCAATCCCAAACCAGGTCTTAACCCTGCAGTAGCTCAGACAAATGACCACGAGTGCGCTAAGTGGATATTCACATCGGCCTGACTTTCATATTGCTGCCCATCTGCAGAGACAGCTTTAGCCTGTTCCTTGCAATGTTGGGTCTCATTCGAGCATTATTTACAAAATATTACGAAACCTGTTGGAAGAAATGTCCTGTTTTTATCGCACACAAACATACAACTTATGTATTTTGTAACTCTGCACGTGCCGAACAATAACATTTTAACCACATCTCATTTGACAGTAATTAATCTGTTCAGTAATGTGCAATAATTCTCCCTTGTTGTTCCACACGGTCTGGTTAAAGCAAACAAAACAAAACATAATCTCTGCATTCAGCACGTTTCCTAAATGTGTAAGTATGTCAAACGCATGTTTACATGTATACGGAGATTTTCACAATTACAGTGACTATTTTATTCCTGGTGTAGGACATCAGAGAAAACACATATCTGTCCTGTGAACATGTTAGACCGTGAGGCAGAGGAACCGGATTAGACCCCCTGTCCTATCGACTCTGCTCCGCCATTTACTTATGGTTGACCCTTTTTTCCTCCTCTTCAACCCGAGTTCCCGGCCTTCGCCCATAATCCTTGATGTCATGCCAATCGAGAACCTACCAATCCCTGACTTAAATAAACCCAACGACGAAGAAGTCTCGCTTTTCCTATGTTCACCGCTAGTTTGTCTTATCAGAACCTACTGCATATCGGCTGAACCAAATTTCATTTAGATACGTAAAAAAACAAAATATGCCGATGACTTGGAATGTGAACACGGCCCAATGTGATGATAAAAAAATAAAGGGATATACAGGGATATTGTTATGGTTTTATGGGCTCATGGTCTGACATGTGGTTTTCGCTGCGTCCACCGTGAGACTGGACAGACAATGAACTTACCAGTACACTGAATAAACAGTGGCATTCTCTGCGTGAGGGATTGTGGGACCGAATGAGCTCTGATAATAACATTACGGTGCCAGGGCTGCAGGGTGATCATTTCTCCCTAACTGCCGTGTCACTCCAGATTTCTGTCCGGAAATAATAACAAAAGCCCAGCGCCAATACCATTATGTTCCACTGTTATTTTGGTCACTCGTTGGTAAATATCTCCTCTGAAAATTTGAGCAGATATAAGCAAGTCCATAACGATACGTTGAACTGAAAAAACTGTCCACGACACTTCACAAGTCTCTCGCTGTGCAGGGCACTATAAATATAATTGATAATTGCACATTTGAAGCATTGATTCTGCGGTATGTAAGCGGTGGCATCTTTATTTGTCGCAGAAGAGCGCGCACTGAGAAGTAAATATATGATCAATATTTTCTGACATCCAGTGACAGTGTGCTCGGTCATTATCTATGACAGTGTGATTGTGCTGAGGAACATTTTTATAAAGAGGGATTTAACACCCTAAGAAAGGTTTCACTGCTAACGTAGTGGCTTTTCTGTAGAAGCAGTCTTTGGTTGAAATTTAAAGATTTCGGATGCATTGGAATGTGAACCGTCCAACGGGGCTGGGTGGGTTCTGTTGTGTTCTGACGTCGGAATGAGCTGGGGCCTTTTGTCCAGTGGGAGACGAAGTGAGAAGACACTGGGGAGAACAAATCCTCGGGTAGGACCCGGTGGGAGACCCGTTTGTTCGAAATGGTTTGCGAGCGAATATCGGAAGATGCTGTGTGCTTCCACGCAAAGCGAGGGCCCCAGAGCGTGAGTTCAGGATGAGATCCAACTTGTGTACATTTGGCTGGTTAATTACAGTGGGTCGATTTCGTTTATTTCTTTCTATGCCTTAATGACTCCAGTTAATTAACATTCATAAAGATAATTCCTTTAATCGTATGCAGTGTGTTGTCTGTTATAACGTGACGCTGAGTTATAACGGTAGTAAATTACACAACACACACAGAAAGCGGAGTTTGGGGTGACAGAGCCATTTGAATCTCACGGGTCAGGCAGAAGCAGTGAGTGTATTTCCTGGAATCACGCAGACTCGGAAATCAGGATATTTCAGGGATATCGTTATAGCTTTATGAGGCTATGGTCTGACGTGTAGTTTTCACTGCGTCCTCCGTGAGACTGGACAGACAATGGACTTACCAGTACACTGAATAAGCAGTGGTATTCTCTGTATGAGAGGTTGTGGGACCGAATGAGCTCTGAAAATAACATTACGGTGCCTGGGCTGCTATTCGGGGTTGAGAAATTAGGGGCGTTTCGCAGGCGCGTGAGTGAAAGTAAAATAGAGGACTAAGGTCAGGGAATCATTAGGTTGATCTTGGAGTAGGTTCCAAGGAAGGTGGTTTACACTTGAACTGAAAAGGGACTGATATCCTAGCGGGAAGGTTTCCTACGGCTGCTGGCAGGGGTGGGGCGGAGTGCAGAGGTGAGGGTTAAACTAGACCTGCAAGTGGATGGGAAGAGGACTGCCCCAGAACAGGGAGTGGAGGGGTTGTGGAGACAGATGTTGTAAAAACCACACACAAAGTCAGGAATGAAAAGGTCCAGCATGGGCCGACTGGTGATCTTACCTGAAGATATTTCAAAGCACGAAGCATTGTATGAAAGGCAAATGAGCACAGGGCCGGAATAGGCAAGTGGAATTACTATACTTTAGCCATGAGTGAGACGCTTACGGTAGATGCAGGACTGCCAGCTCAGTATTTCGCCGCCCCGTTGTTTAACACGAAAGAGTGGGGGGGGGGGGGGGTGCTGGGGGTGGGGGCGTAGTAAATGAGGAGTGGTGGGTTACTAGTGAAGGAAAATATCATAGTCATGCCGGACTGGAGAACTCAGCTGGTAAGACGCTCTATGTACAACGTAGTAAGAAGAAAGGTATTCCCTTTGGAGCGATGGTGCACGATGGGGTGTTGCAGGGCATTAAACACCATGAAACAGTCCGATAGAATTAGAGGGTCACATTTGAAGAGAAATGGCCGAAAACTTCACGAAACATAAGGTTGTAATAACAGCTGGTTTGAACTTTCCACGTTTTAACTGGGAAACTGGGAACCAATGGTGTGAAAGGAATAGACGGCATAGAGGTTGTGAATAGATGTTCTGGATAGTTTCTTAAGCAGTAGATAAAAACTTGAAATGACGAAGACTGCGATTCTTGATCTTCTCTGAGGGAACGAGAGAGGACCGGTGGCAGAAGGTTGCCTCGGGGATCACTTTGCATCCACTAGTCCGCAGGCCATTAGTTTGAAGTTAAACATGCAAAAAGAGGCCTGGTTCTCGGGCTGCGATTTTAGATTGGAGACAGAAAGAATCTTGTTGGTATCAGAGAGGATTTTGCAAGTGTTCTCTGGGACATTCTATAGTAAGTGGAAGGTCTTCAAAAGTGAAATTTCGAGAGCGCAAAGTTTGCTCGGGCCCGTCAGAATAAATGCTAAACATAACAGTGTCGGGAACCTGGAAATTCAAGTGATATGGAGGCCCAAGTGAAGAAAGGAAATGAGGTGAATTGCAGGTTCAGTAATGTGTTTATGGGGGTGTAGGAAATGCAAGAGAACGTTTATCAAAGAGAGGAGGAGGGTGAGAGAATGATATGACTTTGTCCGAGTTGAATCGTTAAGAATGCTGCACATATCTTAAGAGCAAAAGGATTTCAAGAAACGTAATTAGTCTTCTGGAACTGGGACCATAGCTAATGCACATGTGGTGCCAAATGAGCTGATGTTTTGCATCTGTATTTATCCAGGAAACCGATACAGGCTATTGAGGAAAGCAAAATTGAATCATCTTCGTGGACTCTACAGAGATTGCCGAGGAGAAGACCTTTGCTGTCTTCAGGCAGATTAGAGTGGATAAATCCCCAGAACCGGTCAAGGTGTTCTTTGGGGCCCAGCGAAAGGATGAACTTGCAGGAACTCTAGCAGAGATATATACATCATTCTTAAACCAGGCATAGCCAATGTTGTTCCTTTGTATAAGAAAGGCTCTAAAAATAATCCATGAAATAATAGTCTTGTGAGCCGGACATCATTCGTGGGAAGGTTGTTGGAAGGTAGTTTAACGGGCGGAATATATGATTTTCATTTTAGATATCCACTGATTAACGATAGTCCGCATGGCTTCATTAGTGGTAAATCGTGTCAAAGATCTTACCTGGAAAGTTGATGAAGAAAAAATATAAGGTGTTGTCGACATGGAATTTTTCAAGACATTTGATAGTTTCCGGTGAGGTTCAGTCGCTCCGCTCTGAAAATCAGGTAGTAAATTTATGAGCCATTTTCTTTGTGAAAGGAACCACGGAATGGTAGCAGATGGTTGCCTCTCTAACTGGATACCTGTGAGTAGCGGAGTTCTACAGACACCGGCGCTGGTTCCTTTGACATTTACATCTGTATTAACGATCTGGATGATGATGTGCCTCAGACAGAATCAGTAATTTAAATCACACACATCAAAGTTTCTGGTGAACTTTGATGTGTGTTGCTAGAATTTCCAGCATCTGCAGAATTCCTCGTGTCAGGAATTTAATTGTTGATCATCGTGCGAGTAATATACTCAGCTGCAGATACCTCAATGTAAGAAGTATTGTATTAAAAGGCGGATGAGACCATGGCATGAATGAGCACGTGGATTTACTATATTATCGCCATTAGTGGGATGGTTGCAGTATGAGCAGGACTGGCAGCGCAGTATTCCACCGCTCTGCTGTTTAAGATAAAGCAGAGGGGGAAGGAATAAATGAGGAGGGATGGCGTTATAAGTTAGGGAAGATGTCACATCAGGGTGGATTAGAGAACTCACCTAGTGAGGCATTCAATGTGGAACATAGTAATAAGAAAGGTATGGCCATGTTAAAGGGGCTTTGGCTTTGGAGCGATGAAGTATGATAGATGTATTACACGGCATCACAGCCCAGACAAGTGTCCGTGGGAGTTAGAGGAACAAATGTGAAGAGAAATTGCTCAGAATTTCAGCAAACGTCAATTTGTTATAGGAGCCAGGGTTAAATTTCCAGGTTTTGACTGGGACTCCCAAAGTGTAAAAGGACAAAATGGAATAGACGTTGTCATCTATTTTCTGGAATGTTTTCTTAATCAGTAGATAAAAGTCCCAAACGAGGGAGTGTGAGATATTGATTTGCATTTAGGGAAGGAGGGAGGCCAGGTGGCACCATTTTGTATAGGGGAACACGTTGCATCCAGTAGTCTGAAGGACATTAGCTTTAAAGTAAATGTGCAAAAGAAAAGCAGTTCGGGTCCGCGATCTGCGTGCTTAAACCAGCGGACTCGAGGAGAGCCCAGCGTTCTTCCGTTGCTTAAGATAGGCTCTAAATTAATCTGTGAAATTTCAGCCCTCTGAGCTTGCTATCAGTCAAGGGAAAGTTATTAAAAGATATTGAAAGGGACCAAAGAACTTAATTGTATCCGCTGCGGCCCCACCAATTTCCGCACTTACGTCCCATGGTGTCTGACCTTTTCCCACTCGGAGTCCACAACTCGCCTGAGAAACAGAAAGCAACATTTCCAAGCTTTATGAAATATCATGTAGGCTGATATTTTATTAATTACACAGTAATTGTCGAATTTATATTCTGAGCGGTATTTGACCTCCCCGAAATTGCATAGTTGGCAATAAACTGCACTGGGCCTCAGAGAATCCGATGAGATTCGAGCAGCGATGGTCACTTTCTGTGGATTCAGCTTGGGAGAAGCAGCCGGTCAGCTGGAGTCCAATGTTAGAAAGGAGGTCACTCACCTCGGTCGAAGAGGCGGTAATGGTGAAGAGCTGAGGTGGTGAGGGAGATTTTGAAATGTTGTCGGCAGTGAAGAAGGTCAAAGGTACAATGTATATAATCCAAGCGTTATTGGGTATACGACTGGAAATAACTTTGCAGGATTATTTCTGACTTTACTGAGATTGCATTGTTTTTCGAACATTGGCCTACATAAATCAATACATTGAGCACAGGAAATGGGATTTTTGTTGGTGTAGTATAAGGCATTGCTGAGGCTGAATTTGGAGTATTGTGTGTAGTTTTGGTCGCCTACCTACAGGAAAAGATACAGAGTAAGAGTACAGAGAAAAACTACCAAGAGGTTGCCTGGTATGGATGACCTGACTGATAAGATAACCTTTCAGAGTATTGGACTTCATTCCTTGGAACTTAAAGCACTGAGCGAAGCTTTGAGAGTGGTGCACACAATTATGGGTGTATAGATATAGCCATATAAACATACAACAATTACAGCACGGAAACAGGCCATGTCGGCCCTTCTAGTCCGTGCCGAACTCTTACTCTCACCTAGTCCCACCGACCTGCACTCAGCCTATAACCCTCCATTCCTTTCCTGTCCATTATCTATACAATTTAACTTTAAATGACATCATCGAATCTGCCTCAACCACTTCTGCAGGAAGTTCGTTCCACACAGCTACCACGCTCTGAGTAAAGACGTTCCCCCTTATGTTTCCCCTGAACTTTGGCTCTTTTAAATCTCAAATCTTGTTTGAATCTCCCCCACTCTCAATGGAAAAAGCCTATCCACTTCAACTCGATCTACCCACCTCATAATTTTAAATACCTCTATCAAGACCTCCCTCAACCTTCCACGCTCCAAAGAATAAAGACCCAACTTGTTCAACCTCTCTCTGTAACTTAGGTGATGAAACCCCAGTAACATTCTAGTAAATCTTCTCTGTACTCTCTCTATTTTGTTGACATCTTTCCTATAATTCGGTGACCAGAACTGTACACAATGCTCCAAATTTGGCCTTACCAATGCGTTGTACAATTTCATCATTACATCACAACTCCTATACTTAATGGTCTGATTTATAAAGGCCAGCATCCCAAAAGCTTTCTTCACCACCTTATCCACATGAGATTCTACCTTCAGGGAACTATGCACCATTATTCTTAGATCCGCCTGTTATACTGCATTCTTCAATGCCCTGTCATTTACCGTGTATGTCCTATTTTGATTAGACCTACCATAATGTAGCACCTCACAATTATCCGCATTAAACTCTGTCTGCCATTTTTCAGCCCACTCTTCTAACTGGCCTAAATCTGTCTGCAAGCTTTGAAAACCTACTTCATTATCCACAGCTCCACCTACCTTAGTATCATCTGCATACTTACTAATCCAATTTACTACCCCATCATCCAGATCATTAATGTATACGACAAACAGCGTTGTACCCAGTACAGATCCCTGAGGCACACCCCTCATCACCGGACTCCACTCTGACAAACAGTTATTCACCACTACAGTCTGGCGTCTCCCATCCAGAAACTGCTGAATCCATTTTACTACTTCAATATAAATACCTAATGATTCAATCTTCCCAACTAACAGTCCATGTGGAACCTTGTCAAAAGCCTTACTGAAGTCCATATAGAAAACATCCACTGCTTTACCCTCGTCAACTTTCCTAGCAACGTCTTCAAAAAAATAATAAAACAAAAGATTTCTCAAACCTGACCTTCCACGCACAAATCCAAGTTGTCTAATCCTAATCAGACGTTTTCTATCCAGATAATTATATATACCATCTCTAAGAATACTTCCATCAATTTACCCACAACTGACGTCAAACTCACAGCCTGATAATTGCTAGGTTTACTCTTAGGACCCTTTTTAAACAATGGAACAACATGAGCAATAAAACAATCCTCCGGCACCATCTCCGTTTCTAATGACATTTAAGATATTTCTGTCAGAGCCCCTGCTCTTTCCACACTAACTACTCTCCAGGACCTAGGAAATATCCTGTCAGGACCCGGAGACTTATCCACTTTTGGTATTCCTTTAAAGCTCCAGTACTTCCTCTGCTTTAATCATCATAGTTTCCATAACTTCCCTACCTGTTTCCCTAATCTTACACAAGTCAATATTCTTCTCCCCAGTGAATACCGAGGAAAAGAAATTGTTTTGCATGGCCCAGATCTCTTCTGGCTCCACACATAGCTGTCCACTCTGATTCTCTAAGGGACCAACTTAATCCCCCACTATCCTTTTCCTATTAATACAACTGTAGAAACCCTTTGGTTTTATTTTCACCTTACGTGCCAAAGCAACCTCATATCTTCTTTTAGCTTTTCTAATTTCTTTCTTAAGATTCTTTTTACATTCTTTATATTTCTGCAGCACCTCATTTACTCCATGCTGCCTATATTTATTGTAGATATCTCTCTTTTTCTGAACCGTGTTTCCAATATCCCTTGAAAACCATGGCTGTCTCAAACGCTTAACCTTTCCTTTCAACATAACAGGAACATAAATATTCTGTACCGTCAGAATTGCATCTTTAAATGACCTCCATTACTCTATTACATCCCTCCCATAAAACAATTTGTCCCAATCCACTCCTTCTAAATCCTTTCGCATCTCCTCAGAGTTAGTCTTTCTCCAATCAAAAATATCAACTCTGGGTCCAGACCTATCCTTCTCCATAATTATATTGAAACTAATGGCATTGCGATCACTGGACTCGAAGTGCTCCCCAACACAAACCTCCATCATCTGCCCTATCTCATTCCCTAAAAGGAGATTCAACACTGCTCCTTCTCTGGTTGGTACCTCTATGTATGGCTGCAAAAGAAAGATCCTGCACACATTTTACAAACTCTAAACCGTCCAGCCCTTTTACAGTACTTTTACGGTATGGGCTTCCCAGTCTATGTTTGGAAAATTAAAATCTCCCACAATCACAAGCTTGTGTTTACTCCAAATATCTACTATCTCCTTACAAATCTGCTAGGATAAATGCAGGTTGGAATTTTCCACTGAGTTTGGATGCACTAGCAATCAGAGTTATGTGTTAATGGTGGAAGGTTTAAGGGCAACATGAAGTAATTTGCAGTTGGAAGGCGGAAAGTCAGGCAAAGTCTATGGAATTAAATGAAAATTCGACTTTTCGAGCTGAGACGCTTCAGAGAAATTAGAAATGAAGAAGCAACATTGATTGATTAGGAAGGTTTTGGTTGTTGTTCTGTGAGATTCGCAGCTCAGTGTCTCTGTGTAATCAGCTGCCTGGACACGCAAATTTCGTTCTGCTGAAATCAACTCCACCGTCACCCTTGTTCAGTTGTGAATACTGTGTCTTTAATACATTAAACCATTTCTACTAAAGTGAAGACCGATAGAACCTTTAACAGTCTAAAGAAGGTTACCAGGGGCCAGAAGCTGCATAGTTATTTTTAACCCTAATCCAATCATCCGCAGTTGTTTTAAAACATATTTTTTTGCCATTTGAACAAATCAGACCGTATCATCCTTAACCTTTGCCACCTTTTAACTGATGTTGCTGTGCGGCTGAGAGTGCGATGGGGAGTGCGGGTGAGGGGAAGGAAGAGGGAGAAGGAGAGTGCATGGGTGAGCATGGAGAGGGGATGGGGCACGGTGTGTGTGGAAGGTGCAGATAGGGAAGCTGAAGGTGGATGAATATGTGGGCAAGAAGAGGGATCGAGAGTGTGCAGAGTGGAGAGAGAGGAGAGGGGAGATATAAAGAGATATAGACAGTACAGACAGAGCGAAATTGTGAGAGAGGGGGAATAGGAGGTAGAGTGCACGGGTAAGTGAGAGGTATAGAGCGTGGGATGTTGGAAAGGCTCACAAATCAAACAGAGAATTATCGGCCACACTAATATTTTGAAACAACGACTTATATTTCGTCTTCGAAACAAAAGAATGTAACAAGATTTACAAATAAATGACTCCGAATTGCTTTTACATATACGAAAAACAAAATGGACCAGTGACTCGGAATGTAAACCCGGCGCAATGCGATGACAAAAAATAAAGCCTGAATGTTTATTCCTGACCGCCGGGTCACCTGTGATATCAATCCACAAATAAGTACAAAAGCCCAGGGCGAATACTGTACCATCATGTTTCACTGTTATCTTATTCATTCGTTGGTAAATATCTCCTCTGAAATGTTTATCAGGTATAAGCAAGTCCCCATAACGTTATGTTGAAAGGAAATCCGGTCCTCATCACTTCAGACATATCCCCCTGTGCAGGGCGCTTTAAATATCATTGATAACAGCACATTTGTGATAGTGATTCTGCAGTATGTCAGTTGTGCCGGTTTTATTTGCAACAAATGGCGAGCACTGAGAAGTAAACATATGGCCAATATTTTCTGACAACCAGTGACAGTGTGGTGGGTTATGACTGGGCATTATCACTGGCAGTGTGATGTGCTGACGAGCATTTTTATAAAGATGTGTGTCACACCCTGGAAGGAGACTTTATTGCTATTGTAATGGTCTATATGGAGAAGCCGTGTTTGTAGAACATCGAACATAGAATAGTACAGAACAGTACAGGCCATTCGGCCCACAATGTTGTGCCGACCCTTGAACCCTACTTCCGATATAACTCCACACCCCACCTTAAATTCCTCCATGTACCTGTCTAGTAGTCTCTTAAATTTCCCGAGAGTATCTCCCTCCACCACTGACTCAGGCAGTGCATTCCACGCACCAACCCTCTCTGACTGAGAAATCTTCCTCTAATATCTCCCTTGAACTTCCAACCCCTTACCAGAAAGCCATGTCCTCTTGTATTGAGCAGTGCTGCCCTAGGGAAGAGGTGCTGTCTGCCCACTCTATCTGTTCCTCTTAATACCTTGTACACCTCTATCATGTCTCCTCTCATCCTCTATCTCTCCAAAGAGTAAAGCCCTAGCTCCCTTAATCTATGATCATAATCCATACTCTCTAAACCAGGCAGCATCCTGGTAAATCTCCTCTGTACCCTTTCCAATGCTTCCACATCCTTCCTATAGTGAGGCGACCAGAACTGGACACAGTACTCCAAGTCTGGCCTAATCAGAGTTTTACAGAGCTGCATCATTACCTCGCAACTCTCAAATACTATCTCTAGACTTATGAAAGTTAATACCGCATAAGCTTTGTTAAATTCCCTATCTAACTGTGAGGCAACATTCGTTTAGTTTAGAGCTGGAGATTTCCGATGCGTCGGAATGTGAGCCGTCCAATGTGCTTTTCTGTTGTGTACTGACGCCGTTGTGAGCCGGGGCCTTTTGTTCGGCGGGAGACGAAGAGAGAAGACGCAGGGGAGAACCAGTGTCGGATAGGGCCCGGTGGGAGACCATTTGTTCGAAATGGATTGCGAGCGACGATCGGAAGGTGGTGAGAGCTTCCACGCAGACCGAAGTCCAGCGCGTGAGTGACAGAAAAGTTGAAGATGAACTCCATCGTGTTCACATTTGACTGGTTAATTATAATACGCCCTTTTTCTTTCTTTATTTCATTTCTTTAATGACTCTTTAGTTAAGTAACATTAAGTAAATATGATTCCTTTAATCACATGCAGTGTGTTGACTGGTATTTCTTGGCACTGATGTACAACAGCGTAGCAAATTACACCGTACCGACACAAACTAGGGTTTGGGGTGGCAGAGCCATCTCACGGGATTGACGGGAGCAGAGTGTGTATTTCGTAGACTTAAACAGACAAAGAAACAGGGTCGTCAGCGATATTGTTATCGTTTTATGTGCCACGGTTTTATATGTAGTTTAAACTTTGTCCATCGTGAGAGTCGAGTAGCAATGGAATTACCAGTATACTGAGAGAATGTTCTGAATAAGAAGTGGTATTCTCTGTGCGAGAGACCGGGTGACCGAATAAGCTGTGATAATTACATTGCAGTATTGATGGAACTGGACAAGCAATGACATTTTCTATGTTGCCGGTGGCATGTCAGAGAAAGCACTGATAACACCAGCGAGGTCTATGATGGCCCTGTAGGACAGTGACAGATTTTCTCATTGCTGTAATGGACCCATTGGAAAGAGGAAAATAGGGCACTCATCTCCTCACGACGCACAGAAATCATAAAAGCATCTGTCTCATATCTCTTGTGTTTCTCAATCTATGGTGAAGTATCATTATATTCTTTGGAAACGTCCTTCTCATTTGAACAATATATCTGTATGAATTATTGTTATTTTAAACGAACATGAACCGCCATAACGGAAAAAGAACAGATATTTTTGGGAGTACTCTACAGACATCTCACCGCCACTACTACTCCACTGCCCCTCAGTGATCATATTGGTTATTGTACCAGAGAAAGTGTCAGACCTGGTGCGAAAACACTCAGAGGATGCGCAATTCAAAAAAAAACATTAAAAAATTCTTAACCTTTACATTTGACGCGTAAGGAGATGTGCAGAAGAATGGGAAAATATTGAATTTTGGGAGGGAAGGAACTATGCGATTGCGTAAAATCGTGAGATCATAAAATGGGAACAGATGTACGGGGAAATGCACTAAATTAATATAGAGATTGTTAATGGAGAACTTGTATTGGGCTTTTCATAGATTTGACTCAATGGAGAAGGAAAGGAATGATAGGATATGGAGACATGGCTCATAATAAATATGAAAACCCTACTCAAGAGGAAGACGGAAGCGCACTTTACGAAACAAGGGTCAGAGAAGGCTCGAGTATTACAAGGCATCCAGGAAGGGAGCTGGAAATGGACCTAATATTGCGCGAAGGGAATAGCAGAAGGCGTTGCTGAGTAGGATGAAGGAAACAATCAGGAGGTATAGACGCACATGAGAATAGGGAGGACTGATCATGGATAAAACCGGGAACGTGCTGGAGTAACAGGGGAGGAGCAGCTGTCAGTAATGAATAACTTGCTTCAGTATTCACACATGGGAGGGGCATTAACCGCTCGGAAAGCCAACTTGTATAGTGTTTAAAGCAGGGGTAAATAGGTTCTGATTAGACAGGACATCAAAGGGGACGGGAAGAAGCTGGCAGAATGGAGTTGTGGGAATGGTAAATCAGTCATGATGGAATTTTGGAGCAGAATGGTCTGAATTTTCTAATTCTGCATCAATTAGAGGATGACCTGGAAGTTTTAAAGACAATGCAGAATAGATTTACCGAGATGCTACTCAGGTAAGAGATCAAGTCTAATGAGGAAACGTTGAGGGTTCTCTGGATTTTGTATTTTGTGCGAAGGAATATGGCAGAATTCATGATAGAAGAGTATAAGGTGTAAGCGGTATTGAGGGATTGTGCAGCAAGACATTATCTTGGGAGTAAGTGGCTAATAGGAGGGACATAACATTAAGATAATCGGAGGAAGTTATAGCGCGCTGTGAGATGTAACCTTTTTTTTCTACACAGAGAATGCTTCGAGCCTGGTGTTCGGTGCTGAGACATTAGCGATATTTCAGACATGCATGAGTGAAAGCAAAATAGAGGACTAACCTATGGGAGTCATTATGTTGAACTTGGAGTATGTTCTAAGGAAGGTGGTTTATACCTGAACTGAAAGGGGACTGATATCCTTGCAGGAACAGGACTGCCCCAGAGCAGAGAGTGGAGAGATTGTAGAGACAGATGTTGTTATGACGATAGTCAAAGTCAGGAATGAAAAGGTTCAGCATGGGTCAACAACTGTGCTCAGCTGCAGATATTCCAATACAAAAAGCATTGCATGAAAGCCAGCTGAGCTCAGGGCTCGTGTAACTACTATATTTAACCATTAAGAAGCAAAGGGGACGCATTAAATGAGATTGTAGGGCACTGCATAACAACCATCAGTCCGATTGATTTAGAAGATGACATTTGAAGAGAAATTGCAGAAAATTGCAGGAAAAATAGTTTGTGATAACAGCTGATTTTAACTTTCCAATTTTTGACCGCGACCTCCATAGTGTAAAAAAACTAGATGGAATATTGGTTGTGAGACATATTGTGGAAAGTTTTTTATTTTTTAAGCACCAGATAAAAGTCCCAAATGAACGACTGGACGATACTTGATCTGCATTTAATGAACGAGACAGGGTAGGTGGCAGAAGTTTTTCTAGCGGAACACTTTGTATCCAGTAGTCTGCAGGCCATTAGTTTGAAAGTATCTAAGCAAAAAACAGGCCTTGTTCTTGGATTGCGATTTTAGATTGCACATATTTTAATCTTGCTGGTGTCAGAAACGATTTTGCAAGTGTCGACTGGGACAGGCCGTTTTCCGTCAAAGGTGGTAGGTGGGAGTTCTTCAAAAGTAAAATTTTGAGAGAACAAAGTTTGTACAGACCTGTCACAATAAAGAGTAAACCTAACAGGTGTCGAGAACTTGGAATTTCAAGTGATATGGAGGCTGAAGTGAAGAAAAAACAGGAGATGAATTACAGGTGCAATGAGGTGCTTATCGAGTGCAGGGAATGCAAGAGAACAGTTTAGAAAGAGAGCAGAAGAGTCAAGAAAGGATGATTTTGCCCTAGTTCAATCGTAAGGAATGCTGCACGTAGTTTCAGAGCAAAAGGATTTCAAGAGACACAATTAGACCACTGGAAGGTGAGAATTGGGCAATAGAGAATCCATTTGTGGTGCCAAAAGCGCTAATTTTTTTGCGTCTGTATTTATCTAGGAGTCGGATGCAGTTTATCGAGATAAAACAAAACAGAATCAACTTCCCGGACTCTATACAGATTACAAAGGTGGAGACGTTTGGATGAGCACATTAGAGTGGATAAATCACCCGAACCTGACAAGGTGTTCCATCGGACCTCGCGAAGGGAAAAACTTGCAGGAACCCTCGCAGAGGTATTTACATCATTCTTAAACAAGATAACTGGAGAGAAGCAAATGTTGTTCCGTTTGTTTAAGAAATGCTCTAAAAATAATCTATAATTTTATTCTCTTGTGAGCTGACATCATTAGTGGGAAAGTTATCGGAAGGTATTTTAATGGGCCGGATACATGAGTTTCTTTTTAGATATTGATTAACGATAGACCATATAGCTTCCTTTGAGGCAAATCGTGTCAAAGAAGTTACCAGGAATGTTGTTGAAGAAAAAATATAGGCTGCTGTCGACGTGGAATTTTGCAAGACATTTGACAGTTTCCCGCAATGTTGAGTCATTCTGCTATGAAAATGAGGTAGTAAATTTATGAGACATTTGCTTTGTGAAAGGAACCAGAGATTGGTAGCAGTTGGTTGCCTCTCTAACTGGATACCTGTGACAAGCGGAGAACTGCACAGACCGGTGCTGGTTCCTTTGCTGTTTACATCTGTATCAACGATCTGGATGACAATGTGCTAAATTGCATCAGGAAATTTGTGGATGCTGCCAAGACAGGGAGAATGATAGACAGAGAGGAATAGTATCATGGTGTGTGGTCGAATATAGAGCAGCTGGGAACAAATTGGTTAAGGGTAATACTGCCGTAAAGAAAGCTGTTGGCATATTATCCATCATAACTCAAAGTACATAATACAGGTGATAAAATGTCATCTTCAGGTTGGATAAGATATGGCTGAGGCCACATGAATTATTATGCAGTATGGTAAACTTCCTACAGGGAATATGTACGTAAATACATTGAAAAGGGTGCAGAGAAAATTTACAAGGACTTTGGCCCGACAGGTGGACCTGAGATACAAGGAAATCGATCATGAGTTTTGACTTCAATCCCTGATGCGTAGAAAATTAAAATGAGACTGCTTTCATTACTCTCTATATCTACACCCATCTTAATTTTATATACCTCTATCGCTTCTCTCTTCTATGCTCCAGGGAATAAAGTCCTAACCAATTCAACCTTTCTCAGTAGCTCAGTTTCTCAATCCCGGCAACATCCTTGTAAACCTTTTCTGCACTCTTTCAACCTTAGTAATATGCTTCCTGTAAATTGGTGACCAAAACTGCAAACAATACTCTAAACCTGGCCTTACCAATGCATTATACAACCTCACCATAACATGCCAACTCTCATACTCAATACTTTGAATTTTAAAGGCCTTTGAGATAAGGTCGGAAGCTCTCTTTACGATCCTGTTTATCTGTGACACCACTTTTAGGGAACTTTGTATCTGTGTTCCACGATCCCTCTGTTCTACAGCACTCCTCAGTGCCCTACCATTTACCTTGTATTTTCTACTTTGGTTTGTCCTTCAAAAGTGCCATACCTCACACTGGTCTGTATTAAACTTCAGCTGCCATTTTTCAGCCCATTTTTCCAGCTGGTCCAAATCCCTCTGCAAGCTTTGAAATTCTTCCTCACTCTCCAGTACACCTTCAATCTTTGTATCATCAGCAAAGGATACTTTAGATGTATGGGTATGGAGGGCTATGCCGACTGAAGTAGGCAATTTAAATATCTCGGCCGAAGGGCCGGTTTCTGTGCTGTTCTTTCCTAAGGGACCATGACTACCTGACCACTGATTCATAACACAGAAATAGGTTGATTATATCGAAATCCGAAATGACTATAGTTTGATTTATTCACCGAGAATATTCTAACAGCGTGGATAATTTTGTAGCATCTCAGCAGGTCCCGCAACAACAACAAAACGAATAACATATAGAGGTTTCGTGCCGTCACACTTTAGTGCAACTGGAATGTGAGGGTTGTTTTTCTGTGAGAATCTGATCGAAGAGTCTGGCTACAAGCAGTCACATTCCTCAGAATAAGGAGTCTACGTTCTGTTAAAATGAAATTTAACTGGTTCGACATTCCAATGTGACCAAAGTAATTTAAATTATGCTTAGCGACAGGTAAGGTACCGGAGAATTAGAGTTCGCTTACGAAAGGCTCAGAGACTCAGCCAAGTAATTACAAGCCAGTGCTCCTGACATCAGTGGTGGGAAAGTTATTTGAAAGACCGAATTTGTGAGAATTTCAATAAACAGAATGAATTGGGTATAACTTTGTGTATTCATGGCAATCTTATAGAGTGTTTCGAAGAGGTTACGAATAATACTATTCGGAACTATGATGAAAGCAAGGCAGGGTACATTGTTTATCTGTACTTTATCAAGAAATTCAACAAGTTGCCGCGTGGGAAGTTTGTCAACAAAATCCTCGTTATTCAAGATGAGGTGGTAAATTGGAGTGGACATTGAAATTGTGGGAGATGGTGGATAGTGCTATTGAATGGTTGCCTCCCTGACTAGAGGCCCGTGTATAGTGGAGTGCCAGAGGAATCGGTGTTGGATGCATTGTTTGTTACCTATAGGAATGCTCTGGATGATAATGTAATTAATTGGATCTGCAGACTTGCCGATGACACTAAGATTGGAGGTGTAGCCAACAGCCAGGAAGTCCATCAGAGCTTTCAACAGGATCTGTACTAGGTGGGAAAATCTGCTAAAATTAGCAGAAGTAAAATTAATGCAGGAAAATGTAGGGTATTGCACTTCGGTTCGACCAACTAAGGTAGGTCTCACACATTAGAAAGTAGGGCAATGAGGTGTGCCGTAAAGCCAAGTGATTTAGGATTACAGGTTCAGAATTAATCGACAATTGCGGCATAGGTAGATAGGGTCGTAAGATGAGCTTTTGGCACACTGGCCTTCATAAGTCAAATTATTGAGTATAGGAGATGGGATGTTATGCTGAAGTCATATTACACATTGGCGTGGCCTAATTTGGAATATTGTGTGCAGTTTTGTTCAACTACCTACAGGAAACATGCAACTATGGTTAAAATAGTACAGTGAAATTTAAAAGGATTTTGGCGGTATTGGAGTACCTGGGTAAAACAGAAAGTTGGAATAGATTAGTTTTTTATTCCTTGGAAAGTATAAGATCTAAAGGAGATTTGATAGAGGTATACTAAATTGTGAGCGGTGTAGGTAGGGTAAATGGAATAGGGGAGTGGAGAGAGAGGTATCGATGAGGGCGAGAGGGGATTAAAGAGAGGGAAGAGAATGGAGCGAGAGGGAGAGAGAAATTATAGAGGGGAATGCAGCCGTTGAAAGAGGGGTGCAGGACGAGAGTTGGAGTGCGACAGGATAGTGAGAGGGGCTCGAGCAGGGAGCGAAAGCGAGGGAGACGTGCAAGCGTGTGCTAACGAAGCTTACGGAGTGGCAGAGTCGGGGAGATGGTATGCAGATGGAGAACACAAGTGTGATGACTGTTTTAGTCATCTTCTCCCTCTCCTGCCCTCTCTTTTCACACTGCACCTTACCTAGTCTCTGACTGCTCTCCTCTCTCCGCTCGCCGTGCACCAGGACAAGGATGGTGATGATCGATGCTGACCAGTCCGAAGGCTTGGCCCTCAACGCCAGTTTGCCCAGAAAGCCAACCAGCTACTTATCTTCCCTTTGATACGGCCTGGTTATGACACCTTTCCAGCTCTACAGCCTGAAAGGGTAGGTGCTCCATTCCATCCCGGGTGCCATTTTAAAACCACGCGTCACTTCTACCCTGCTAACCATTTTAAATTGGGACATCAATCCTTTCCCGACTCCCATTTGTAATCAGGACACAATTCCTTCCTGGTGATCACTTTCAATTAGTACGTCATTCCATCCCAGTCGGACATTTTAACGTAGGTGCAAGTCAGTGAAGAGAATACTTCAGAATGAAAGCAGAAGTGTCATCGAAGGCCTGCTGTTGCCTTAGCAGACAAGTTGAAGGAGAATCCTAACGGATGCTACAGGTATCTTCAGAGCAAAGGGATTTCAGGGTCAGAATGGGTTCTCTGGAATATCACAATGAGAGTATAGCCAATCCATATGTGGAGACAAAACGGATGATTATTTTTTGTACATCTGTATTTACTCAGCAAACAGAGACAGAGTCTATAGAAACACCGTTTTCACAGCATCTATACAGATTACAGAGAAGGATGTGTCTACTTTCCTTAGGCAAATTCCCTGGGCCTGGAGAGGTGTTCACTAGGACACTATGGGAGAAAGAAGTTGCCGGATCCCTAGCAGAGATGTTTAAATCATCCTTAGGCCAGAGGGCTGGATGATAGCCAATGCTGTTCAGCTGTTTAAGAGCGGCTTTAAAATAATCCAAGAAATTATAGGCCTATGAGCTTGACATCAGTAGAGAGAAGGTTATTGGGATGTATTCTAGCGGACCAGAAGTATGAGTGTTTGGATAGATAATGGCTGATTAAGGATACTCAGCAATTTTTCGTAAGTAGTAAGTCGTGTCAAGGAAGGTACCAGGAGTGTGGATGAGGGCACGGCAGTGGATGTTGTATACATGGATCTTAGCAAGGCATTTGACAAGGTCCTTCATGGAAGATTTGGTCTCTCGGCTTTGAAAATGAGGCCAGAAAGTGGTAAAAGATGGTTGCCTACCTGTTGGAGACCTATGACCTCAGACAAAATCAACAATTTAGATGTTGAGCATGGTTCGAATAATGTCCTCAGCTGCAAATTATACAATGTATTGTATGAACGGCGAAAGAGCCGAGGGCATGAATAAGCACGTCGAATCGCTATATTTTCGACGTTAGTGAGAGGGTTGGAGGAGGAGCAGGCCTGACATCGGAGTACTCCACCTTTCAGTTGTTTTAGATAAAGCGGATGGGGAAGCATTGAATGAGAAGAGGTGGCATTAATAGTTAAGAAAGCTGTCACAGTCCCGTTGTGTCATAACGGGGGCGCTGGGAGCAGACGCAAAAGCAAGACACAGACACAGAAGTATCGGGAACAGGACTAGGTATGCAAAGAAAACGGGGGAAGTGGGGAAGAAACGACGCTGGACGAGACTAATATACAGGACCTAGTCTGGGATGAGACTAGGGAAACGGTATCAGGACAAGGAAAAAGGAACTTGGAACGTGGCTGGAACTCCGAGCAGGAGACTAGACAAGGGCCCAGAACCTGGGTCTTGACTCGGGCTCGGACCCCGGAACTAGGCGAGGACATGACGTGGCTGCAGAACAGGACGTGGAATTCCAGAACAGGACGTGGAACTCCTTCACAGGACGAGGCACATGGACAGTACGAGAACTCAAAGCCTTGACTTGGACAGGACGAGGTTCCCAACTCAACGATAGACAGTTCCTTATATTGACACTGCAAAGCTCCGGTTACGCTTCGGTGGTGGAACTTGACAAGGTTGCCGGGCAAGGCTCCGGGCAAGGCTTCAGGCAGAAGGTGAAAGGGAAGGGAAGGGAAGGGAACAGTCCAGCAACTGCAGCAGAACCCAGGAGCTGTTTATGTAGCATGCCCAAAACCAGAATCATGTGCCTCAATTAAAGCACACAACAGGACAAGGGAAAACCGGATAACCTGGAATATGCATCGATGGAACGGACTGTGAAACTGAATGCGGACTTCACGGACCGGACCATGAGAGGTTGGAGTGGAAAACTAACCTAGTGACCCGCTCTATGTGGAACGGAGTAACAAGAAAGGTAGGTATTGTTAGAAGTTAATATGTCTTTTTTTACGCAAAGTAGATGGAATATTGGTTGTGAGATATATTGTGGAAAGTTTTTATTTCTTAAGCACCAGATAAAAGTCTCAAATGAACGACTGGACGATACTTGATCTGCATTTAATGAACGAGACAGGGTAAGTGGCAGAAGTTTTTCTAGCGGAACACTTTGTATCCAGTAGTCCGCAGGCCATTAGTTTGAAAGTATCTAAGCAAAAAACAGGCCTTGTTCTTGGATTGCGATTTTAGATTGGACATATTTTAATCTTGCTGTTGTCAGAAACGATTTTGCAAGTGTCGACTGGGACAGGCCGTTTTCTGTCAAAGGTGTACGTGGTAGGTGGGAGTTCTTCAAAAGTAAAATTTTGAGAGAACAAAGTTTGTACGGACCTGTCACAATAAAGAGTAAACCTAACAGGTGTCGAGAACTTGGAATTTCAAGTGATATGGAGGCTCAAGTGAAGAAAAAACAGGAGATGAATTACAGGTGCAATGAGTTGCTTATCGAGTGCAGGGAATGCAAGAGAACAGTTTAGAAAGAGAGCAGAAGAGTCAAGAAAGGATGATTTTGCCCTAGTTCAATCGTAAGGAATGCTGTACATAGTTTCAGAGCAAAAGGATTTCAAGAGACACAATTAGACCATTGGAAGGTGAGAATTGGAAAATAGCGAATCCAAATGTGGTGCCAAAAGCGCTATTTTTTTTGCATCCGTATTTATCTAGGAGTCGGATGCAGTTCATCGAGGTAAAACGAAACTGAATCAACTTCCCGGACTCTATACAGATTACAAAGGTGGAGAAGTTTGGATGAGGCACATTAGAGTGGATAAATCACCCGAACCTGACATGGTGTTCCTTCGGACCTCGCGAAAGGAAAAACTTGCAGGAACCCCAGCAGAGATATTTACATCATTCTTAAACAAGATAACTGGAGGGTAGCAAATGTTGTTCCGTTTGTTTAAGAAATGCTCTAAAAATAATCTATAATTTTATTGTCTTGTGAGCCTGACATCATTAGTGGGAAAGTTATTGGAAGGTATTTTCATGGGCCGGATACATGAGTTTCTTTTTAGATATTGACTGATTAACGATAGACCATATAGCTTCGTTTGTGGCAAATCGTGTCAAAGAAGTTACCAGGAATGTTGTTGAAGAAAAAATATAGGCTGCTGTCGACGTGGAATTTTGCAAGACATTTGACAGTTTCCCGCAATGTTGAGTCATTCTGCTATGAAAATGAGGTAGTAAATTTATGAGACATTTGCTTTGTGAAAGGAACCAGAGATTGGTAGCAGTTGGTTGCCTCTCTAACTGGATACCTGTGACAAGCGGAGAACTGCACAGGCCGGTGCTGGTTCCTTTGCTGTTTACATCTGTATCAACGATCTGGATGACAATGTGCTAAATTGCATCAGGAAATTTGTGGATGCTGCCAAGACAGGGAGAATGATAGACAGAGAGGAATAGTATCATGGTGTGTGGTCGAATATAGAGCAGCTGGGAACAAATTGGTTAAGGGTAATACTGCCGTAAAGAAAGCTGTTGGCATATTATCCGTCATAAATCAAAGTACATAATACAGGTGATAAAATGTCATCTTCAGGTTGGATAAGATATGGCTGAGGCCACACATGAATTATTATGAAGTATGGTAAACTTTCTACAGGGAATATGTACGTAAATACGTTGAAAAGGGTGCAGAGAAAATTTACAAGGACTTTGGCCCGACAGGTAGACCTGAGATATAAGGAAATCGATCATGAGTTTTGACTTCAATCCCTGATGCATAGAAAATTAAAATGAGACTGCTTTCATTACTCTCTATATCTACACCCATCTTAATTTTATATACCTCTATCGCTTCTTTCTTCTATGCTCCAGGGAATAAAGTCCTAAGCAATTCAACCTTTCTCAGTAGCTCAGTTTGTCAAGTCCCGGCAACATCCTTGTAAACCTCTTCTGCACTCTTTCAACCTTAGTAATATGCTTCCTGTAATTTGGTGACCAAAACTGCAAACAATACTCTAAACCTGGCCTTACCAATGCATTATACAACCTCACCATAACATTCCAACTCTCATACTCAATACTTTGAATTATAAAGGCCTTTGAGATAAGGTCGGAAGCTCTCTTTACCAGCCTATTTATCTGTGACACCACTTTTAGGGAACTTTGTTTCTGTATTCCCCGGTCCCTCTGTTCTACAGCACTCCTCAGTGCCCTACCATTTACCTTGTATTTTCTACTTTGGTTTGTCCTTCAAAAGTGCCATACCTCACACTGGTCTGTATTAAACTTCAGCTGCCATTTTTCAGCCCATTTTTCCAGCTGGTCCAAATCCCTCTGCAAGCTTTGAAATCCTTCCTCACTCTCCACTACACCTTCAATCTTTGTATCATCAGCAAAGGATACTTTAGATGTGTGGGTATGGAGGGCTATGCCGACTGACGTAGGCAATTTAAATATCTCGGCCGAAGGGCCGGTTTCTGTGCTGTTCTTTCCTAAGGGACCATGACTACCTGACCACTGATTCATAACACAGAAACAGGTTGATAATATCGAAATCCGAAATGACTATAGTTTGATTTATTCACCGGGATTATTCTAACAGCGTGGATAATTTTGTAGCATCTCAGCAGGTCCCGCAACAACAACAAAACGAATAACATATAGAGGTTTCGTGCCGTCACACTTTAGTGCAACTGGAATGAGAAGGTTGTTTTTCTGTGAGAATCTGATCTAAGAGTCTGTCTACAAGCAGTCACATTCCTCAGAATAAGGAGTGTACGTTCTGTTAAAATGAAATCGAACTGGTTCGACATTCCAATGTGACCAAAGTAATTTAAATTATGCTTAGCGACAGGTAAGGTACCGGAGGATTTGAGTTCGCTTACGAAAGGCTCAGAGACTCAGCCAAGTAATTACAAGCCAGTGCTCCTGACATCAGTGGTGGGAAAGTCATTTGAAAGACCGAATTTGTGAGAATTTCAACAAACAGAATGAATTGGGTATAACTTTGTGTATTCATGGCAATCTTATAGAGTGTTTCGAAGAGGTTACGAATAATACTATTCGGAACTTTGATGAAAGCAAGGCAGGGTACATTGTTTATCTGTACTTTATCAAGAAATTCAACAAGTTGCCGCGTGGGAAGTTTGTCAACAAAATCCTCGTTATTCAAGATGAGGTGGTAAATTGGAGTGGACATTGAAATTGTGGGAGATGGTGGATAGTGCTATTGAATGGTTGCCTCCCTGACTAGAGGCCCGTGTATAGTGGAGTGCCAGAGGGATCGGTGTTGGATGCATTGTTTGTTACCTATAGGAATGCTCTGGATGATAATGTAATTAATTGGATCTGTAGACTTGCCGATGACACTAAGATTGGAGGTGTAGCCAACAGCCAGGAAGTCCATCAGAACTTTCAGCAGGATCTGTACTAGGTGGGAAAATCTGCTAAAATTAGCCCAAGTAAAATTAATGCAGGCAAATGTAGGGCATTGCACTTCGGTTCGACCAACTAAGGTAGGTCTCACACATTAGAAAGTAGGGCACTGAGGTGTGCCGTAAAGCGAAGTGATTTAGGATTACAGGTTCAGAATTAATCGAAAATTGCGGCATAGGTAGATAGGGTCGTAAGATAAGCTTTTGGCACACTGGCCTTCATAAGTCAAATTATTGAGTATAGGAGATGGGATGTTATGCTGAAGTCATATTACACATTGGCGTGGCCTAATTTGGAATATTGTGTGTGGTTTTGTTCACCTACCTACAGGAAACATGCAACTATGGTTAAAATAGTACAGTGAAATTTAAAAGGATTTTGGCGGGATTGGAGTACCTGGGTAAAACAGAAAGTTGGAATAGATTAGTTTTTTATTCCTTGGAAAGAATAAGATCTAAAGGAGATTTGATAGAGGTATACTAAATTGTGAGCGGTGTAGGTAGGGTAAATGGAATAGGGGAGTGGAGAGAGAGGTATCGATGAGGGCGAGAGAGGGGATTAAAGAGAGGGAAGAGAATGGAGCGAGAGGGAGAGAGAAATTATAGAGGGGTACGCAGCCGTTGAAAGAGGGGTGCAGGACGAGAGTTGGAGTGCGACAGGATAGTGTGAGGGGCTCGAGCAGGGAGCGAAAGCGAGGGAGATGTGCAAGAGTGTGCTAACGAAGCTTACGGAGTGGCAGAGTCGGGGAGATGGTATGCAGATGGAGAACACAAGTGTGATGACTGTTTTAATCATCTTCTTCCTCTCCTGCCCTTCTCTTTTCACACTGCACCTTACCTAGACTCTGACTGCTCTCCCCTCTCCACTCGCCGTGGTAAGTCGTGTCAAGGAAGGTACCAGGAGTGTGGATGAGGGCACGGCAGTGGATGTTGTATACATGGATCTTAGCAAGGCATTTGACAAGGTCCTTCATGGAAGATTTGGTCTCTCGGCTTTGAAAATGAGTTAGTAAATTTGATGAGACCATTGGTTTGAGGATGAAGCCAGAAAGTGGTAAAAGATGGTTGCCTCACTGATTGGAGACCAATGAGTAAGGGCGTACTTCAGGGATTTGGAAATGTTAAACACTATGCGGAATAGATTTACCGAAATGCTACTTAATTAAGAGAAATAAAAAATATGAGGAAACGATAAGGGATCTCTGGTTTCTGTCCCTGGAGAGGACTATGATAAATTTCTTGATAGAAGACTATAAGGTAATAGGAGGTATTGAGAGATTGGACAGCCAGAGATGATCGACGGCTTAAGTGGTTAATAGGAGACACGTGAGTGAAAGAAAAAAGTAAAGGGTTAAACGGAGAAAATGGTTTTGTTGATCTTGGAGTCGACTGCAAAGAAATGAAGGTACTAGTCGCTTTAGCGGGAAGGTTTACTAGGGCTGCTCGAGGGGGGTGGGCGGGGGTGGTGGGACGTGGGAGGGTAAAACTAGACATTGAAATGATGGGAACAAGACTACCGCGGAACAGAGAGTGGAGAGGTTGTGGAGACAGAAGCTGTGAAGGCCTCAGACAAAATCAACAATTTAGATGTTGAGCATGGTTCGAATAATGTCCTCAGCTGCAAATTATACAATGTATTGTATGAACGGCGAAAGAGCCCAGGGCATGATTAAGCACGTCGAATTGCTATATTTTCGACGTTAGTGAGAGGGTTGGAGGAGGAGCAGGCCTGGCAGCGGAGTACTCCACCTCTCAGTTGTTTTAGATAAAGCGGATGGGGAAGCATTGAATGAGAAGAGGTGGCGTTAATAGTTAAGAAAGCTGTCACAGTCCCTTTGTGTCATAACGGGGGCGCTGGGAGCAGACGCAAAAGCAAGACACAGACACAGAAGTATCAGGAACAGGATTAGGTATGCAAAGAAAACGGGGGAAGTGGGGAAGAAACGACGCTGGACGAGACTGGGATACAGGACCTAGTCTAAGACGAGAGTAGGGAAACGGTATCAGGACAAGGGAAAACGAACTTGGAACGTGGCTGGAACTCCGAGCCGGAGACTAGACAAGGACCCAGAACCTGGGTCTTGACTCGGGCTCGGACCCCGGAACTAGGCGAGGACATGACGTGGCTACAGAACAGGACGTGGAATTCCAGAACAGGACGTGGAACTCCTTCACAGGACGAGGCACATGGACAGTACGAGAACTCAAAGCCTTGACTTGGACAGGACGAGGTTCCCAACTCAACGATAGACAGTTCCTTATATTGACACTGCAATGCTCAGGTTACGCTCCGGTGGTAGAACTTGACAAGGTTGCCGGGCAAGGCTCCGAGCAAGGCTTCAGGCAGAAGGTGAAAGGAAAGGGAAGGGAAGGGAACAGTCCAGCAACTGCAGCAGAACCCAGGAGCTGTTTATGTAGCATGCCCAAAACCAGAATCATGTGCCTCAATTAAAGCACACAACAGGACAAGGGAAAACCGGATAACCTGGAATATGGATCGATGGAACGGACCGTGAAACTGAATACGGACTTCACGGACCGGACCATGAGAGTTTGGGCTGGAAAACTAACGTAGTGAACCGTCCTATGTGGAACGGAGTAACAAGAAAGGTATGTCCATGTTAAAGGGTCCTTGGCTTTGGAGAGATTGCGTTTGATGTTTATGTTACAGGTCATTAAGCTTATCTACAGTCCACAGTCCGAAGGAGTTAGAGAAATATATTTGAAGAGAGATCGAAGAGAATATCAGAAAGCATAACTTAGTTATATAAGGTGATTTTAAACTTCCAAGTATTATTTCAGACTCCCACAGTAAAAAAGGACAAAATGGAGTAGAGGTTGTCAAAAATCTTCTGGAAATTTCTCATAAAGAAGTCGATAAATTTCCTGAATGATACCTGATCTGTATTTACAGAATGAGAGAGGGCAGGTGGCAGAAGTTCGTGCAGGGAAGATTTTGCATCTGGTCATCCTAAGGACATCAGTTTCAAAGTAAATAGGCAATTAAAAAATGCGGTTGTGCTTTGCGATGCTTAGGTTTTTTTCACTGTTGCTTCCCTTAGTGACCGAGCTATTCCCAAAATATGTCCACAATTCGCTTAAGGGAGCTAAAGCAACATTTCCATGTTTTTTTTTATGTGCTCACTGTTTATTAATTAAAGAGTATTTGTGGAATCTATTTTCTAGACGTTATTTGAAACTACAGTACATCCCCGAGTTGGCGCAGTTGGCAATAAACTCCTCTGGGGCTCAGAAAATCCAATGAGGTTCCTGAATTGATGGACAAGTTGTAGGGATTCAGATTGGGGAGAAGCAACAGGTCAGATGGAGTCTAATGTAGGAAATGAGTTCACCCAGTTCTGTAGAAGAGGCAGAATTGGTGGAGGATTGAGGTGGTGAGGGAGGTGTTGAAATGAGGTAGCTACTGGGTGATAGCAAAGTAAAATGTATATAATCGAAGCTTTATCGTGTACACGAATGGTAATAACTTTCCTACGTTATTTAGGGCTTCACTGAGATTACATTGCTTTTGGCACATTGGTCTTCATAAACTAATACTTTGAATACAGGAGATGGGAAACATGTTTGAACCTATATGAGGCATTTCTGAGGTCGAATTAGGAGCATTCTGTGCATCTTGGTCACCTACCTGCAGGAAGTTTACAGTCACGAGAAGAGAGAAAAATTACTGGAAATTTGCCCAGAATGGAGGACATGAGCCATGAGGAAATTTTGAATAGGATCGGAATTTATTTTTTGGAAATCAGAACAATAAGGGACGATTTGATAGAGGTACATGCAAAGATGAGTGGTAGTTATCGGGTAAATGCAAGTTGGTATTTGCATTGAGTTTTGGGGGACTTACAATCAGAGCTCAAGTGTTAAGTTGGAAAGGTGAAAAGTTTAATGGGAACATGAAAGAAAACTTGTTCATACAGAGGGTTGTAAGATTGTAAAAATAGCTGCCTGAAGAAACGGTACAGGCCCGCATGTCCGACAGAATAGGGAGTGGCCTTTCTGCTGAAATTAACTCCACTCTCACTCTCATTCACCTGCGAACACTGTCTTTAACATTTCAATTAACTACCTCTGCTGCAGGGAAAAGCGTTATAACTTTTAACCTTATAAAGAAAATTTCTCAGAGTGAGAATATGCTTTTATTTTAAACTCAGACTCCAATCTCCAGCAGTTGCTTTTAAAAATATTTTTACGGTTCACTTAAATAAATCAGGCAACTGCATTCGTAACTCTTTGCCAGTAACATATTAAATGAAGTTTATGCGAGGTTGAGGGGAAGAAGGAATCAAAAGGAGAGTGGAAGGGTAAGCAGGGCGGCCGGAAAAGGCATAGTGTTTATAGAAGCTGGAGAATGGGAAGCTCAAGTTCTTAGAGTGTGTGGGAGGAATAGGGGATAGTGGAGAGATGGACTGAGAAGAAAGAAGTAGTGTTAAAGAGAGAGGGAAAGGGGAGAGACAGAGGCTGGAAGGGAGACAGCACGGTTCAGTGAGAGGGAGAGCGCGAGGGATGCGGGAAAGGCTCAGAAATAAATCATGGAATCCTAGGCCGGTGCTCCTGACATCAGTAGTGGGAACGCTTTGGAGCACCGTATGTATGAGTATTTTAATAGACAGGACAGTCTAGAGATAGTCAGCATGGTTTTGTGTATCCCACGACATGCTATAGAGTTTCTTGAAGAAGTAACGAAGAATGTTTCCAAGAGAGTTCATGAAGGCACTGCAGAGGATGATACCTAAATGGACATTTTCATGAGATTTTATCAAAGATCTGCATCGGAGTTTTGTCAAGAAAATCCACGAGCTTTGCATTCAAGATGAAGTAGTACATTAGAGTAAACATTGGCGTAGTAGCAGGAGGCAGAGAGTGGTGGCAGATGGTTGCCTTTCTCAGTAGAGGCCTGTGACTGTTGGAGAGCAGCACGTTTCGGTGCTGGGCATGGTAGCACTGAGGCCATGTCCATGTTGCTGGAGCAACAAATTTTGTTCCGTGTGGTTAACCTCAGACATGATGGTATGAGCATGAATATCTCGAACTTCCTGTAACGACCCCTTCCATTTCACTATTCCCCATTCTCATTTCCCTTTTTCACTTTTTCTGCTTACGTTCAAACCCAACTGCTGGCGGTGCCAAAAATCGGAAATAAAGCGCATCTCGTCTGGAGATTCACAGACGGCCAGAGATGATTGTGATTTTTATTCAATTACTGCTACAACGAGAAATTAGTAAATCTCTGTTATTATTTGTCAGCCCACTGTCAAATCCAAGCTATTGGATTTAGGATTGAAAGCGGAGGCTAATATGTTCTCGATCAGTCAGAACTTCACATTTAATTGTTGAGCATAGTGCGATTAATGTACACAGCAGCAAATACATCAGTGTAAGAATTGTGCCATATGGCAGAAAAGAGCACGTGGATTTACAATATTTTCACCATTAGTGAGACGGGTGCAGTAGGAGCAGGACTGGCAGCTCAGGATTCCACCGTTCCGCTGTCAAAATGAGGCAGAGGGGGAAAGAATAAATGAGGAGGGGTGGCGTTACTAGTTAAGGAAGATGTCACATCAGGCTGGACTGGTGCAAGGCTGTAATAAGTAAGGTATGCCTATGCTGAATGGACTTTAGCTTTGGAGCGATGGTGTATGATACATGTATTACAGGCCATTACAGCCCATCCTACAGACCGAGGGATTTAGAGGAACAAATTTGATGAGAAGTTGCAGAGAATTACAGGAAACATCAGTTTGTTATGGAAGCTGACTGTTTATTCTTTTCTAGAGATGCTGCCCGTCATGTTGACTTCCTTCAGCAGTTTGTGCGTTGGTCTGGATTTATAACACATGTAAGATCTCTAGTCTTTAAGTATTTGCGACATTGCCAGAATCTGTATTTGAATTGAGTAAGATCACGTTATTTCTTTTTTTTCTTTGCTTCTGCTCTTCGTCCGATCTTTCAGGAAACGTTTTATTTATTGGTGCTTATTTTATAAAATTTCCAACTGTATTACAATATAATATCTCCAGAGAAACAACACCAATTGCATTCTAACAAATTGTAATCAACTGTCGTCACGATAACTGCACGATAGATGCACACTTAAGGTAAAAGCGGATGAACGGGGTGAGCAGTGATTCTGGATTTGAGCTTGTCAGCACAGCTGCAGAACAGTAACATCTGGAGTAATTATGCCCCTTGGTTCTTCGCTCTATCGCTCAGGGCCGCAATGCCATCACAACCTATGTCGACAACAACCAAAACGAGTAATGTGCTGAATAGAGGGCTGTAGTTTCTTGATCCAATCGATATCAGCTATTATCTCATTGCAACGATCAGTAAAGGCGTTGGATAAATTTCCGTCTGAAGCTTGTACATGGAGGAGAAATTTAAAATGTGGATGCCGGAGAAATGTATTTCAGTGCATGACCAGTTTTCGCCCTGATGTCCTCACGTTGCTCACTTGAGACTGCACAAGCGACAACATTATCGGCCGGATGAGTGAAGACGCCATCATCCTGGCCAGCAGTGTATATTAATTTTAGCTCAGTGATGGTTCAAGAAAAGCAGTGTTAACATCGGCGTGGTCAGTGACGTGTTAGTAAAAGCGCAGACTATGCTGTTTATTAAAAGGAAGTGTATCTTTGAACAATAAGCCAGGCCCATATTTCTTTGGGTCTGGAAAATTAGAGTCAAACTATCTGCTTCATTTCTGCTATCGTCCAATCCCAAACCAGGTCTTAACTCTGCAGTAGCTCAGACAAATGACCACGAGTGCACTAAGTGGAGATTCACATCGGCCTGTCTTTCATATTACTGCCCATCTGCAGAGACAGCTTTAGCCTGTTCCTTGCAATGTTGGGTCTCATTCGAGCATTATTCACAAAATATTACGAAACCTGTTCGAAGAAATGTCCTCTTTTTATCGCACACAAACATACAACTTACGTATTTTGTAACTCTGCACGTGCCGAACGATAACATTTTAACCACATCTCATTTGACAGTAATAAATCTGTTCAGTAATGTGCAATAATTCTCCCTTGTTGTTCCACACGGTCTGGTTAAAGCAAACAAACAAAGAAAAAACATAATCTCTGCATTCAGCACGTTTCCTAAATGTGTAAGTATGTCAAACGTAAGTTTACATGTATACGGAGATTTTCACAATTACAGTGACTATTTTATTCCTGGTGTAGGACATCAGAGAAAAAACATATCTGTCCTGTGAACATGTTAGACCGTGAGGCAGAGGAACCGGATTAGACCCCCTGTCCTATCGACTCTGCTCCGCCATTTACTCATGGTTGACCCTTTTTTCCTCCTCTTCAACCCGAGTTCCCGGCCTTCGCCCATAATCCTTGATGTCATGCCAATCGAAAACCTACCAATCCCTGACTTAAATAAACCCAACGACGAAGGAGTCTCGATTTTCCTATGTCCACCGCTGGTTTGCCTTATCGTAACCGACAGCATATAGGCTGAACCAAATTTCATTTAGATATGTAAAAAACAAAATATGCCGATGACTTGGAATGTGAACACGGCCCAATGTGATGATAAAAAAATTAAAGGATATACAGGGATATTGTTATGGTTTTATGGGCTCATGGTCTGACATGTAGTTTCCGCTGCGTCCACCGTGAGACTGGACAGACAATGAACTTACCAGTACACTGAATAAGCAGTGGCATTCTCTGTGTGAGGGATTGTGGGACCGAATGAGCTCAGATAATAACATTACGGTGCCAGGGCTGCAGGGTAATCATTTCTCCCTAACTGCCGTGTCACTCCAGATTTCTGTCCGGAAATAATAACAAAAGCCCAGCGCCAATACCATTATGTTCCACTGTTATTTTGGTCACTCGTTGGTAAATATCTCCTCTGAAAATTTGAGCAGATATAAGCAAGTCCATAACGATACGTTGAACTGAAAAAACTGTCCACGACACTTCACAAGTCCCTCGCTGTGCAGGGCGCTGTAAATATAATTGATAATTGCACATTTGAAGCATTGATTCTGCGGTATGTAAGCGGTGGCATCTTTATTTGTCGCAGAAGAGCGGGCACTGAGAAGTAAATATATGATCAATATTTTCTGACATCCAGTGACAGTGTGCTCGGTGATGACTGGTCATTATCTCTGACAGTGTGATTGTGCTGAGGAACATTTTTATAAAGAGGGATTTAACACCCTAAGAAAGGTTTCACTGTTAACGTAGTGGCTTTTCTGTAGAAACGGACTTTGGTTGAAATTTAGAGATTTCGGATGCTTTGGAATGTGAACTGTCCAACGGGGCTGGGTGGGTTCTGTTGTGTTCTGACGTCGGAGTGAGCTGGGGCCTTTTGTCCAGTGGGAGACGAAGTGAGAAGACAGTGGGGAGAACAAATCTTCGGGTAGGACACGGTGGGAGACCCGTTTGTTCGAAATGGTTTGCGAGCGAATATCGGAAGATGCTGTGTGCTTCCACGCAGAGCGAGGGCCCAGAGCGTGAGTTCAGGATGAGATCCAACTTGTGTACATTTGGCTGGTTAAAAACAGTGGGCCGATTTCCTTTCTTTCTTTCTTTGCCTTAATGACTCTTCAGTTAATTAACATTCATAAAGATAATTCCTTTAATCGTATGCAGTGTGTTGTCTGTTATAACGTGACGCTGAGTTATAACAGGGTAGTAAATTACACAACACACACAGAAAGCGGAGTTTGGGGTGACAGAGCCATTTGAATCTCACGGGTCAGGCGGGAGCAGTGAGTGTATTTCCTGGAATCACGCAGACTCGGAAATCAGGATATTTCAGGGATATTGTTATAGCTTTATGAGGCTATGGTCTGACATGTAGTTTTCACTGCGTCCTCCGTGAGACTGGACAGACAATGAACTTTCCAGTACACTGAATAAGCAGTGGTATTCTCTGTGTGAGGGATTGTGGGACCGAATGAGCTCTGATAATAACATTACGGTGCCTGGGCTGCTGTTCGGGGCTGAGAAATTAGGGGCGTTTCGCAGGTGCGTGAGTGAAAGTAAAATAGAGGACGAAGATCAGGGAATCATTAGGTTGATCTTGGAGTAGGTTCCAAGGAAGGTGGTTTACACTTCAACTGAAAAGGGACTGATATCCTAGCGGGAAGGTTTCCTACGGCTGCTGGCAGGGGTGGGGCGGGGTGCAGAGGTGAGGGTTAAACTAGACCTGCAAGTGGATGGGAACAGGACTGCCCCAGAACAGGGAGGGGAGGGGTTGTGGAGACAGATGTTGTAAAAACTACACACAAAGTCAGGAATGAAAAGGTCCAGCATGGGCCGACTGGTGATCTTACCTGAAGATATTTCAATGCACGAAGCATTGTATGAAAGGCAAATGAGCACAGGGCCGGAATAGGCAAGTGGAATTACTATACTTTAGCCATGAGTGAGACGCTTACGGTAGATGCAGGGCTGCCAGCTCAGTATTTCGCCGCCCCGTTGTTTAACACGAAAGAGTTGGGGGGGGGGGGGGGGTTGGGGGGGGCGTAGTAAATGAGGAGTGGTGGGTTACTAGTCAAGGAAAATATCATAGTCAGGCCGGACTGGATAACTCAGCTGGTTAGACGCTCTATGTACGACGTAGTAAAAGGAAAGGTATGCCCATGGAAAAGAGGCTCTGCCTTTGGAGCGATGGTGCACGATGGGTGTGTTACAGGGCATTAAACACCATCAAACAGTCCGATAGAATGAGAGGGTCACATTTGAACAGAAATGGCCGAAAAATTCACGAAACATAAGGTTGTAATAACAGCTGGTTTGAACTTTCCACGTTTTAACTGGGAAACTGGGAACCCATGGTGTGAAAGGAATAGACGGAATAGAGGTTGTGAATAGATGTTCTGGATAGTTTCTTAAGCAGTAGATAAAAACCCGAAATGACCAAGACTGCGATTCTTGATCTTCTCTGAGGGAACGAGAGAGGACCGGTGGCAGAAGGTTGCCTCGGGGATCACTTTGCATCCACTAGTCCGCAGTCCATTAGTTTGAAGTTAAGCAGGCAAAAACAGGCCTGGTTCTCGGGCTGCGATTTTAGATTGGAGACAGAAAGAATCTTGTTGGTATCAGAGAGGATTTTGCAAGTGTTCTCTGGGACATTCTATGGTTAGTGGAAGGTCTTCAAAAGTGAAATTTCGAGAGCACAAAGTTTGCACGGGCCCGTCAGAATAAATGCTAAACATAACAGTGTCGGGAACCTGGAATTTCAAGTGATATGGAGGCCCAAGTGAAGAAAGGAAATGAGGTGAATTGCAGGTTCAGTAATGTGTTTATGGGGGTGTAGGAAATGCAAGAGAACGTTTATCAAAGAGAGGAGGAGGGTGAGAGAATGATATGATTTTGTCCGAGTTGAATCGTTAAGAATGCTGCACATATCTTAAGAGCAAAAGGATTTCAAGAAACGTAATTAGTCTTCTTGAACTAGGACCATAGCTAATCCACATGTGGTGCCAAATGAGCTAATGTTTTGCATCTGTATTTATCCAGGAAACCGATACAGTCTATTGAGGAAAGCAAAATTGAATCATCTTCGTGGACTCTACAGAGATTGCCGAGGAGAAAGCCTTTGCTGTCTTCAGGCAGATTCCAGTGGATAAATCCCCAGAACCGGTCAAGTTGTTCTTTCGGGCACAGCGAAAGGATGAACTTGCAGGAAGTCTAGCAGAGATATAGACATCATTCTTAAACCAGGCATAGCCAATGTTGTTCCTTTGTATAAGAAAGGCTCTAAAAATAATCCATGAAATAATAGTCTTGTGAGCCGGACATCATTCGTGGGCAGGTTGTTGGAAGGTAGTTTAACGGGCAGAATATATGATTTTCATTTTAGATATCCACTGATTAACGATAGTCCGCATGGCTTCATTAGTGGTAAATCGTGTCAAAGATCTTACCTGGAAAGTTGATGAAGAAAAAATATAAGGTGTTGTCGACATGGAATTTTTCAAGACATTTGATAGTTTCCGGTGAGGTTCAGTCGCTCCGCTCTGAAAATCAGGTAGTAAATTTATGAGCCATTTTCTTTGTGAAAGGAACCACAGAATGGTAGCAGATGGTTGCCTCTCCAACTGGATACCTGTGAGTAGCGGAGTTCGACAGAGACCGGTGCTGGTTCCTTTGACGTTTACGTCTGTATTAACGATCTGGATGATGATGTGCCTCAGACAGAATCAGTAATTTAAATCCCACACATCAAAGTTTCTGGTGAACTTTGACGTGTGTTGCTAGAATTTCCAGCATCTGCAGAATTCCTCGTGTCAGAAATTTAATTGTTGATCATGGTGCGAGTAATGTACTCAGCTGCAGATACTTCAATGAAAGAAGTATTGTATTAAAAGGCGGATGAGACCATGGCATGAATGAGCACGTGGATTTACTATATTATCGTCATTAGTGGGATGGTTGCAGTATGAACCAGACTGGCAGCGCAGTATTCCACTGCTCCGCTGTTTAAGATGAAGCAGAGGGGGAAGGAATAAATGAGGAGGGATGGCGTTACTAGTTAGGGAAGATGTCACATCAGGGTGGATTAGAGAATTCACCTAGTGAGGCGTTCAATGTGGAACGTAGTAATAAGAAAGGTACGGCCATGTTAAAGGGGCTTTGGCTTTGGAGCGATGAAGTATGATAGATGTATTACATGGCATTACAGCCCAGCCAAGTGTCCGTGGGAGTTAGAGGAACAAATGTGAAGAGAAATTGCTCAGAATTTCAGCAAAGGTCAGTTTGTTATAGGAGCTGGGCTTAAATTTCCAGGTTTTGACTGGGACTCCCAAAGTGTAAAAGGACAAGATGGAATAGACGTTGTCATCTATTTTCTGGAATGTTTTCTTAATCAGTAGATAAAAGTCCCAAATGAGGGAGTGTGCGATATTGATTTGCATTTAGGGAAGGAGGGAGGCCAGGTGGCACCATTTTGTATAGGGGAACAGGTTGCATCCAGTAGTCCGAAGGACATTAGCTTTAAAGTAAATGTGCAAAAGAAAAGCTGTTCGGGTCCGCGGTCTGCGTGCTTAAACCAGCGGACTCGAGGAGAGCCCAGCGTTCTTCAGTTGCTTAAGATAGGCTCTAAATTAATCTGTGAAATTTCAGCCCTCTGAGCTTGCTATCAGTCGTGGGAAAGTTATTAAAAGATATTGAAAGGGACCAAAGAACTTAATTGTATCCGCTGCGGCCCCACCAATTTCCGCACTTACGTCCCATGGTGTCTGACCTTTTCCCACTCGGAGTCCACAACTCGCCTAAGAAACAGAAAGCAACATTTCCAAGCTTTATGAAATATCATGTAGGCTGATATTTTATTAATTACACAGTAATTGTCGAATTTATATTCTGAGCAGTATTTGACCTCCCCGAAATTGCATAGTTGGCAATAAACTGCACTGGGCCTCAGAGAATCCGATGAGATTCGAGCAGCGATGGACACCTTCTGTGGATTCAGCTTGGGAGAAGCAGCCGGTCAGATGGAGTCCAATGTTAGAAAGGAGGTCACTCGCCTCGGTCGAAGAGGTGGTAATGGTGAAGAGCTGAGGTGGTGAGGGAGATTTTGAAATGTTGTAGGCAGTGATGAAGGTCAAAGGTACAATGTATATAATCCAAGCGTTATTGGGTATACGACTGGAAATAACTTAGCAGGATTATTTCTGACTTTACTGAGATTGCATTGTTTTTCGAACATTGGCCTACATAAATCAATACATTGAGCACAGGAAATGGGATTTTTGTTGGTGTAGTATAAGGCATTGCTGAGGCTGAATTTGGAGTACTGTGTGTAGTTTTGGTCGCCTACCTACAGGAAAGGATACAGAGTAAGAGTACAGAGAAAAACTACCAAGAGGTTGCCTGGTATGGACGACCTGACTGATAAGGTAACATTACAGAGTATTGGACTTCATTCCTTGGAACTTAGAGCACTGAGCGAAGCTTTGAGAGTGGTGCACAAAATTATGGGTGTATAGATATAACCATATAAACATACAACAATTACAGCACGGAAACAGGCCATGTCGGCCCTTCTAGTCCGTGCCGAACTCTTACTCTCACCTAGTCCCACCGACCTGCACTCAGCCTATAACCCTCCATTCCTTTCCTGTCCATTATCTATACAATTTAACTTTAAATGACATCATCGAATCTGCCTCAACCACTTCTGCTGGAAGTTCGTTCCGCACAGCTACCACGCTCTGAGTAAAGACGTTCCCCCTTATGTTACCCCTGAACTTCTGCTCTTTAAATCTCAAATCTTGTTTGAATCTCCCCCACTCTCAATGGAAACAGCCTATCCACTTCAACTCTATTTACCCACCTCATAATTTTAAATACCTCTATCAAGACCTTCCTCAACGTTCTACGCTCCAAAGAATAAAGACCCAACTTGTTCAACGTCTCTCTGTAACTTAGGTGATGAAACCCCAGTAACATTCTAGTAAATCTTCTCTCTACTCTCTCTATTTTGTTGACATCTTTCCTATAATTCGGTGACCAGAACTGTACACAATGCTCCAAATTTGGCCTTACCAATGCGTTGTACAATTTCAACATTACATTAACACTTCTATACTTAATGCTGTGATTTATTAAGGCCAGCATACCAAAAGCTTTCTTCACCACCTTATCCACATGAGATTCTACCTTTAGGGAACTATGCACCATTATTCTTAGATCCGCCTGTTATACTGCATTCTTCAATGCCCTGTCATTTACCGTGTATGTCCTATTTTGATTAGACCTACCATAATGTAGCACCTCACAATTATCAGCATTAAACTCTGTCTGCCATTTTTCAGCCCACTCTTCTAACTGGCCTAAATCTGTCTGCAAGCTTTGAAAACCTACTTCATTATCCACAGCACCACCTACCTTAGTATCATCTGCATACTTACTAATCCAATTTACTACCCCATCATCCAGATCATTAATGTATACGACTAACAGCGTTGTACCCAGTACAGATCCCTGAGGCACACCCCTCATCACCGGACTCCAATCTGACAAACAGTTATTCACCACTACAGTCTGGCGTCTCCCATCCAGAAACTGCTGAATCCATTCTACTACTTCAATATAGATACCTAATGATTGAACATTCCCAACTAACAGTCCACGTGGAACCTTGTCAAAAGCCTTACTGAAGTCCATATAGACAACATCCACTGCTTTACCCTCGTCAACTTTCCTAGCAACGTCTTCAAAAAAATAATAAAACAAAAAATTTGTCAAACATGACCTTCCACGCACAAATCCATGTTGTCTACTCCTAATCAGACCTTGTCTATCCAGTTAATTATATATACCATCCCTAAGAATAGTTTCCATCAATTTACACACAACTGACGTCAAACTCACAGCCTGATAATTGCGAGGTTTACTCTTAGAACCCTTTTTAAACAATGGAACAACATGAGCAATAAAACAATCCTCCGGCACCATCTCCGTTTCTAATGACATTTAAGATATTTCTGTCAGAGCCCCTGATATTTCCACATTAACTACTCTCAAGGACCTAGGAAATATCCTGTCAGGACCCGGAGACTTATCCACTTTTGGTATTCCTTAAAAGCTCCAGTACTTCCTCTGCTTTAATCATCATAGTTTCCATAACTTCCCTACCTGTTTCCCTTATCTTACACAAGTCAATATTCTTCTCCCCAGTGAATACCGAGGAAAAGAAATTGTTTTGCATGGCCCAAATCTCTTCTGGCTCCACACATAGCTGTGCACTCTGATTCTCTAAGGGACCAACTTAATCCCCCACTATCCTTTTCCTAGTAATACAACTGTAGAAACCCTTTGGTTTTATTTTCACCTTACGTGCCAAAGCAACCTCATATCTTCTTTTAGCTTTTCTAATTTCTTTCTTAAGATTCATTTTACATTCTTTATATTTCTGCAGCACCTCATTTACTCCATGCTGCCTATATTTATTGTAGATATCTCTCTTTTTCTGAACCGTGTTTCCAATATCCCTTGAAAACCATGGCTGTCTCAAACGCTTAACCTTTCCTTTCAACATAACAGGAACGTAAATATTCTGTACCCTCAGAATTGCACCTTTAAATGACCTCCATTACTCTATTACATCCCCCCCATAAAACAATTTGTCCCAATCCACTCCTTCTAAATCCTTTCGCACCTCCTCAGAGTTAGTCTTTCTCCAATCAAAAATATCAACTCTGGGTCCAGACCTATCCTTCTCCATAATTATATTGAAACTAATGGCATTGCGATCACTGGACTCGAAGTGCTCCCCAACACAAACCTCCATCATCTGCCCTATCTCATTCCCTAAAAGGAGATTCAACACTGCTCCTTCTCTGGTTGGTACCTCTATGTATGGCTGCAAAAGAAAGATCCTGCACACATTTTACAAACTCCAAACCGTCCAGCCCTTTTACAGTACTTTTACAGTATGGGCTTCCCAGTCTATGTTTGGAAAATTAAAATCTCCCACAATCACAAGCTTGTGTTTACTCCAAATATCTACTATCTCCTTACAAATCTGCTAGGATAAATGCAGGTTGGAATTTTCCACTGAGTTTGGATGCACTAGCAATCAGAGTCATGTGTTAATGGTGGAAGGTTTAAGGGCAACATGAAGTAATTTGCAGTTGGAAGGCGGAAAGTCAGGCAAAGTCTATGGAATTGAATGAAAATTCGACTTTTCGAGCCGAGACGCTTCAGAGAAATTAGAAATGAAGAAGCAACATTGATTGATTAGGAAGGTTTTGGTTGTTGTTCTGTGAGATTCGCAGCTCAGTGTCTCTGTGTAATCAGCTGCCTGGACACGCAAATTTTGTTCTGCTGAAATCAAATCCACCGTCACCCTTGTTCAGTTGTGAATACTGTGTCTTTAATACATTAAACCATTTCTACTAAAGTGAAGACCGATGGAACCTTTAACAGTCTAAAGAAGGTTACCAGGGCGCAGAAGCTGCATAGTTATTTTTAACCCTAATCCAATCATCCGCAGTTGTTTTAAAACATATTTTTTTGCGATTTGAACAAATCAGACCGTATCATCCTTAACCTTTGCCACCTTTTAACTGATGTTGATGTGCGGCTGAGAGTGCGATGGGGAGTGCGGGTGAGGGGAAGGAAGAGGCAGAAGGAGAGTGCATGGGTGAGCATGGAGAAGGGATGGGGTACGGTGTGTGTGAAAGGTGCAGATAGGGAAGCTGAAGGTGGATGAATATGTGGGCAAGAAGAGGGATCGAGAGTGTGCAGAGTGGAGAGAGAGGAGAGGGGAGATATAAAGAGATATAGACAGTACAGACAGAGCGAAATTGTGAGAGAGGGGGAAAGGGAGGTAGAGTGCACGGGTAAGTGAGAGGTATAGAGCGTGGGATGTTGGAAAGGCTCACAAATCAAACAGAGAATTATCGGCCACACTAATATTTTGAAACAACGACTTATATTTCGTCTTCGAAACAAAAGAATGTAACAAGATTTACAAATAAATGACTCCGAATTGCTTTTACATATACGAAAAACAAAATGGACCAGTGACTCGGAATGTAAACCCGGCGCAATGCGATGACAAAAAATAAAGCCTGAACGTTTATCCCTGACCGCCGGGTCACCTGTGATATCAATCCACAAATAAGTACAAAAGCCCAAGGCGAATACTGTACCATCATGTTTCACTGTTATCTTATTCATTCGTTGTTAAATATCTCCTCTGAAATGTTTATCAGGTATAAGCAAGTCCCCATAACGTTATGTTGAAAGGAAATCCGGTCCACATCACTTCAGAAATATCCCCTGTGCAGGGCGCTTTAAATATCATTGATAACAGCACATTTGTGATAGTCATTCTGCAGTATGTCAGTTGTGACGGTTTTATTTGCTACAAAGGGCGAGCACTGAGAAGTAAACATATGGCCAATATTTTCTGACAACCAGTGACAGTGTGGTGGGTTATGACTGGGCATTATCACTGGCAGTGTGATGTGCTGACGAGCATTTTTATAAAGATGTGTGTCACACCCTGGAAGGAGACTTTATTGCTATTGTAATGGTCTATATGGAGAAGCCGTGTTTGTAGAACATAGAACATAGAATAGTACAGAACAGTACAGGCCATTCGGCCCACAATGTTGTGCCGACCCTTGAACCCTGCTTCCGATATAACTCCACACCCCACCTTAAATTCCTCCATGTACCTGTCTAGTAGTCTCTTAAATTTCCCGAGAGTATCTCCCTCCACCACTGACTCAGGCAGTGCATTCCACGCACCAACCCTCTCTGAGTGAGAAATCTTCCTCTAATATCTCCCTTGAACTTCCAACCCCTTACCAGAAAGCCATGTCCTCTTGTATTGAGCAGTGCTGCCCTAGGGAAGAGGTGCTGTCTGCCCACTCTATCTGTTCCTCTTAATACCTTGTACACCTCTATCATGTCTCCTCTCATCCTCTATCTCTCCAAAGTGTAAAGCCCTAGCTCCCTTAATCTATGATCATATAATCCATACTCTCTAAACCAGGCAGCATCCTGGTAAATCTCCTCTGTACCCTTTCCAATGCTTCCACATCCTTCCTACAGTGAGGCCACCAGAACTGGACACAGTACTCCAAGTCTGGCCTAATCAGAGTTTTATAGAGCTGCATCATTACCTCGCAACTCTCAAATACTATCTCTAGACTTATGAAAGTTAATACCGCATAAGCTTTGTTCAATTCCCTATCTAACTGTGAGGCAACATTCGTTTAGTTTAGAGCTGGAGATTTCCGATGCGTCGGAATGTGAGCCGTCCAATGTGCTTTTCTGTTGTGTACTGACGCCGTTGTGAGCCGGGGCCTTTTGTTCGGCAGGAGACGAAGAGAGAAGACGCAGGGGACAACCAGTGTCGGATAGGACCCGGTGGGAGACCATTTGCTCGAAATGGATTGCGAGCGACGATCGGAAGGTGGTGAGAGCTTCCACGCAGACCGAAGTCCAGCGCGTGAGTGACAGAAAAGTTGAAGATGAACTCCAACGTGTTCACATTTGACTGGTTGATTATAATACGCCCTTTTTCTTTCTTTATTTCATTTCTTTAATGACCCTTTAGTTAAGTAACATTAAGTAAATATGATTCCTTTAATCACATGCAGTGTGTTGACTGTTATTTCTTGGCACTGATATACAACAGCGTAGCAAATTACACCGTACCCACACAAACTGGGGTTCTGGGTGGCAGAGCCATCTCACGGGATTGACGGGAGCAGAGTGTGTATTTCGTAGACTTAAACAGACAAAGAAACAGGGTCGTCAGCGATATTGTTATCGTTTTATGTGCCACGGTTTTATATGTAGTTTAAACTTTGTCCATCGTGAGAGTCGAGTAGCAATGGAATTACCAGTATACTGAGAGAATGTTCTGAATAAGAAGTGGTATTCTCTGTGCGAGAGACCGGGTGACCGAATAAGCTGTGATAATTACATTGCAGTATTAATGGAACTGGACAAGCAATGACATTTTCTATGTTGCCGGTGGTATGTCAGAGAAAGCACTGATAACACCAGCGAGGTCTATGATGCCCCTGTAGGACAGTGACAGATTTTCTCATTGCTGCAATGGACCCATTGGAAAGAGGAAAATACGGCACTCATCTCCTCACGACGCACAGAAATCATAAAAGCATCTGTCTCATATCTCTTGTGTTTCTCAATCTATGGTGAAGTATCATTATATTCTTTGGAAACGTCCTTCTCATTTGAACAACATATCTGTATGAATTATTGTTATTTTAAACGAACATGAACCGCCATAACGGAAAAAGAACAGATATTTTTGGGAGTACTCTACAGACATCTCACCGCCACTACTACTCCACTGCCCCTCAGTGATCATATTGGTTATTGTACCAGAGAAAGTGTCAGACCTGGTGCGTAAACACTCAGAGGATGCGCAATTCAAAAAAAAACATTAATAACTTCTTAACGTTTACCTTTGACGTGTAAGGAGATGTGCAGAAGAATGGGAAAATATTGAATTTAGTGAGTGAAGGAACTATGCGATTGCGTAAAATCGTGAGATCATAAATTGGGAACAGGTATACGGGGAAATGCACTAAATTAATATAGAGATTGTTAATGGAGAACTTATATTGGGCTTTTCATAGATTTGACTCAATGGAGAAGGAAAGGAATGATAGGATGTGGAGACATGGCTCATAATAAATATGAAAACCCTACTCAAGAGGAAGACGGAAGCGCAGTTTACGAAACAAGGGTCAGAGAAGGCTCGAGTATTACAAGGCATCTAGGAAGGGAGCTGGAAATGGACCTAATATTGCGCGAAGGGAATAGCAGAAGGCGTTGCTGAGTAGCATGAAGGAAACAATCAGGAGGTATAGACGCACATGAGAATAGGGAGGACTGATTATGGATAAAACAGGGAACGTGCTGGAGTAACAGGGGAGCAGCAGCTGTCAGTAATGAATAACTTGCTTCAGTATTCACACATGGGAAGGGCATTAACCGCTCGGAAAGCCAACTTGTTTTGTGTTTAAAGCAGGGGTAAATAAGTTCTGATTAGACAGGACATCAAAGGGGACGGGAAGAAGCTGGCAGAATGGAGTTGTGGGAATGGTAAATCAGTCATGATGGAATTTTGGAGCAGAATGGTCCGAGTTTTCTAATTCTGCATCAATTGGAGGATGACCTGGAAGTTTTAAAGACAATGCAGAATAGATTTACCGAGATGCTACTCAGGTAAGAGATCAAGTCTAATGAGGAAACGTTGAGGGTTCTCTGGATTTTGGATTTTGTGCGAAGGAATATGGCAGAATTCATGATAGAAGAGTATAAGGTGTAAGCGGTATTGAGGGATTGTGCAGCAAGACATTATCCTGGGAGTAAGTGGCTAATAGGAGGGACATAACATTAAGATAATCGGAGGAAGTTATAGCGCGCTGTGAGATGTAACCTTTTTTTTCTACACAGACAATGCTTCGAGCCTGGTGTTCGGTGCTGAGACATTAGCGATATTTCAGACATGCATGAGTGAAAGCCAAATATAGGACTAACCTATGGGAGTCATTATGTTGAACTTGGAGTATGTTCTAAGGAAGGTGGTTTGCACCTGAACTGAAAGGGGACTGATATCCTTGCGGGAACAGGACTGCCCCAGAGCAGAGAGTGCAGAGATTGTAGAGACAGATGTTGTTATGACGATAGTCAAAGTCAGGAATGAAAAGGTTCAGTATGGGTCGACAACTGTGCTCAGCTGCAGATATTCCAATACAAAAAGCATTGCATGAAAGCCAGCTGAGCTCAGGGCTCGTGTAACTACTATATTTAACCATTAAGAAGCAAAGGGGACGCATTAAATGAGATTGTAGGGCACTGCATAACAACCATCAGTCCGGTTGATTTAGAAGATGACATTTGAAGAGAAATTGCAGAAAATTGCAGGAAAAATAGTTTGTGATAACAGCTGATTTAAACTTTCCAATTTTTGACTGCGACTTCCATAGTGTAAAAAAAACTAGATGGAATATTGGTTGTGAGATATATTGTGGAAATTTTTTTTTATTTTTTAAGCACCAGATAAAAGTCCCAAATGAACGACTGGACGATACTTGATCTGCATTTAATGAACGAGACAGGGTAGGTGGCAGAAGTTTTTCTAGCGGAACACTTTGTATCCAGTAGTCTGCAGGCCATTAGTTTGAAAGTATCTAAGCAAAAAACAGGCCTTGTTCTTGGATTGCGATTTTAGATTGGACATATTTTAATCTTGCTGGTGTCAGAAACGATTTTGCAAGTGTCGACTGGGACAGGCCGTTTTCTGTCAAAGGTGTACGTGGTAGGTGGGAGTTCTTCAAAAGTAAAATTTTGAGAGAACAAAGTTTGTACAGACCTGTCACAATAAAGAGTAAACCTAACAGGTGTCGAGAACTTGGAATTTCAAGTGATATGGAGGCTCAAGTGAAGAAAAAACAGGAGATGAATTACAGGTGCAATGAGGTGCTTATCGAGTGCAGGGAATGCAAGAGAACAGTTTAGAAAGAGAGCAGAAGAGTCAAGAAAGGATGATTTTGCCCTAGTTCAATCGTAAGGAATGCTGCACGTAGTTTCAGAGCAAAAGGATTTCAAGAGAGATAATTAGACCACTGGAAGGTGAGAATTGGGCAATAGAGAATCCATATGTGGTGCCAAAAGCGCTAATTTTTTTGCGTCTGTATTTATCTAGGAGTCGGATGCAGTTTATCGAGATAAAACAAAACAGAATCAACTTCCCGGACTCTATACAGATTACAAAGGTGGAGACGTTTGGATGAGGCACATTAGAGTGGATAAATCACCCGAACCTGACATGGTGTTCCTTCGGACCTCGCGAAAGGAAAAACTTGCAGGAACCCTAGCAGAGATATTTACATCATTCTTAAACAAGATAACTGGAGGGAAGCAAATGTTGTTCCGTTTGTTTAAGAAATGCTCTAAAAATAATCTATAATTTTATTGTCTTGTGAGCTGACATCATTAGTGGGAAAGTTATCGGAAGGTATTTTAATGGGCCGGATACATGAGTTTCTTTTTAGATATTGATTAACGATAGACCATATAGCTTCGTTTGTGGCAAATCGTGTCAAAGAAGTTACCAGGAATGTTGTTGAAGAAAAAATATAGGCTGCTGTCGACGTGGAATTTTGCAAGACATTTGACAGTTTCCCGCAATGTTGAGTCATTCTGCTATGAAAATGAGGTAGTAAATTTATGAGACATTTGCTTTGTGAAAGGAACCAGAGATTGGTAGCAGATGGTCGCCTCTCTAACTGGATACCTGTGACAAGCGGAGAACTGCACAGACCGGTGCTGGTTCCTTTGCTGTTTACATCTGTATCAACGATCTGGATGACAATGTGCTAAATTGCATCAGGAAATTTGTGGATGCTGCCAAGACAGGGAGAATGATAGACAGAGAGGAATAGTATCATGGTGTGTGGTCGAATATAGAGCAGCTGGGAACAAATTGGTTAAGGGTAATACTGCCGTAAAGAAAGCTGTTGGCATATTATCCGTCATAACTCAAAATACATAATACAGGTGATAAAATGTCATCTTCAGGTTGGATAAGATATGGCTGAGGCCACATGAATTATTATGCAGAATGGTAAACTTCCTACAGGGAATATGTACGTAAATACATTGAAAAGGGTGCAGAGAAAATTTACAAGGACTTTGGCCCGACAGGTGGACCTGAGATACAAGGAAATCGATCATGAGTTTTGACTTCAATCCCTGATGCGTAGAAAATTAAAATGAGACTGCTTTCATTACTCTCTATATCTACACCCATCTTAATTTTATATACCTCTATCGCTTCTTTCTTCTATGCTCCAGGGAATAAAGTCCTAAGCAATTCAACCTTTCTCAGTAGCTCAGTTTCTCAATCCCGGCAACATCCTTGTAAACCTTTTCTGCACTCTTTCAACCTTAGTAATATGCTTCCTGTAATTTGGTGACCAAAACTGCAAACAATACTCTAAACCTGGCCTTACCAATGCATTATACAACCTCACCATAACATGCCAACTCTCATATTCAATACTTTGAATTTTAAAGGCCTTTGAGATAAGGTCGGAAGCTCTCTTTACGACCCGGTTTATCTGTGACACCACTTTTAGGGAACTTTGTATCTGTATTCCACGATCCCTCTGTTCTACAGCACTCCTCAGTGCCCTACCATTTACCTTGTATTTTCTACCTTGGTTTGTCCTTCAAAAGTGCCATACCTCACACTGGTCTGTATTAAACTTCAGCTGCCATTTTTCAGCCCATTTTTCCAGCTGGTGCAAATCCCTCTGCAAGTCTTGAAATCCTTCCTCACTCTCCACTACACCTTCAATCTTTGTATCATCAGCAAAGGATACTTTAGATGTGTGGGTATAGAGGGCTATGCCGACTGATGTAGGCAATTTAAATATCTCGGCCGAAGGGCCGGTTTCTGTGCTGTTCTTTCCTAAGGGACCAGGACTACCTGACCACTGATTCATAACACAGAATCAGGTTGATTATATCGAAATCCGAAATGACTCTAGTTTGATTTATTCACCGAGAATATTCTAACAGCGTGGATAATTTTGGAGGATCTCAGCAGGTTCCGCAACAACAACAAAACGAATAACATATAGAGGTTTCGTGCCGTCACACTTTAGTGCAACTGGAATGTGAGGGTTGTTTTTCTGTGAGAAACTGATCTAAGAGTCTGTCTACAAGCAGTCACATTCCTCAGAATAAGGAGTGTACGTTCTGTTAAAATGAAATCGAACTGGTTCGACATTCCAATGTGACCAAAGTAATTTAAATTATGCTTAGCGACAGGTAAGGTACCGGAGGATTTGAGTTCGCTTACGAAAGGCCCAGAGACTCAGCCGAGTAATTACAAGCCAGTGCTCCTGACATCAGTGGTGGGAAAGTTATTTGAAAGACCGAATTTGTGAGAATTTCAATAAACAGAATGGATTGGGTATAACTTTGTGTATTCATGGCAATCTTATAGAGTGTTTCGAAGAGGTTACGAATAATACTATTCGGAACTTTGATGAAAGCAAGGCAGTGCACGTTGTTTATCTGTACTTTATCAAGAAATTCAACAAGTTGCCGCGTGGGAAGTTTGTCAACAAAATCCTCGTTATTCAAGATGAGGTGGTAAATTGGAGTGGAGATTGAAATTGTGGGAGATGGTGGATAGTGCTATTGAACTGTTGCCTCCCTGACTAGAGGCCCGTGTATAGTGGAGTGCCAGAGGGATCGGTGTTGGATGCAGTGTTTGTTACCTATAGGAATGCTCTGGATGATAATGTAATTAATTGGATCTGTAGATTTGCCGATAACACTAAGATTGGTGGTGTAGCCAACAGCCAGGAAGTCCATCAGAACTTTCAGCAGAATCTGTACTAGGTGGAAAAATCTGCTAAAAATAGCAGAAGTAAAATTAATGCAGGCAAATGTAGGGTATTGCACTTCGGTTCGACCAACAAAGGTAGGTCTCACACATTAGAAGGTCGGGCACTGAGGTGTGCCGTAAAGCGAAGTGATTTAGGATTACAGGTTCAGAATTAATCGAAAATTGCGGCACAGGTAGATAGGGTCGTAAGATAAGCTTTTGGCACACTGGCCTTCATAAGTCAAATTATTGAGTATAGGAGATGGGATGTTATGCTGAAGTCATATTACACATTGGCGTGGCCTAATTTGGAATATTGTGTGCAGTTTTGTTCACCTACCTACAGGAAACATGCAACTATGGTTAAAGTAGTACAGCGAAATTTAAAAGGATTTTGGCGGGATTGGAGTACCTGGGTAAAACAGAAAGTTGGAATAGATTAGTTTTTTATTCCTTGGAAAGAATAAGATCTAAAGGAGATTTGATAGAGGTATACTAAATTGTGAGCGGTGTAGATGGGGTAAATGGAATAGGGGAGTGGAGAGAGAGGTATCGAGAGAGCGGATTAAAGAGAGTGAAGAGAATGGAGTGAGAGGGAGCGAGAAAGTGCAGAGGGGTATGCAGCGGTTGAAAGAGGGGTGCAGGACGAGAGTTGGAGTGCGACAGGATAGTGCGAGGGGCTCGAGCAGGCAGTGAAAGCCAGGTAGAAGTGCAAGAGTGTGCAGACGGAGCTTACGGAGTGGCGGAGTGGGGTAGATGGTATGCAGATGGAGAACACAAGTGTGATGACTGTTTTAGTCATCTTCTCCCTCTCCTGCCCTTCTCTTTTCACACTGCACCTTACCTAGTCTCTGACTGCTCTCCTCTCTCCCCTCGCCGTGCACCAGGACAAGGATGGTGATGATCGATGCTGACCAGTCCGAAGGCTTGGCCCTCAACGCCAGTTTGCCCAGAAAGCCAACCAGCTACTTATCTTCCCTTTGATACGGCCTGGTTATGACACCTCTCCAGCTCTACAGCCTGAAAGGGTAGGTGCTCCAGTCCATCCCGGGCGCCATTTTAAAACCACGCGTCACTTCTACCCTGCTAACCATTTTAAATTGGGATATCAATCCTGTTCCGTCTCCCATTTGTAATCAGGACACAATTCCTTCCCTGGTGATCATTTTCAATTAGTACGTCATTCCAACCCAGTCGGACATTTTAACGTAGGTGCAAGTCAGTGAAGAGAATACTTCAGAATGAAAGCAGAAGTGTCATCGAAGGCCTGCTGTTGCCTTAGCAGACAAGTTGAAGGAAAATCCTAACGGATGCTACAGGTATGTTCAGAGCAAAGGGATTTCAGGGTCAGAATGGGTTCTCTGGAATATCACAATGAGAGTATAGCCAATCCATATGTGGAGACAAAACGGATGATTATTTTTTGTACATCTGTATTTACTCAGCAAACAGAGACAGAGTCTATAGAAACACCGTTTTCACAGAATCTATACAGATTACAGACAAGGATGTGTCTACTTTCCTCAGGCAAATTCCCTGGGCCTGGAGAGGTGTTCACTAGGACACTATGGGAGAAAGAAGTTGCCGGATCCCTAGCAGAGATGTTTAAATCATCCTTAGGCCAAAGGGCTGGATGACAGCCAATGCTGTTCAGCTGTTTAAGAGCGGCTTCAAAATAATCCAATAAATTATAGGCCTCTGAGCTTGACATCAGTAGAGAGAAGGTTATTGGGATGTATTCTAGCGGACCAGAAGTATGAGTGTTTGGATAGATAATGGCTGATTAAGGATACTCAGCAATTCTTCGTAAGTGGTAAGTCGTGTCAAGGAAGGTACCAGGAGTGTGGATGAGGGCACGGCAGTGGATGTTGTATACATGGATCTTAGCAAGGCATTTGACAAGGTCCTTCATGGAAGATTTGGTCTCTCGGCTTTGAAAATGAGGCCAGAAAGTGGTAAAAGATGGTTGCCTACCTGTTTTAGACCTATGACCTCAGACAAAATCAACAATTTAGATGTTGAGCATGGTTCGAATAATGTCCTCAGCTGCAAATTATACAATGTATTGTATGAACGGCGAAAGAGCCGAGGGTATGAATAAGCACGTCGAATCGCTATATTTTCGACGTTAGTGAGAGGGTTGGAGGAGGAGCAGGCCTGACATCGGAGTACTCCACCTCTCAGTTGTTTTAGATAAAGCGGATGGGGAAGCATTGAATGAGAAGAGGTGGCATTAATAGTTAAGAAAGCTGTCACAGTCCCGTTGTGTCATAACGGGGGCGCTGGGAGCAGACGCAAAAGCAAGACACAGACACAGAAGTATCGGGAACAGGATTAGGTATGCAAAGAAAACGGGGGAAGTGGGGAAGAAACGACGCTGGTCGAGACTAAGATACAGGACCTAGTCTAGGACGAGACTAGGGAAACGGGATCAGGACAAGGAAAAAGGAACTTGGAACGTGTCTGTAACTCCGAGCAGGAGACTAGACAAGGACCCAGAACCTGGGTCTTGACTCGGGCTCGGACCCCGGAACTAGGCGAGGACATGACGTGGCTACAGAACAGGACGTGGAATTCCAGAACAGGACGTGGAACTCCTTCACAGGACGAGGCACATGGACAGTACGAGAACTCAAAGCCTTGACTTGGACAGGACGAGGTTCCGAACTCAACGATAGACAGTTCCTTATATTGACACAGCAAAGCTCCGGTTACGCTCCGGTGGTGGAACTTGACATGGTTGCCGGGCAAGGCTCCGGGCAAGGCTTCAGGCAGAAGGTGAAAGGGAAGGGAAGGGAAGGGAACAGTCCAGCAACTGCAGCAGAACCCAGGAGCTGTTTATGTAGCATGCCCAAAACCAGAATCATGTGCCTCAATTAAAGCACACAACAGGACAAGGGAAAACCGGATAACCTGGAATATGGATCGATGGAACGGACTGTGAAACTGAATGCGGACTTCACGGACCGGACCATGAGAGGTTGGAGTGGAAAACTAACCTAGTGACCCGCTCTATGTGGAACGGAGTAACAAGAAAGGTATGTATTGTTAGAAGTTAATATGTCTTTTTTTACGCAAACTAGATGGAATATTGGTTGTGAGATATATTGTGGAAAGTTTTTATTTCTTAAGCACCAGATAAAATTCTCAAATGAACGACTGGACGATACTTGATCTGTATTTAATGAACGAGACAGGGTAGGTGGCAGAAGTTTTTCTAGCGGAACACTTTGTATCCAGTAGTCCGCAGGCCATTAGTTTGAAAGTATCTAAGCAAAAAACAGGCCTTGTTCTTGGATTGCGATTTTAGATTGGACATATTTTAATCTTGCTGTTGTCAGAAACGATTTTGCAAGTGTCGACTGGGACAGGCCGTTTTAGGTCAAAGGTGTACGTGGTAGGTGGGAGTTCTTCAAAAGTAAAATTTTGAGAGAACAAAGTTTGTACGGACCTGTCACAATAACGAGTAAACCTAACAGGTGTCGAGAACTTGGAATTTCAAGTGATATGGAGGCTCAAGTGAAGAAAAAACAGGATATGAATTACAGGTGCAATGAGTTGCTTATCGAGTGCAGGGAATGCAAGAGAACAGTTTAGAAAGAGAGCAGAAGAGTCAAGAAAGGATGATTTTGCCCTAGTTCAATCGTAAGCAATGCTGCACATAGTTTCAGAGCAAAAGGATTTCAATAGACACAATTAGACCACTGGAAGGTGAGAATTGGAAAATAGCGAATCCAAATGTAGTGCCAAAAGCGCTATTTTTTTTGCATCCGTATTCATCTAGGAGTCGGATGCAGTTCATCGAGGTAAAACGAAACTGAATCAACTTCCCGGACTCTATACAGATTACAAAGGTGGAGACGTTTGGATGAGGCACATTAGAGTGGATAAATCACCCGAACCTGACATGGTGTTCCTACGGACCTCGCGAAAGGAAAAACTTGCAGGAACCCTAGCAGAGATATTTACATCATTCTTAAACAAGATAACTGGAGGGTAGCAAATGTTGTTCCGTTTGTTTAAGAAATGCTCTAAAAATAACCTATAATTTTATTGTCTTGTGAGCCTGACATCATTAGTGGGAAAGTTATTGGAAGGTATTTTCATGGGCTGGATACATGAGTTTCTTTTTAGATATTGACTGATTAACGATAGACCATATAGCTTCGTTTGTGGCAAATCGTGTCAAAGAAGTTACCAGGAATGTTGTTGAAGAAAAAATATAGGCTGCTGTCGACATGGAATTTTGCAAGACATTTGACAGTTTCCCGCAATGTTGAGTCATTCTGCTATGAAAATGAGGTAGTAAATTTATGAGACATTTGCTTTGTGAAAGGAACCAGAGATTGGTAGCAGTTGGTTGCCTCTCTAACTGGATACCTGTGACAAGCGGAGAACTGCACAGACCGATGCTGGTTCCTTTGCTGTTTACATCTGTATCAACGATCTGGATGACAATGTGCTAAATTGCATCAGGAAATTTGTGGATGCTGCCAAGACAGGGAGAATGATAGACAGAGAGGAATAGTATCATGGTGTGTGGTCGAATATAGAGCAGCTGGGAACAAATTGGTTAAGGGTAATACTGCCGTAAAGAAAGCTGTTGGCATATTATCCGTCATAAATCAAAGTACACAATACAGGTGATAAAATGTCATCTTCAGGTTGGATAAGATATGGCTGAGGCCACACATGAATTATTAAGAAGTATGGTAAACTTTCTACAGGGAATATGTACTTAAATACGTTGAAAAGGGTGCAGAGAAAATTTACAAGTACTTTGGCCCGACAGGTAGACCTGAGATATAAGGAAATCGATCATGAGTTTTGACTTCAATCCCTGATGCATAGAAAATTAAAATGAGACTGCTTTCATTGCTCTCTATATCTACACCCATCTTAATTTTATATACCTCTATCGCTTCTTTCTTCTATGCTCCAGGGAATAAAGTCCTAAGCAATTCAACCTTTCTCAGTAGCTCAGTTTGTCAAGTCCCGGCAACATCCTTGTAAACCTCTTCTGCACTCTTTCAACCTTAGTAATATGCTTCCTGTAATTTGGTGACCAAAATTGCAAGCAATGCTCTAAACCTGGCCTTACCAATGCATTATACAACCTCACCATAACATGCCAACTCTCATACTCAATACTTTGAATTATAAAGGCCTTTGAGATAAGGTCGGAAGCTGTCTTTACAACCCTATTTATCTGTGACACCACTTTTAGGGAACTTTGTTTCTGTATGCCCCGGTCCCTCTGTTCTACAGCACTCCTCAGTGCCCTACCATTTACCTTGTATTTTCTACTTTGGTTTGTCCTTCAAAAGTGCCATACCTCACACTGGTCTGTATTAAACTTCAGCTGCCAGTTTTCAGCCCATTTTTCCAGCTGGTGCAAATCCCTCTCCAAGCTTTGAAATCCTTCATCACTCTCCACTACACCTTCAATCTTTGTATCATCAGCAAAGGATACTTTAGATGTGTGGGTATGGAGGGCTATGCCGACTGAAGTAGGCAATTTAAATATCTCGGCAGAAGGGCCGGTTTCTGTGCTGTTCTTTCCTAAGGGACCATGACTCCCTCACCACTGATTCATAACACAGAAACAGGTTGATTATATCGAAATCCGAAATGACTATAGTTTGATTTATTCACCGAGAATATTCTAACAGCGTGGATAATTTTGTAGGATGTCAGCAGGTTCCGCAACAACAACAAAACGAATAACATATAGAGGTTTCGTGCCGTCACACTTTAGTGCAACTGGAATGTGAGGGCTGTTTTTCTGTGAGAATCTGATCTAAGAGTCTGTCTACAAGCAGTCACATTCCTCAGAATAAGGAGTGTACGTTCTGTTAAAATGAAATCGAACTGGTTCGACATTCCAATGTGACCAAAGTAATTTAAATTATGCTTAGCGACAGCTAAGATACCGAAGGATTTGAGTTCGCTTACGAAAGGCTCAGAGACTCAGCCAAGTAATTACAAGCCAGTGCTCCTGACATCAGTGGTGGGAAAGTCATTTGAAAGACCGAATTTGTGAGAATTTCAATAAACAGAATGGATTGGGTATAACTTTGTGTATTCATGGCAATCTTATAGAGTGTTTCGAAGAGGTTAGGAATAATAATATTCGGAACTTTGATGAAAGCAAGGCAGGGTATATTGTTTATCTGTACTTTATCAAGAAATTCAACAAGTTGCCGCGTGGGAAGTTTGTCAACAAAATCCTCGTTATTCAAGATGAGGTGGTAAATTGGAGTGGACATTGAAATTGTGGGAGATGGTGGATAGTGCTATTGAATGGTTGCCTCAAGGACTAGAGGCCCGTGTATAGTGGAGTGCCAGAGGGATCGGTGTTGGATGCATTGTTTGTTACGAAAAGGAATGCTCTGGATGATAATGTAATTAATTGGATCTGTAGATTTGCCGATGACACTAAGATTGGAGATGTAGCCAACAGCCAGGAAGTCCATCAGAACTTTCAGCAGGATCTGTACTAGGTGGGAAAATCTGCTAAAATTAGCAGAAGTAAAATTAATGCAGGCAAATGTAGGGTATTGCACTTCGGTTCGACCAACTAAGGTAGGTCTCACACATTAGAAAGTAGGGCACTGAGGTGTGCCGTACAGCGAAGTGATTTAGGATTACAGGTTCAGAATTAATCGAAAATTGCGGCATAGGTAGATAGGGTCGTAAGATAAGCTTTTGGCACACTGGCCTTCGTAAGTCAAATTATTGATTATAGGAGATGGGATGTTATGCTGAAGTCATATAACACATTGGCGTGGCCTAATTTGGAATATTGTGTGCAGTTTTGTTCACCTACCTACAGGAAACATGCAACTATGGTTAAAATAGTACAGTGAAATTTAAAAGGATTTTGGCGGGATTGGAGTACCTGGGTAAAACAGAAAGTTGGAATAGATTAGTTTTTTATTGCTTGGAAAGAATAAGATCTAAAGGAGATTTGATAGAGGTATACTAAATTGTAAGCGGTGTAGGTAGGGTAAATGGAATAGGGGAGTGGAGAGAGAGGTATCGATGAGGACGAGAGAGGGGATTAAAGAGAGGGAAGAGAATGGAGCGAGAGGGAGAGAGAAATTATAGAGGGGTATGCAGCGGTTGAAAGAGGGGTGCAGGACAAGAGTTGGAGTGCGACAGGATAGTGTGAGGGGCTCGAGCAGGGAGCGAAAGCGAGGGAGACGTGCAAGAGTGTGCTAACGAAGCTTACCGAGTGGCAGAGTCGGGGATATGGTATGCAGATGGAGAACACAAGTGTGATGATTGTTTTAATCATCTTCTTCCTCTCCTGCCCTTCTCTTTTCACACTGCACCTTACCTAGACTCTGACTGCTCTCCCCTCTCCACTCGCCGTGCCCCAGGACAAGGATGGTGATGATTGACGCTGACCAGTCCGAAGGCTTGGCCCTCAACACCAGTTTGTCCAGAAAGCCAGCCAGCTACTCATCTTCCCTTTGATGCGGCCTGGTTATGACACCTTTCCAGCTCTATAGCCTGTAAGGGTCAGTGCTCCATTCCATCCCGGGTGCCATTTTAAAACCACGCGTCACTTCTACCCTGCTAACCATTTTAAATTGGGATATCAATCCTTTTCCGACTCCCATTTGTAATCAGGACACAATTCCTTCCCTGGTGATCATTTTCAATTAGTACGTCATTCCATCCCAGTCGGACATTTTAACGTAGGTGCAAGTCAGTGAAGAGAATACTTCAGAATGAAAGCAGAAGTGTCATCGAAGGCCTGCTGTTGTCTTAGCAGACAAGTTGAAGGAGAATCCTAACGGATGCTACAGGTATGTTCAGAGCAAAGGGATTTCAGGGTCAGAATGGGTTCTCTGGAATATCACAATGAGAGTATAGCCAATCCATATGTGGAGACAAAACGGATGAATATTTTTTGTACATCTGTATTTACTCAGCAAACAGAGACAGAGTCTATAGAAACACCGTTTTCACAGAATCTATACAGATTACAGAGAAGGATGTGTCTACTTTCCTCAGGCAAATTCCCTGGGCCTGGAGAGGTGTTCACTAGGACACTATGGGAGAAAGAAGTTTCCGGATCCCTCGCAGAGATGTTTAAATCATCCTTAGGCCAGAGGGCTGGATGATAGCCAATGCTGTTCAGCTGTTTAAAAGCGGCTTTAAAATAATCCAAGAAATTATAGGCCTCTGAGCTTGACATCAATAGAGAGAATGTTATTGGGAGGTATTCTAGTGCTTCAGAAGTATGAGTGTTTGGATAGATAATGGCTGATTAAGGATACTCAGCAATTCTTCGTAAGTGGTAAGTCGTGTCAAGGAAGGTACCAGGAGTGTGGATGAGGGCACGGCAGTGGATGTTGTATACATGGATCTTAGCAAGGCATTTGACAAGGTCCTTCATGGAAGATTTGGTCTCTCGGCTTTGAAAATGAGGCCAGAAAGTGGTAAAAGATGGTTGCCTACCTGTTGGAGACCTATGACCTCAGACAAAATCAACAATTTAGATGTTGAGCATGGTTCGAATAATGTCCTCAGCTGCAAATTATACAATGTATTGTATGAACGGCGAAAGAGCCCAGGGCATGATTAAGCACGTCGAATCGCTATATTTTCGACGTTAGTGAGAGGGTTGGAGGAGGAGCAGGCCTGGCAGCGGAGTACTCCACCTCTCAGTTGTTTTAGATAAAGCGGATGGGGAAGCATTGAATGAGAAGAGGTGGCGTTAATAGTTAAGAAAGCTGTCACAGTCCCGTTGTGTCATAACGGGGGCGCTGGGAGCAGACGCAAAAGCAAGACACAGACACGGAAGTATCAGGAACAGGATTAGGTATGCAAAGAAAACGGGGGAAGTGGGGAAGAAATGACGCTGGACGAGACTAAGATACAGGACCTAGTCTAGGACGAGACTAGGGAAACGGGATCAGGACAAGGAAAAAGGAACTTGGAACGTGGCTGGAACTCCGAGCAGGAGACTAGACAAGGACCCAGAACCTGGGTCTTGACTCGGGCTCGGACCCTGGAACTAGGCGAGGACATGACGTGGCTACAGAACAGGACGTGGAATTCCAGAACAGGACGTGGAACTCCTTCACAGGACGAGGCACATGGACAGTACGAGAACTCATAGCCTTGACTTGGACAGGACGAGGTTCCCAACTCAACGATAGACAGTTCCTTATATTGACACAGCAAAGCTCCGGTTACGCTCCGGTGGTGGAACTTGACAGGGTTGCCGGGCAAGGCTCCGGGCAAGGCTTCAGGCAGAACGTGAAAGGAAAGGGAAGGGAAGGGAACAGTCCAGCAACTGCAGCGGAACCCAGGAGCTGTTTATGTAGCATGCCCAAAACCAGAATTATGTGCCTCAATTAAAGCACACAACAGGACAAGGGAAAACCGGATAACCCGGAATATGGATCGATGGAACGGACCGTGAAACTGAATACGGACTTCACAGACCGGACCATGAGAGGTTGGGCTGGAAAACTAACCTAGTGAACCGTCCTATGTGGAACGGAGTAACAAGAAAGGTATGTCCATGTTAAAGGGTCTTTGGCTTTGGAGAGATTGCGTTTGATGTTTATGTTACAGGTCATTAAGCTTATCTACAGTCCACAGTCCGAAGGAGTTAGAGAAATATATTTGAAGAGAGATCGAAGAGAATATCAGAAAACATAACTTAGTTATATAAGGTGATTTTAAACTTCCAAGTATTATTTCAGACTCTCACAGTAAAAAAGGACAAGATGGAGTAGAGGTTGTCAAAAATCTTCTGGAAATTTCTCATAAGGAAGTCGATAAATGTCCTGAACGATACCTGATCTGTATTTACAGAATGAGAGAGGGCAGGTGGCAGAAGTTCGTGCAGGGAAGATTTTGCATCTGGTCGTCCTAAGGACATCAGTTCCAAAGTAAATAGGCAATTAAAAAATGCGGTTGTGCTTTGCGATGCTTAGGTTTTTTTCACTGTTGCTTCCCTTAGTGACCGAGCTATTCCCAAAATATGCCCACAATTCGCTTAAGGGAGCTAAGGCAACATTTCCATGTTTTTTTTTTATGTGCTCACTGTTTATTAATTAAAGAGTGTTTGTCGAATCTATTTTCTAGACGTTATTTGAAACTACAGTACTTCCCCGAGTTGGCGCAGTTGGCAATAAACTCCTCTGGGGCTCAGAAAATCCAATGAGGTTCCTGAATTGATGGACAAGTTGTAGGGATTCAGATTGGGGAGAAGCAACAGGTCAGATGGAGTCTAATGTAGGAAATGAGTTCACCCAGTTCTATAGAAGAGGCAGAATTGGTGGAGGATTGA